>NC_051270.1:2110750-2453250 GCF_015220745.1 Sebastes umbrosus | reverse complement strand
TTCAGCAGATGTTGCCCACGCCAGTTTTCCCTCCGCAGACGCTGAAGGAACGAACTGGGAGCTCGATTGGGAAGACTGAGGCTTCCAGTTCGGCCAGTCAAACCATCTCTGGGCCGCCACCTGGATGTGGGTGGTTGATAGTATCTGGCCGACAGGAACACTGTTACTGGTGATATATATTACATTTCTGGGTCCATCTTATCATTTGGTGATGTACTGTCTTGATCCTCCGGGATTACGGCCCAAACTAAATAATGATGTCGAGAAGGAAAGTGGCAGAAAACAGCTAAACAGACTCAAGAGGAGCTTTTCACCACTTTCAGATTGTCTGTAGAGAACGTCTTTACTGTATATCGGCCTCGGTTGTAGTCACGGTCGGCCAGTTCCAGTGAACGACGTGGGATTTGTACAGAGCCTTGTCCAGTCTTTATGCTGAGCTAAGCTACCTGCCGTATCAATCTTTTCATCTAACACATAAAAACGAAGTGAATAAGATGACTTCCCCAAATGTTGAACTATTCCTTTAACGCATATTAAAAGTCATAAGACATGAAGGCTCTTCTGGGAAACTTTGACTCAAATCCACCAGCTGATCAACGAGTAGAGGACAAAGAGGCTGGTCGGAAGAAAATGCAAACAAACTGCTTAATCGACAAACTATCTACCAGGAGTCTGAAGTGTGACGAGAAGAAGTATGAGCAGATGAAGTGGAGTTTTCCTTTTATAGGAGCAGAACCTTAAAGATCAGTTACATCCAGCGACTGACACTCCCGTCATGGATCAGCGACTTCTTCTGTGTGTTGAATCAGTAAATCGGTTTATAAATGTGGAACATGGCACAGTTGAAACCAGCTCACCGTGACTGTCATTTAAAGTCATTTAAAGATGTGTACTGATAAAAAAACAAAACCCATTCGTATTCAATATTAAGCAGCAAATATGCCTTAAAATTCACAGGATGTTCCGTCCATCTGTCGTGATAGAAATCTAAACTCTCAACACGACGAGGAGGTAATGAGATCCCCAAAAATGTCATTTTGAGGTTGTTAAGAACATATTTCCTTCACGGTTTTATATTTAATCTCCTTCTTTTCAGTATAATTCACTCATAATGTCAAAACCTTGAGTGAACACTCATCAAACACCGAGGCAGAGGAGTCCCGACTTTATGGAAATGACAACCAATTTGTTGCTTTCGCTGCTTTTTATCTGAGTAATATGATTCATCCGAGTGCTGAGAGGATGACACATGTAAGATATAATAAATAACACGAGGCAGGAGGAGAGAGGGAACGTCTTTTACCTGATGATTTAAATCATTCTCCTCTGCTACTCGGAGAAGAAGTACGTTTATCTTCCCACTAATTATTTTACTACGCCAGTTCATTCCTGCCACCATGACAAACAAAATATATAAATATAACAAAACCATTTCATGTTTTAACAAGATCTGTTTCTCATTATTGCCACACACGTTTCTTCACTTAACAACAAATCACTTCATCTTGTTATATTAAGAGATTTGTCATTAAAGCACAAAACAAACATATCTTGTTAAAACAATGAAGTTTTCTCGTTATACTAGAAGTCGGTATGTTTATAACAAGAAACTTCCACATGTTAAAATGAGATAAAGAGCATGTGGTGTTGGGCATTGGGTGCTTTATTTGTTGTTATAATAATGTACCAGCTTGTTATAATGATAAGTTTCAGTTTTAATGTGTGATGATGGTAAAGGTTGTCATATATAACAAGATAAATGTGATGTGTTGTTACAACAGGAAGAGTTTCTTGTTTCAACAGAACAATTTGTTATATTAATAATGAGAAAGATGTGTCACTATAACATGAAATCCATCTTGAACGATAATTTTCTTGGTATGTTATCGTTACCAGAAACTTCTTGTCACTGCAGGAAACACTATTAGATGAAATAATGTCTTCATCATTTTGACAACACATATGCAGCCAAAACCAAAACAAGCAAAGTCAAACAACACAACCAAATACTGAAAACACAAACACATAAATAAATGAGACTGTTAAAGTTTAAATAAACTTTAATAGTTAAAGGCAGGGTTGACGATGTTCTCCAGTCTACACTATCTGCTATATTGGTTGAAATGGTCTTTACACCCCGACAGCGATCCGTTACTGATGAGCTCTGAGAAAGGGCCTGAAAAGAGCCGTCATCTGTAGCTGCTGTAATCCTGTAAGAACGTCTACCAATCACTGCCTCGCGGTCCGCTTGGAAAGAAACCAATCAGATGCCTCCCTGCCTCCCTGCTCGTACTCTACCCTTCAGCGTGCACCAGCCTGAACTCAAAACTCGCCGCCGCACGTTTACTGGAGAATGGAAGTGAAAACTCAGCCCTGCAGCAGCACTGCCGCGGTTACTTGTCATGAGGTAGCGTTGTTGAGTTGAGGTCCTCTCTCTGCTCTGTGTCTGTGAAGTAGTTACGATGCGGCGGTGCTCGTGCATGTGTGTGGGGGGGCGTTGCCTTTAGACGGAGCTCCTGAGGCGACGCTTCTTTCAAATTGTGCTAGATTTCCAACATCGTCGACCCTATCTTTAACTCATTTGCAACACCACTGACGGGGAGTTTAAGCTTTTGTATTTGCAGCGTGCTTCTTTATGTGTTGTCAGATTGGTGAATGTGTTTCTCAATTGCTTGCCTAAGATGTTTTCAACATTTCTGTGTGTTGAGCTCTCAACACCACCTTAATAGAGGTAAAAGTGCAGTATCCAAAGCCCAGCACCTGCACCCTTTCTCTTATTTTAACAACATATGGAAGTTTCTTGTACTAACAAACCAACTTGTCACCTTAAATCGAAACAAAAACGTATCTTAATGGGAATGTCGTTATAATGAAAAATATTTTCCTTCTTTAAAAGGACACAATTTTTGTGCAATAGCAGCAAAGTTTCATGTCTAAAAAGTGGTTTGTTATTAAAACGGAATAGTTTGGTATCTGGTATTAACGAGAAACATGTGTCCTTATAACGTGAAAAATACCCCGTGACAAGGATCTGATTAAAATGAAAACTTTACTCGTTATAACGAGAGTGATCAAATATCTTTTGTCATGGTGGCAGTATGTCACAGCCTCCAATTATCTCATTTCCATCCAAAACTATTATCTCTGCTACTTTAAATGCTGGATGTGAATCCTTCTCTGATCGATCAATAATATTAGAGTCTCATAATACTGTACATCTCAAAAAGCAGCAACACCGTAGAGGAAGTCTTTTTATTTTTTACTGAATGTGATGAATATCAGAAAACATTTGCTTTAAAACCTTTTGTATGATGTTGAATGAAACCTTTAAGTTGCTGTAATAGAAGATTTAAGTGAAGCATTTCCAGTTTGTGTCTTGATAACGTTGCACATTAGAGTCATGTATTGTGAAAAAGTTGTTTCTGTGTTCTGAAAGTATTCTCGACTGCAGGATGGCTTAACTTTGAGTGATATTGTCCTTTAAGCCATTACTGCCTGTCACCACAGTATGTGTGTTTGGTTACTGACTGTGCCTATTGTACGCCATATCCACGTTTTATGTGGAAACCTTTCTAATAAAGTGTGTCATCTTTCTAAATGTTCCAGTGGCCTTCGGCTGAAATCTAATCAGCTCGGTTTGAGATCGATGTGGTCGAAGTGTCTCGTCTTTTAATGTGAGATGACTTCATGTGCTGGAACACCTCATGTCGAGCAAACAGACCTTTCACTGAAAACAATGACTGAGCCACAGTTTGATGCCAATTTTAAAATCTCATTCATGCATGGACGGATTGTGAGACAACGGGCCCCCCTGGGCACAAGGATTTGGAGGATTCCCAACACCACTACATAGGAGCAAGACACACACACACATACCCCCACACCTCCACCTCCACACCTCCACCTCCACACACACACACACACACACACACACACACACACACACACACACACACACCTCCACCTCCACACCTCCACCTCCACACACACACACACACACACACACACACACACACACACACACACACACACACACACACACACACACAAAATGTGGCATGGAAACTTTGCAGTTGTTTTGCATCTGTTTGTAATCACTTTGTGTCTCTTTGTAGTCTATTTGTGTCTCTTTGTAGTCTATTTGTGTCTCTTTGTGTCTCTTTGTAGTTGTTTTGCATCTCTCTGTAGTCGCTTTGCATCTCTGTAGTCTATTTGTGTCTCTTTGTAGTCTCTCTTTGTGTCTCTTTGTAGTCGCAGTCGCTTCGCGTCTCTCTCTGCGGTTGCTTTGCGTCTCTCTGCGGTTGCTTTGCGTCTCTCTGCGGTCGCTTTGTGTCTCTCTCTGTGGTCGCTTTGTGTCTCTCTCTGTGGTCGCTTTGCGTCTCTCTCTGTGGTCGCTTTGCGTCTCTCTTCAGTCGCTTTGCGTCTCTCTTCAGTCGCTTTGCGTCTCTCTTCAGTCGCTTTGCGTCTCTCTTCAGTCGCTTTGCGTCTCTCTGCAGTTGCTTTGCGTCTCTTCAGTCGCTTTGCGTCTCTCTCTGTGGTCGCTTTGCGTCTCTCTGCAGTTGCTTTGCGTCTCTCTCTGTGGTCGCTTTGCGTCTCTCTGTGGTCGCTTTGCGTCTCTTTTCAGTCGCTTTGCGTCTCTCTTCAGTCGCTTTGCGTCTCTCTCTTCAGTCGCTTTGCATCTCTCTCTTCAGTCGTTTTGCGTCTCTCTCTTCAGTCGCTTTGCGTCTCTCTTCAGTCGCTTTGCGTCTCTCTCTTCAGTCGCTTTGCGTCTCTCTCTTCAGTCGCTTTGCGTCTCTCTCTTCAGTCGCTTTGCGTCTCTCTCTTCAGTCGCTTTGCGTCTCTCTTCAGTCGCTTTGCGTCTCTCTCTTCAGTCGCTTTGCGTCTCTCTTCAGTCGCTTTGCGTCTCTCTCTTCAGTCGCTTTGCGTCTCTCTTCAGTCGCTTTGCGTCTCTCTTCAGTCGCTTTGCGTCTCTCTGCAGTCGCTTTGCGTCTCTCTTCAGTCGCTTTGCGTCTCTCTCTTCAGTCGCTTTGCGTCTCTCTTCAGTCGCTTTGCGTCTCTCTGCAGTCGCTTTGCGTCTCTCTTCAGTCGCTTTGCGTCTCTCTGCAGTCGCTTTGCGTCTCTCTGCAGTCGCTTTGCGTCTCTCTGCAGTCGCTTTGCGTCTCTCTGCAGTCGCTTTGCGTCTCTCTCTGTGGTCGCTTTGCGTCTCTCTGCAGTCCTTTCGCATCTCTATGTAATTGTTTTATTGTCTCATTCTGGTCGTCTGGAGATGAAGAGAAGCGGTCGGATTCCTATTTAAAGCTTCCTGCTACATCAGATCCACACTGACTCTCCTCTGTGTAGATATCATACTAAATAATACAGCACAAAATACACAATATGGCCTCCAAGGGCCCCCTGGGACTGTCTCCGATCGGCCTTCTCAGGAATCCATCTATTTATTTAAGAGCCCATGTAGTGCAGGATTTCTGTCTCTTTGAGACAAAACTAGAAAGTACCAGAATGACTTTGAGATACAGTTGGAAAGGACCAAACATTATTGCTGCTGAATTAAAATGGGATTAATGAAGCTGCGAAACCACCGAGTTAGAAAGATAAACTCTGAATAGGCCCCCAACTGAGATGTGGATTGGATTTTAGGGTTTGCACAGTCTTATTACTTCCTACTCAACATGCGGTGACTTCATGTTAAAAACTAAATTCTGCTATTTCCATCCACTGTCCGTATCTCTACTGTCGTTGAGCTGCAACCAGCCGGTGTGACTCTGAATATCACCAGTCACAGCTGCTTATCTTGTTCCAAAAAGACTTGATGCAAAAAACTGAGTGTATGATGTGACTGAACAATTTCAACAGGTCGTCAACAAAACTGTCTTGTTTACCAACAGCAGAGGAAACAACACCGTACCAGAACTCTCTGATCGACTACTACTACAGTTAAAGTTAGGTAACATTTAGGTAACTACTGTACAACCACTTGGTTAAGTATAACGTCCAAATCACTAGATGTTCCTCAGCAGATGTTTTGCCCGGCTGTAACAGAATTATAAATGTTCAAACTGTCTTTTTTTAAGCACTTCTCATCCATGTTGGCTTTAAACCAAACTTCCGTTTGAGGTCATCCTAATGTAGCGTGTTAGCATGCAAACTAGGGCAGTTAATCGATTAAAATATTGTAAAAAGATTGTCCATAGTTGTTCTAAATGTAACTTAAAGGGAGATTTGTCAAGTATTTAATACTCTTATCAACATGGGAGTGGACAAATATGCTGCTTTATGCAAATGTATGTATATATTTATTACTGTAAATCAATTAACAACACAAAACAATGACAGATATTGATCCAGAAACCCTCACAGGTACTGCATTTAGCATAAAACAATATGCTCCAATCATAACATGGCAAACTGCAGCCCAACAGGCAACAACAGCTGTCAGTGTGTCAGTGTGCTGACTTGACTATGACTTGCCCCAAACTGCATGTGATTATCATAAAGTGGGCATGTCTGTAAAGGGGAGACTCGTGGGTACCCATAGAACCCGTTTACATTCACATCTCTGGAGGTCAGAGGTCAAGGGACCCCTTTGAAAATGGACATGTCATTTTTTCCTCGCCATAATGTAGTGTAAGTTTGGAGCGTTATTTAACCTCCTTCATGACAAGCTAGTATGACATGGTTGGTACCAATGGATTCATTAGATTTTGTAGTTTCATATGATACCAGTATCTTCACTCTAGTTTTAAAACTTTGCGTTAAGGTGCTATTATCACGTTAACTTTGACAGCCCTGAATACAAACTTTTGCTAATTAGCAGTAAACACAAAGTCCAGTTGAGGCTGATGGGAATGTCATTCATGTTGAAGGGATTTGGTCATAAACCAAAGTATTGGACAAACTGAAACTTTGACCTGATGGTGGCGCTAGATGAAAAGTCAGAGGATCGCCAGAGTCAGTAGGATTCATCCTCTGGGGAACATGAGTGTTTATACAAACTTTGCTAACGGTCCATCCAACAGTTGTTGAGATATTTCAGTCTGGACCAAAGTGTTGGACCAACAGACAGATCAACATCCCCATCACTAGAACCGGCCCTCTGAGGTGACTAAAAGTACAAATTTGGATGATGGACCAGCGGATCTTATGACCCAATTCAAACTTTTGAAAGCATAACAAGTGAACTCTACAGTCCAGTTATTAACGTCATTAGTAATCCAATGAAGATTTTAAAAACTGAATAAATTACAGTAGAGTAGTGGGAAGGATTTGACTTGAGTATTTGGGATCCTTTCAGAGGCACAGAGACCTGCATGAAACGGAAAACTTTCTTAGCAGTGGATGAGATCATCCAGTGAAAAGATATCAGACTTATTCTGGTTACAGAGACGTCAGCAGCAGGAGGAGGAGGAGGAGGAGGAGGAGGAGGAGGAGGAGGAGGAGGAGGACCGGGGGGGAACGAGAGGTGAAAATTGGAGCGAGGTGTGAGAATCGGGTTGAAAAAAAACCTGAAGCAGGTGCTGAATTTGATCAAATCTGTAATAATCTGCACGACGACAGAACCTCAAACAACACGAGGCATGTTGAGCTCAGAGTGTCTCGACTGGAAAAACTCACCAGTGAATTCAGCTCACACGTAATCGATTGGTGTGAGTAACGGACATCTTGCCTGGACTGAGAAACTCCAGTAATAATATCCCTGTGTGGTTTCTGATAGGTTTATCTTTGAATCTTCCACATCCATATTTTCTGGTTTCTTTCCTCCTCTATGACAGTAAACTGAATATCTTTGAGTTGTGGACAAAACAAGACATTAGAGGACGTCGTCTTGGGCTTAGGAAACACTGAAACACTTTCTGGTCGATTTGCATCCCTCTCTGTAGTCGTTTTGAGTCTCTTTCCGGTCGCTCTGCGTCTCAGTGTGGTCGCTCTGCGTCTCAGTGCGGTCGCTTTGTGTCCCTTTCTGATCGTTTTATCGTCTCTTTCTGGTCGCTTTGTGTCTCTTTGTCCTCGCTTTGCGGCTCTGCAGTCGCTTTGCGGCTCTGCAGTCGCTTTGCGGCTCTGCAGTCGCTTTGCGCCTCTCTGCAGTCGCTTTGCGTCTCTGCAGTCGGCGCTTTGCGTCTCTGCAGTCGCTCTGCGTTGCTCTGCGTCTCTCTGCAGTCGTTTTGAGTCCCTTTCCAGTCGCTCTGCGTCTCAGTGGGGTCGCTTTGTGTCCCTTTCTGATCGTTTTATCGTCTCTTTCTGGTCGCTTTGTGTCTCTTTGTCCTCGCTTTGCGCCTCTGCAGTCGCTTTGCGTCTCTGCAGTCGCTCTGCAGTCGCTCTGCAGTCGTTTTGAGTCCCTTTCCGGTCGCTCTGCGTTTCTCTGCGGTCGCTCTGCGGTCGCTTTGCGTCTCTGTAGTCATTTTGTAACTCTCTATATAGTCGTTTTGTGTCTCTATGTAATTGTTTTATTGTCTCGTTCTGGTCGTCTGGAGATGAAGAGAGGCGGTCTGATTCCTCTTTAAAGCTTCCTGCTACATCAGATCCACACTGACTCTCCTCTGCGTAGATATCATACTAACCAACAGCACAAAAAGCACAATATGGCCTCCAAAGGGCCCCCTGAGACCTTCCCCGACGGGCCTGTTCAGGAATCCATCTCTGCATCTAAGAGCCCATGTAGTGCAGGATTTCTGCCTCATTGAGACAAAACTAGAAAGTACCAGAATGACCTTGAGATACAGTTGTAGAGCACCAAACATTATTGCTGCTGAATTAAAATGGGATTAATGAAGCTGCGAGTTCGACAGATAGACCCTGAACAGGCACCCAACTGAGATGTGAGAGCGACTAAATTATTAGTAACAATAGCTTCAATTTGCGATTTTATTAAATCAGGTTGCACCATTAAAAGTGAAGAAATGTCTTAGGTAATATAAACTTTAGTAATATAATCAGTGTCCCATCAAAAGCAATCAACTATGTGAGCAGGAAGTCGCTGGAGCATCTCAAGCTGCTGGATGACTTCCAAATTAATAGTTTTCGGATGCCAAACAATATCTGACACTGCAACAGCCAATCCTTTGATTAATTTACGTCTCCTCAGGTAAACATTACTCCTCTAGATCTTCACTTAGCAGATAGTTGTTTGATGCTATATTAATGCTCTGAATGTGGTATAGAGAACCTTTAAGAGATGTCTTAGCTAATATGGACTATGGATTAGTAATATGTAAATCAGTGCAAAAACAAAAGCAAACAAAGCAGGTAGGAAGTCACTGCAGCATCACGAGCTGCTGGATGACTTCCAAAACAACAGTTTCAGGAGGCCAAACAATATCTGACACTCAACAGCCAATCCTCCATAAATGTAGGTTTGACTTTGCTTTATTTATTAATATAAACATGGAGAAATATCTCCAAGTTTGCAGTTTAAAGTGAGAGGAAAATATGTAATTCTGCTAAACTAACTGATGCTATTTGGTCATTTAAGTTTTAGTTCCACTGACATTTGTTTAGTTGCTCTGATTCAGTTTTAATAAAAGACATTGTAACGCATATTAGAGATTCACTTTTTAGTTTTCCTACAACACCCCTCTCTCCATCAGAATTATAAAGTAACCACAGAAGTCATCGCTTTGCGTCTCTGCAGTCGCTCTGCGTCTCTCTGCGGTCGTTTTGAGTCCCTTTCCGGTCGTTTTGAGTCCCGTTCCAGTCGCTCTGCATCTGTCTGTGATCGCTCTGTAGTCGCTTTGCGTCTCTTTGTCATCGCTTTGCGTCTCTGCAGTCGCTCTGCGTTTCTCTGTAGTCGTTTTGCGTCTCTTTCCGGTCGTTTTGAGTCCCGTTCCGGTCGTTTTGAGTCCCGTTCCGGTCGCTCTGCATCTGTCTGTGATCGCTCTGTAGTCGCTTTGCGTCTCTTTGTCATCGCTTTGCGTCTCTGCAGTCGCTCTGCGTTTCTCTGTAGTCGTTTTGCGTCTCTTTCCGGTCGTTTTGAGTCCCGTTCCGGTCGTTTTGAGTCCCGTTCCGGTCGCTCTGCATCTGTCTGTGATCGCTCTGTAGTCGCTTTGCGTCTCTTTGTCATCGCTTTGCGTCTCTGCAGTCGCTCTGCGTTTCTCTGTAGTCGTTTTGCGTCTCTTTCCGGTCGTTTTGAGTCCCGTTCCGGTCGCTAAGTTTTAGTTCCACTGACATTTGTTTCGTTACTCTGATTCAGTTTTAATAAAGACATTGTAAAGCATATTAGAGATTCACTTTTTAGTTTTCCTACAACACCCCTCTCTCCATCAGAATTATAAAACAACCACAGAAGTACCAGTCAAACAGGAATCTTTGTCACAGTCCTCTGGCTCCCTCTGCTGGTTACAATACCAACAAATCCCATAAAGAAACCAAAACCAGCAGTGAATGTATCTACTAACTAGTATTGTGTGCATCACAGCCAGGGAATGAAATTAGCACCTACCACCTGTTAAATACAGGCTAAATATTGGCTGTGGCAGGTACAAATGTAGGTCACCTGCCACCATGGCAGATATGTTCTCCTTATATAAAGAAATATTATTTTAAAAAGCAATTCCTAAATTTATATTAGTCAGGGATTAAGGTCACATGATCCATATTTCTACTGTCTGGTACCACTGACTCATGTTTACAAGTCTAAAGCGTTAAACATAGATTTCAGAAGTGGCCGGTAGAAATGTTCATTGACCTGCCAAAGTGGCAGGTGAGGGGAAAAAAGAGTTAATTTCAGACCGTGATCACAGCCTGATATATAAAGTCATGACTGTTCAGACTGAGTTCATAACGCAAACAAATCAGACCTATATCTGATTTAGTGCAACATATGAAAGTGGCCCAAATCAGAATTGAAAGGATCAGATTCCATGTGGTTTGTGTTTCACACTGTTATGAAAAAAATGTCACATTTGACAATGTCACAAAAATATATATATATAGTCTTTATTGTATGTCATACCCCTCTCTCTCTCTCCCAATGTTTCCTGTCGGCATCGCCACTGTAGCAATGGCAAAAAAATATTTAAATAAGATTTTTCACATAGTACAGAGAGCCTGATATATCTCTTCTTCCTCTGCGCCAGAGCTCCATTTAAAAACCCACGTTACTTCATCACCATGAACACACACACTGTAGTTTATTCTGACTCAATCCCACAAACACCGTCCTGCTGCCACTAATACTCACTATAGAGCACCACAGGTGGATTAATCCGCCGCTGAAAATAGTTCCCAACAAATGCACTATTTCCTCTTGATAGAAAAAACTATAGTGAGCAGCTGTTTTAGAAAATTACTGAGAACTTTTTTAAAACATGAAACTAAATATTTGTGACCCGTTTTTAAAGAGTTATACAGTATATGTGCAATGTCCCCTGACATTCAGCATGAAACTTGAGATTGTTTTGATGAACTTCAAGATAAAAGTGATGACAAAACAATGATCAACTGCTCTCCTCTCATTTTTCCCGCATATGAGTCGGTCTTGAAAAACTTAAAAAGCTAAAATAACATCTTATATTCCTGTATTTCCCTTACCTTAAATATTTATATTAAGTTTTGACTTTTAATTCCACTAAAGCAGCAATTTTCAGTGATTTCAGTGAGATTAAATGACTTCATACGAACATTTCATATGCAGCATTTTGACACATTTCAAGACGTTAGAGGCTAATAAATAAAATATAATATTGCACATCTTTCATATTATTAGGTCAACATGGTCAATCCGCTGCACATATATGTATTGTGTACCCGATTTGATTTCTCCGCCACATTATCCCTGCGTGTCACTTACCTGCGTTCTAGTGATATTTGACTGAGAAACATTTCCTTTGTAGCAGTTCCTTATTTGCCAGTCTGTGAGTTTCCATTGATACAACCAAAGATCCAAATATAACCACGTGAACCCCAGTAAAAACACACAAAGTCTGGATTTAGTCTTGCAGTGTTGGTGTTTTTGTTACAATGAGTGAATAAAGTCAAACTTCCAGCTTGATGTGGTGAAATCGTCACTCTTCTGTCTTTGTTGCAGCCTGCAGATAGAAGTACACACAGTAACATCAGTATCAGTATCAGTATCAGTATCAGTATCAGTATCAGGGTGGCTCCTGCTTCTGTTTGTGGAAATAACTTCACATGAAATCACTGAACTTAAAGCTGCAGTAGGCAGTATATATATTTGGCATCATTGGGCAAAAATCCCATAATAACCTTTCAGCATATTGTAATTCAAGTGTTCTGAGAGATAACTAGACTTCTGCTCCTCCTCATGGCTCTGTTTTCAGGCATTAGAACATCTAGCCCGTGACGGGAGACTTTGACCAATCACAGGTCATTTCAGAGAGAGAGCGTTCCTATTGGCCATGCTCCGATCATGTGACCAGAACTTGGCGTTCCTTCAACAGATTTCACAATGGTGGCGGCGTCACAAACTTTCTAATTTTACAGCTAAACCGTGCACTACAAGATGATTCTGTAAACATCTGAGGAGAGAAATAGACATTAATGTAACAGAATATTGATTCATATTTGATCAGCGCTGCCTAGTTTGACCGTTTGGTCGGAGTTTGCGAGTGATTGACAGCCGGCTCTCATAGACGGCAGCTGGACAGCAGACCTCAGATCAGCTCTGACTGCTTGTTTTCCTCCGGTCTGTGAAATCTTGCAGGTGCCGTTAGGAGCACCGGAGGACACCAGAGGAACATGATTTTTTCCGTGGGAACTCTGATGTAGAAGAATTATAATGTACATGTGAGCTTGTAACCAAAACACACAAACACTCACTTTCTCAGCACCAGCCGCCATCAGAGCGTCGAGCTCCTGAGTCCAGCCGAGGGCATCGACCAGGGCTTGCACTCCATTGACCACGTCACCCAGCTGCACCACGTCCTGAGGCCGGCGCCGCCAGGCGAACGGACCCACCAAGTCCCTGTTGATGAGCAGACGGGGAACAGAGCTGTGCACAGCTCCAGCCAGACTGGCGAAGGGCTCCACCTGCAGAGCAAAGAGCCAAACAGCAGCTGTTAAAGCATGTTGAATTATTGTTGTAATGTACAAATAAACTTGCCTTTTTTAAAGATTTCTTTGGGGGTATTTTGCTTTTATTAGAGAGTTAACAGTGGAGATGCAGACAGGAAACAGACTGGTACTTTATGGTTGTGTGGTGAACGTCTTGAGTCCATCACTAACGAACAACTTCAGTGGTTTTAGGTAGAACTCAAAATACTATCAAACTATCAAGAATAACAAGTATTTTGTTTCTATTTTCATATCCAAACCCTCATACATTTTCCTGCAGAAAAAGGAGAATATTTGTAGTGCTTATTTTATGCTGCAGCTGTTAGCAACAGAACATTTAACATCACACCTTGTGCCTCTTTTTAAAGTGGCATGAACGGCAGCACACTTATTCTGTGTTATATTTTTTTTACTTCTTTTGCAAAACCAGACTGTTTGATCCTCGGGCTACTGGAGTTTATTGATTTTTAAAAATCCTAAATTTCAGGGCTTCATGGTGGTTAAGACATCTCTCCCCATGTTTCCTGCATCTTCACTGTAAACTACTTCATAAAAGCAAAACTGGCAAAAACATAATCTTTTAAAAAGAAGTCCATGTTCCGTGTTTGTTCTCCAGTTTTAACCCGTCCATCCTCATGTTACCTCTCATCCTAACATGTTGGTTCAGCTGGAAAAACGTCAGATCACAGAGACATGATGTTGTTTGAAGCCGGTGGCGCTCACCTCCAGTGAAGTTCCCATGACGATCAGCAGGTCGGCCAGCGGGAAGTCTGTGAGGTATTTAGAGAAGTGAAGTGGAAGCTGCTCCCCGAAGAACACGATGTCAGGCTTTACCACGCCTTTACAGGTGGGACACTTCGGGACCGTCCCTCGCATCACATCTGACTGATGAGACATGGAAACAAGATGGAAAATTAATATTAATAAAAAATATATTGCCATCTAAAATCATCAGAGTCTAAATTAATATCTTACATTTGATCTAGCTTTAAATCAGAAATCCAAACAGTACTCAATGGTACAACTTTATACAATAAAGGAAAACAAGAAAATACTCAGATTCGTCAAGTTGTAGACACCTGATGTTTGTATGTTTATAAATGACTGACAAGGTTTATCGTCTAATAAAAATTGCCATTAATTGAATAAAATAATTATAACTTTATTTCACGTGAGTCCTGTTTAAGGAAGTAGAAATATTGTTAAAGGACATCTAAAGAGATAAAGTGATACATTTCTTACTCTAAGACATCATAAAGGCTTTTTTTCCATTGTTGATTATTTTCTTGATTAATTGATTAGTGGTTTGGTCTATAAAATGTCAGAAAATTGTGAAAAATGTTGATCAGTGTTTCCAAAGCCCAAGATGACGTCCTCAAATGTCTTGTTTTGTCCACAACTCAAAGATATTCAGTTTACTTTCATAGAGGAGGAAAGAAACCAGAAAATATTCACATTTAAGAAACTGGAATCAGAGAATTAAAACTTTTTTTTTCCTTAAAAAAAATACTAAAACTGATTAATCGATTATCAAAATAGTTGCAGATTAATTTAATAGTTGACAACTAATCAATTAATCGTTGCAGCTCTAGACACCATAACGTCTTATTGTACATAAGATCAAAAACTTGTGGGACTGTGAAGAAACCAATAAGTGCACAAGTGATCCACAGTGTCTACAAAACTCCTCCAAATGCAGGTTACCAAAAACAAATTAACCAACATAAAAATAAAATCTAAGTATATCAAAAGATTGCTTCAATAAATGTACTTTTTTTCCTCCTCCTTTCCACTAACAACAAAACACCAACACAGTTTAAGCATAATGAGTGTTTGAACAAAAGTATTGATGAGAGAGACTATAGGATTTCAATCCATATGACAAAAATCAATACATATGTGAACATATATGAGAAGATGGATCACAACCAAACTCAATACAAAATCTTGCATATTTTGTTCTCTTGCTTACCGGCAAAAGTTATGGTACAAAAATATATCTCAGGATTATTCATGAATAGTTAAACATCACTCTTCAGTGGTTCACACATCTGAGTCACTAAACTACATCAACAGAAATGTATATTCTCTACACTTGTTACTGCATTCATCTTCATCCACAACCTTCATCTGCTACAGAAAACTAACAGGAAAGTTTAACGTTAACGCTTCAGAAGCAAATTGAAATAAAGCTTGAGGTTTGAATTAAATGATTTGCTGGTTTGAGGATAATTTGTAATTTGTGCCAGTATGCACAACAATATAAAAGAGACAGATGCCAGTTTTCACTTTGGGGAATGTGCTTAATGTTCACCGTGGCTAAAAACAGACATGATAAACTGTATTTGAAATATTCTGGTAGATGTGTAGAGTTAGTGTTTGGTGTTGTAACTCACTCGTAGCTCCTCTCCCTTGTATTTACTCAGGCAGACTGTGCAGGTGGCGGTGGCGAATGTACCGTGAGCCTCCACCAACATCTCAGGAGGAATCCCGGCCACTTGGTGAACAAGTAAACAAGCATGATGGCTTAAAGTGTCAGTACATGTGTTTCAATGATGTGCAGTCATTTCTAGAAGCAAAGAGAATATAACGCCTACGTCTTTCCAGCCCGTCGATGTTCTGCGTGTACATCCTGAGGAGCTGATTCTTCTTGTGAAGCAGTCGAACAAAGTAATGGGTCAGATTGGGTTGATAGTTCCCTGGATACAGCTCTTTGGCCAGGGCGAAAAAGGGATCAGGGTTATGATGGAAAAAGTCTAGTTCGAATATCGCCTCGGCGTAGGGCAGGTCATACTGCTGCAGGTTGTCATAGAGACCGCTGCCTGGAGACCTGTGAGGGAATAACCAGCTGAATACACCTGATATTTACAGGTTCACAGAAACACTAGAATACAAATCAAACCTTTTTTTACCTGAAATCTGGGATGCCACTAGGCGTGCTGATCCCAGCTCCGGCCATCACCACCACCCTCTTGTACTGCTGCTTTCTGATGTTCTTGGCGATGTCCTCCAGGGTCTGCTGATCCTCGGCTGCACCGCCACCACCACGGGAGAAAAACCCTCGAGTCCCATTCCACCGGGGAGACTTTGTTTGTCTGTGAACAAGCAAAACAAAGATGTGATGAAGAATCTGTTTGTTCTCCACCGAGATGCACATAAATATGACATATAGCAGAAGGATGTGTATAATTTAAGTCTAGTAGTCCTGCCGACAAGAATATAAATTTTAAGCCACTGCCTCTCAATAACCCTCTGTTGTTTATGTCCCACAAGACCCTCTGTCTCTCTCTATCTATTTCACATCCATCCGTCCTGGAAGAGGGATCCCTCCTCTGTTGCTCTTCCTGAGGTTTCTTCCAGTTTTTTCCCTGTTAAAAGTTTTTTGAGGGGGAAGTACATCCAGTATCTCATTGTTTCCGTACTCCACTAAAGTTATATCAAGTCTTTTAAGATAGAAATGCCGGAGCTATCTGCTTCCAGCTTCTCAAATGTGAATGTTTTATGGTTTCCTTAGTCTTCTACAGTTATAAAACAAATATATTTGGATTGAAAACAAAACATTTGACGAGGTCACCGGTCAACATCTGATGGTGCCAGCTTCCCAAATGTGACAATTTGATGCTTTTCCTTATCATATATAATAATAATAAATTGAATATCTTTGGGTTTTGGGCTGTTGGTCAGACAAAACAAGACATTTGAAGACGTCACTATGGGCTCAAGGAAATCATGATGACATTCTGTAGACCAAATGGCTAAAATTATATCAAGTTTTGTGCTTTACTTACTCACTTTACAAATATTAAACAAACTTTTTTTGCACAATTAGAGGTGCAAAAATCTCCGTACTCAATTGAACTATTAAGTCAATTGATAAAAAAGTAACCATTTTAATAATCAATTAGATTTTTCCTAGAAAAAATGCCAAAATGATCTGGCTCCACTCTCAAATGTGAATGATTTGTGGTTTCCTTACCCTTCTACAACTGTAAAACAAATATCTTGGATTGAAAACAAAACATTTGAGGTCACTTTGGATACTACCATTTTCCAAATGTTTGGCATTTTTGCCAAACATTTGATGGTTCCAGCTTCTCAAATGTGACAACTTGATGCGTTCCCTTATCATATACTGTAATAAATTTGGGTTTTGGACTATTGATCAGACAAAACAAGACATTTGAAGACGTCACTGTGGACTCAAGGAAGTTGTGATGACATTCTGTTGACCAAATGGTTGATCAATTATTTGAGAAAATAATTATAACTTTTCATGAGCTCATAAAAACAGCTTTTGGCTTTGTGACAATGTATTTTCCAGCGGTTCCAAGAGGCTTTTTAAATAGTATATTCAGCTTAAGAAGAATTTTCTCAACACATAAAGGAACACTTCATACTTCAGTTTATCAGGAAAATAACTCAAGTTCATTTTTGTTTCCACAGGACAGGTAACTAAAGCTGTTCATACAAATGTAGTGGAGTAAAAAGTACAATATTTCCCTCTGAGATGAAGTAGAAGTAGAAGTATAAAGTTACATAAAGTAAAAGTACCTTGAATGTGTTAAATGTTAGTTAAACAGCTGTCAGGTGAGGAGGTGAAATACCTGCAGAGAGCTGCTGCTGCTGCTGCACCTGGACACAAACTCCTCTGACCCAAACGACCTGTAAAAAAGCATTACACACAATTATCAATGATAAACCCCACTTCTCCTCATCTCATCATGAAGTTGTGTGTGTACTAACTAGCTGACCTTTAGCAGAGAGCCTCCAGCTGCTGGTTCTGCTGCTCAGGTACAAACAACCCAGTCTGACAGGTGAGACTAGTGAGGAGCTCAGTAAAGAAGCCATAACACACAAACTAGAGACTCCTACTGACTGCAGCAGAGTCCTGAACGCGGACACGACCTGTTAACACATTTACTACAGCTAAAAGTCAGATAGAACAGCTAACAGTAACAGAAACAGTAACTAACAGCTGGCTGCCTGCTAAATGTAAATATTGTCCTTTGACGTCATTATGACGCGACGGGAGTACCGTAATGTACCATGTAGCCGAGCAGCTAACTTTAGCTCGTTAGCAGCTAACTTTAGCTCGTTAGCAGCTAACTTTAGCTCGTTAGCAGCTAACTTTAGCTCGTTAGCAGCTAACTTTAGCTCGTTAGCTGCTAACTTTAGCTCGTTAGCAGCTAACTTTAGCTCGTTAGCTGCTAACTTTAGCTCGTTAGCTGCTAACTTTAGCTCGTTAGCTGCCTAGCTCTTATTTTGTTTAATTATTCGCCGTTTATTCATTAAAAACCTTCAATAAACATGAAGTCTATAGCGGTCAGTGAAACAACTTTACCTTAAAAACAAACACTAAACATGAAGTGTACGTTAACGGTCAAGACATTACCGTAAAACTCAACATTAGCGCGCATCACAGCTTTTTTATTTTTTTTTTTATAGTTCCATAAAAAGTACAATATCTCCATCAACTTGTAGTAATGCAAGTATAAAGAAGCATTACATGGAAATACAGGGAGGTCAGTACAAGTACCTTACAGCTGTAGTTACCTACTGGACTTGAGTAAATGGATTTGTGACATTCCACCACACTGGATGTTTGGGATCATGTTCTAATCCACAAGGTGTCCCTGCAACAGAACAAAGAGAGGAATGATGTCCCCTTGATCATGAGGTAGACCCAGGACAGGTCACTGGTCCCAGGATAGGTCACTAGTGACAGGATAGGTCACTAGTCCCAGGACAGGTCACTAGTGACAGGACAGGTCACTAGTCCCAGGATAGGTCACTAGTGACAGGACAGGTCACTAGTCCCAGGATAGGTCACTAGTGACAGGACAGGTCACTAGTCCCAGGACAGGTCAGGACAGGTCACTAGTCCCAGGACGGGTCACTAGTCCCAGGACAGGTCACTAGTCCCTGGATAGGTCACTAGTCCCAGGGCAGGTCACTAGTCACAGGACAGGTCAGGACAGGTCACTAGTCCCAGGACGGGTCACTAGTCCCAGGACGGGTCACTAGTCCCAGGACGGGTCACTAGTCCCAGGACAGGTCACTAGTCCCAGGATAGGTCACTAGTGACAGGACAGGTCACTAGTCCCAGGACAGGTCAGGACAGGTCACTAGTCCCAGGACGGGTCACTAGTCCCAGGACGGGTCACTAGTCACCACAGCCCTGCTGCTGTGAGGCAACACTACTTACCACTGCACCACCTTTTAAACCATCTTTCATTTTCAAGACCTTAAAGTGAGTATTTGTTCTATTGCTCATATTAAATCGATAGTAAAGGATTACAGATTACTACTCTATATTATACAGTAGTTTATTCAAGGATAGCCACACCTGTATACGAGCTTTAGTCATAAGGGTTATATTGTACAGGCTATATGCACATTAAGAGTACAACGTGGACACATACTGTGGCTGTGGCTCAATTGATTACAAACAGTATTGCCAACCTAATATAAAAGCCTTACTTCTTCTTCAGAGTAGTGTGGGGGTCAAATATCAAACTGACACTCTGGAGGAGGGATGTGCCAAACATGACATTAAACATGGCTAATTATTTAGCATAAACATTAAGCTAAGGTAGGCCCACAATTAACAAACTGTGGTGGCAGTTTCTGTTAAAACAAGACACAAACCAAGGTAACAACTTGTCTTTCAGTGAATTTAATAAAAAAGGCATACATTAATAAGTAAAGCATCTGCAGATGGACTCACGAGCACAGCCACCTGTTGTGGACTGTGGCAAGTGAGCCCCGAATACAAAGAGTAGTCAGTATTTATACATTTAAAGCATAACACGAAGATAAGTGCAAAGAACAAAAGAAGAGAAGGATAAAAAGTGTATCAATGCGTCAGCACACAGCAGACAACAGAGCATCACAAGACATAACAAGTGTTTCAGCAATCTGTTGTTTGCAGTTACAGAGAACTAAAATGTCAGGTCATTGTCCTATGGTGACAAAGTTGAACATGTGAGGCCCTGAGATTGTCTAAAGGTACAGTGTTAAACTGCAGATATGAAAATTGCCATTACAAAACACACAACAACTGATACAAAAGCTCAAACACTTGGCTTTTTGCATTAAGGCATATGGAACGTGCCTTATATTCAGGCACTATGCTCGGGACTGTTTCACAGATCCCATCGTCATCCCTAGACAGATTGAACCCGAAGGACCGGTTTATTGGCTAGGAACCTGTCTTTTACACAAGTGATTTTTCTGGTGAATAAACTATTTCCATTTCACTTACACAAATGGTGTAATTTCTGATAGAAGTAAATAGGGCCTAAATGACTGAGGGCAACAATTTTTGAAATCGGTCCAGTATTGAGGGAGTCCACTGCAGCTGCCAAATGGGCTGTAATGTAATCATTTGGGGCAACCCGGTACCGTCAGTTTATGTCCACTAAAAGTGCTGGATTTTGCCACTGAGAGGATCAGATTGGTATTATAAGTGTCTGACAACATTATGGAAAGGACCCTACAGAGAAATCAAACCCTTTTCTTTACCTCTCTCTTTCTGTTTATTACGGTGTCATGTGACTTGTTGCTGGAAGACAGCGGTGGAAACGTGAGTGAGAGTTGGAGAGGAGTGCCATGGAACACCGGTGTTGTCAGAGTTTGTCGTGTTGGACTACAGAAAGCGTAGCTTAGTATTATCTAAAAGATTTTCAATATCATGGCTGAATAATTAGCAGATTTTGCCAATGTGGATGCAATGCGAGGTTTCAGAACGAGACTTCTCCGAGCGAGACACACAATAACAAACAGACCGGGTCGAGCGAAAAGTAAGAAAAAGGCTTCATTTCTCTGTCGGGTCCTCTCCAGCACCTTTCCAGCCCGTTTAGCGGCTGCAGCATTTTCCCTCAATACTGGACCAGTTTCAAAAAGTGTTGTCCCTGTTAGTCACGTAGACACAAAAACATGGAGAAATAGGGTCGAATAATACCAAAGTTACCATTTAAGCATCAAACTAAATTTAGATTTTTTTGAATGTTTCTGAAGTTTAAACAAAAAGTGTTTAATCCTAACAGCTGTATTTAAGGTCAAGCATGCAAACTGTCTTTACTGATTTTGCTTGTTTTAAGCCGACGGTGTAACGGAGCTACAATGGTCCGGCTGAGCTGTGCTCTGAGCTATAGTGCAAAAGTGTTAAATCAACATGGAGTTCAAGCCTCTCTGATAAACAGGAAATCTAATTTCTTCATGGTTACAGCGTAGAAATGCTGCTGTGATGTTGTAAAGGAAAGGGAAGGCATCTCAAACATCACTGAATTGAGTTATGCAGAATAGGAAAACGTGGTTATGAGTGGTCTATCAAAGATTGAAATTATTGTCAACTAATAGAGGAGTCTAGGTACAGGTTTGAGCTCCATTGGCTGAGGTGTGTGAATCTCAGACTGGCATTCAGAAACTCATTTTGGGGGTTTCATAAGCCTGCACCATCCACGTGCACATGGACGGCACAAGTACATTCAAAGACTCTTCCAGTGACGTCCTCTTCTCAACCGCTCATCTTTACATTAAGCAATGCTGGACCAACAGGACTGTTCCGCTTACTGTCAAACAAACACCCAACCATACAGCTTTGGTGTTTCCATCATTGCGAGGTGGGACATCCGGGCCAGTTGCACCTTGACATTTTGGAAATTCAGGTGACCACTGACGGCCTATTCCACATGTCAGGGTGGACTGTCCTATCATAGTAAACCCGGAATTGCACATGTACGTCACCGTAGCTTGGTATTTATGAGGGGGTCGAGAACCCCCAACCCAGTATGCATCTGGAATATCAGGCTCTGGACATTCAACATAGATACATGTTGGAGGAGCAGGCTCAAACATCCCATCAACTGAACATGATGATTCACTTGATCCAGAGAGTGTCACATCGTTTTGACATGTGTACTGTACAACTTCTCCTAAGGTGTAGGTTTCTTTGTTTGGCTTGAAAGTGCCATTCTTTGGCGCAGGTGGCGGATTACAACTCACCACTTCACATTCAGGCAACCTGCCCAGCCACCCTTGGGCTCCACAAAAGAGGCGATCTTTGCCAACCATTCTGTAACCAGTTTTGCAAGTCACCTTTAGTCTATCGCCGAACTCTGACCCTTCAGGGTAATCGATAATCCCATATTCCACTTCTCCAGCAGAGCCACAGTTACTCCTATCGCATTTCATCCGCAGAGTACTCCAGCTGCCAGCAGTGCAAGTGATGGCCGCAGACCCTCCTGCTGGCACGTAGCCAGCATTACAGGCAAAAGTGACTTTTGTCCCATCTAGGTATGTTGGTAAGTCGTCGTTCAATCTCATGTTGCCTCCTCCAGCAGGTCTGGAGCAGGCTTGAGCTTGAGCTGTAATGGCAAGGCTCAGACTGCTCAGCAGAAGGAGGGAAGTGACACACATGACGGGATCTGGCCAGTCTGTCTGAAGTCAATGTGAAGAATCACTTTGGTCCCTGTTGATCCACTGGTCCACTGGTCCACTGATCCACTGATCCACAGATCCACAGATTCACTGGTCCACTGATCCACTGATCCACTGATCCACAGATCCACAGATTCACTGGTCCACAGATCCACTGATCCACAGATCCACAGATCCACTGGTCCACTGATCCACTGGTCCACTGGTCCACTGGTCCACTGATCCACTGGTCCACAGATCCACAGATTCACTGGTCCACAGAGGTGAAGAGAGTTACTTTTTGTTCTTGTTCTTGACTAATGCCTGAATTCTACCGGGAGCTAGCATCCAAGCTAACATTAGCTAGCTTTGGAAAAACGCCCACTTCCTTTCCCATCATGCTTTGCGCCCAGCAGCAGCAGAGCAGACCCGGCTGTATTCGAAACCGCATACTATACTAGTAGTACGTACTGATTTGGCCAAAATGTAGTATGTAGTATGCAGTATGCGAACAAAAGCAAAATCTCCAGTATGCCAGAAATACCCGGATGACGTACTGATTTGGAAAAATTCTCCAGTCTGCATCAGACCAGTCTATCTCACCTACTGTATCCCACAATGCAAAGCGCCGGCTGCGGGTATAAAAGCAGCAGCCAGAAGCTGCTGTTGTTTACGTTTTCTGTAGCCATTTCATCACTAAACTCACTTCTGACAGTTTTTGAGACGAGAAATCAACTGTGTAGATTATTAATATCGGCAGTTTTACGAAGTTAGATGGCGAATCGAACATTTGTTCCACCGTTGTCGGAGTTTAGAAGCTCCACAGAATACCGTGACAGCCAGCGAGCGCCTGCCCGGGTCGCTGCCAGCAAGCCGGGTAGTCACGCTCAGAGACCGCTATGAGCTGCTGGAGCTCACTCCGGCCTCGTAGACCAGAGGCTTTTATTTCCTTGTTGACGGATAGTTTGTTTAAATATCACAACACAGATGTGCATTATAAATTAACAGGAACCTGTGTTTATCTGCCTTTTTTGGAGTTAAAAAGCTCCACAATCGCCCGCGGGCGTAGCTCGCTGGAGAGCCGGCCAGTGACGCTCACAGAGCGGCTGCAGAGCAGCAGAGTGGCGAGGGAAAGAGCCGCTTCTGACGGGGCAGAGATTCCTGCTGAGACAACATGACACTTTTTTAACATTTCTCTAATATCTGGAGGGAGATCAGTCCTTTTTCTGTAAGTGAAAAAGCAGTTTGAGTAAAGTAAATGTTGTGGATGAATGTTTTATATTTCGTCTCTCCTCGTTGATGATCCTGTTTGTCAGACTTCTTTATGAGCTGTCAGAATAAATAGTTTGAACCTGCAGTATCTTATAAAGTAAACAAGCAGAACATAAACAACAAAATCAAAGTTGTATTTTTTGATAATATTGTAATAGTGGTACAAGTTTTTTTTTTTTGTCCTGTGCTTTAAGAGCTGGTTTGAAGGCTTAACCTCGTCTAGCATACAAATACATCACTTTAACTGTCACATACTGCATACTACTCAGGAACGCAGTATGCAGTATGTACTGCATACTGCGTTCCTGAGTAGTATGCAGTATGCGGTTTCGAATACAGCCCCCATCTGGGTTCCTGCTCATGTTGGTGTGGAGGGAAATGAGCAGGTACATATTCTGGCCAAACAAACACTCAGAATTAAGAATATTGAATTACAAGTTCCATTAAGTAAAGCTGAGGCTAAGCCATTCATCAAGACATTATGCACAAACAGTATGGCAGGAGTACTGGGATGATCAGGAAACTGGAAGACATCTGTACAATACACAGAAACATGTTGGAGCAGGGAGAAAGGTGGGCTGGAAAAGAAGGGAAGAAACTGAGAATATAGGACATACAGGTCTTAACCACTCATTATATAGAATAGGCTCCCAACTGGGAAATGCACACATTGTAACCAACCAGAAACTGTTGAACATGTACTGATACACTGCAGGAATTACAGTATCCAGAGGAATCAGCTTTTACTGTCACTAAGGAAGCCAAAACATCAGGACATTTCATTGTCAGGTCTATTGGGGAATACAGCAGATAATATACAACTACGGTGAAATTAATCAGTTTTTAAGAGAAACTGATTTAGTTAAAGGGACTGTTTGTAACTTTTTTACACGTATAAATCACCCGGGTCGGTTTCCCATGCGCGCTCGCGTGTGTCTATGCTGTTCAGACTCAGACTCCAACACAAACTACACAGAAGCACCAAAACCTCTTGGTTGTATCTAGTGAAGCCCGTCTGTTAAACAGTGTTGGCCGCGGTCGGAGGACGCGGGGGAGACCGTAGCTTTGGTCTCCAGGACTGGAGTCTCTGCTGTACTCTGCTCCTCTGCCTGCCTTCACTCACACACCACGCTCCTTCTCACTCCACTCTCACGTGCATGCTGCTCACTCCACACTGCAGAAGAGTTAGTTTAGCTCTAAGAATATCTAGTGAATGTACAGTGGACGTTTGTGCAGAAATAACTGCTGCAGCTCCTCCAGACCAACAGAGGTTTCCCGTGTCTTGTGATTGACGGGGCTCCGCAGAGAGAAACGTTATCGTCTCCGACCAAAACTCCCGTGTCTCCCCTGTTCCCTCCGGTCGCGGTCGGGAGGCTGAGGCAGGAAAGGCCGACACTAGGATCAGCAGTGATTCATGGAGAGACCTTCATCTGGTCAGCTAACATTACTGCCAAGCAGCTGAAATATAGAGTGATATTGTGCTTTCAGCTGACGTGTGTCGCCTCACTGTTTTGAGAGATGCTCGTTCATGTCTATGTAGTGCTAGCAAGCGCGAACCCGACGCTGACTTTAGTTGACTTAACGGCCACATGTGTCGCTGTTAACAAGCAATTCTGATTCTTACAAACAGTCCCTTTAAGGGCAACAGGAATAATGGAGAATTTCATTATTATTAGTATTATTATTATTATTGTTATTATTATTATTATTACTAATAATAATAATAACAATTATTATTTTTTTAAGAGAGTTTATTTCTGAATTTTGTTAATACAACTCTGACAATCCATTGCACAAACATGTTTGGACTGATAGATATCCCACCAACCCCCACCCATGACAATACCCAGAGGGCACTCAGAAAAAAAACTATAAATAAATAGATAAATAAATAAATAAAATAAAATAAATAAACATAAATCATGATCAATTGTTAGAGGTCTAGGACAGCACACCCTATCATCTAGGGCACTGACATGCATAAAACAAGCACAGGAGTTAAGCCGAAGAGTTGAACGCAAAGAAAAATCAGGGGTCCTTCCAATGTTTCATTTGAAATATTCCTGGTCAAATATATACACATATATCCTTTATCTATATATATATATACAGTTGAATTATATATATACACACATATATATATATATATATACACACGTAGGCAACATTGTTGGTACCCTTCCGTTAAAGAAAGAAAAACCCACAATGGTCACTGAAATAACTTGAAACTGACAAAAGTAATAATAAATAAAAATTCACTGAAAATTAACTAATGAAAATCAGATATTGCTTTTGAATTGTGGTTCAACAGAATCATTTTAAAAAACAAACTAATGAAACTGACCTGGACAAAAAATGATGGTACCCCTAGAAAAGATGTAAAATAATTTGACCATAGGGACATATTAAACTAAGGTGTGTCCTGTAAATAGCATCACAGATGTCGTCAAACTTGTAATCAGTCAGTCTGCCTATTTAAAGGGTCAAAAGAAGTCACTGTGCTGTTTGGTATCATGGTGTGTACCACACTGAACATGGACCACAGAAAGCTAAGGAGACAGTTGTCTCGGGAGGTTAGAAGGACAATTATAGACCTTCATGTTAAAGGTAAAGGCTATAAGACCATCTCCAAGCAGCTTGATGTTCCTGTGACTACAGCTGCACATATTATTCATACACACACACATCAAACTTTAATCCGCCACAAAGTTATCTGAGTCTAAGGAATCAACACGACTAAGAAAAGGTTGCCAAATCAATGAATACTTGTCGGCTGACCCCTTTTTTAAATGTATTTATTTATATTATTATTATTTTTTTTCCTGCCAATCTCCTGCTCCACCTCCAGTAGTCCAGTAGGTGGCGGTAATGCGCCTCTAAGCTGGTTTACCAACTAAACACCAAAGAAGCCGCAGCAGCAGCAGCAGCAGAGCCACAACACGGCAGAGGAGCTCCTCGTCTTCAGCTGAACATCATTAACACTCATCAGAGTAACAAACACACTCTAACGTCACAATGAAAGATGTCTCCGGGTTCCTCAAACAGCAGCAGAGCAACAGCTCCACGCCGGAGATGGCGACGGAGTGGCACACGATGGAGGATTTACACAACAAGAGGTAAGAGTCAGCTAGCTGACGGTGCTAACGCGGTGCTAGCTACCGTTAGCTCCTCCATGCATTGTGAATGAAGCTGAGTCATGCAGCTAGCTAGCTAGCGTTAGCTCGTGTTTGGCTAATGCTAGCTGCTAAGTTCCCTCTTTAAAGATCAGAGAGGAAACTTCACTGTTACTTTTATATATCAAACATTTAAAGCAGTAATGTAAATATAATTTAATGAGTCGAAGCTTTGAACATTAATTCAGTTCAGAGGAAGAGAAAGTGTATCACATGTTTGTTTGCTAGCTCGGATGCTATAGATGAGTCCTTAGTCACTGCACTGCGGATAAGTTATAATAAACTATAATAAGCTTTAAGTTCACATCACCATCAAGGTTAAACTGAAACATCATAACCATTAAAAGAGTTGTTTGCGCTGTAAAATACAAATGTCCATCATTAGTTAGCTGTATTCAGTACTTGGCTTGACAAACAGTCCAGAAACACAGTATTAGTATTTAATAAACATCTTTAGAATATATATATATATATATATATATATATATAGTGGTGTAAGAAGTATTCAGATCCTCTAAGTAAAAATACTAATCCACACACTGTAAAAATACTAATAGTACAAGTAAAAGTCCTGCCTCGAAAAAGTAAAAGTATGTGAGTACAATCAGGAAAATGATTTATATATATTATAAAAAGTGTAGAAATGTCCCCTGTGACTGTTTTCTTATTATATATTATATCATTAGATTATTATTACTTATAAATTAATGCAAAATCAGGGTTTTACTGCTGTAGTTGGTTGAGCTGGAGCTCATTTTGAACTATTAACTGGTTATTATTTTCATTATGGATTCATCTGCAGATTATTTTCTCCATTAATCGATTGATTGTTTGGTTTGGAAAAAATAGCGAAAATAGTGACCCCTAGCCCAAAGTGACACCTTCACCATGTTTGTTTAGTCCAACCCTCAACATTATTACTAATACATTAACATTATTAACATTATTAACATTACTAAAAGAAAAATCAGCAAATCTTCACATTTGTGAAGCTGGACCCGTGAAATGTTTTAATATGAAAAATGAATCAATTCAGCTGCACTTGTGTAAACTGCTGGGTAGTTAAATTTATAATGAAATATAATATTTTATAAGCTTTTATAAACACATGTTCATTTGTAAAGTAACTAAAGCCTTCAGATAAATGTAATGGAGTAGAAGTAGAACGTGGCATGAAAAGAAAAGACTCACGTAAAGCACAATTATCTCACATTTGTGGAGGTTTGTTTACATACATTTAAATAATCACTGTCAATCAGCACAAGATGAATGGAGATGTGTGTGTAATCAAGATATAATTTGTTTATCTTCATAAAGTGTTCACAAACACTGTTTTTTTTTTAATTGACAGATTGTGGCATCAGCTGACTCTCAGAGTGTCAGACTTCGTTAAAGATCCCTGCTTCAAATCAGGAGATGGCCTCATACAGGTAACTGCACCACAGTCGCACATGTTATGCTGGACTTGTACCGGATGTAACACACACAACTTTATATGAGTGTGCACATATTTGCCAAAGTTTTGTAGCATGTGCTAACTTGTCTGTAATATTCATAGATTTTATGTCATTTTTTTAAGGGGAATTTATAAAGATATTGAATCCAAGTTTCCAAGTCAGAACAGAAATTACATCGAGCATCAGAAACAGTTTAACTCTGAAGATGCTACATAGATATTATAACTATTGTTTGCATTTGTTGCCATTAAACCTGTTTGTTTTGTCTTGTTTGTTAGTAACAGTAAAATGCTAACATAAGATTATCCCTATACAAGTGTGTTGAAACTGATATTGAATTACTTCCACATAAAACAATCATAACAGTGTAAAAATACAAATCCTATTTGTGACGACTGTATCAGAATCAGAAATACTTTATTGATCCCCGGGGGGGAAACTGGGGCGTTACAGTTGCTCTTATATAAACATAAAGAAATGTAAATAGAAAATAAAGTAGTATGTAACGTGTAAATTATGTGCATAATGATATAATATAAACACAATATATGTAAAGAAATGTAAGTAAGTACTAAAATTAAAAATGAGAATGTAAGAAATATGTACAAATATTTGCATTAAGACATGCAAATATTGAGATGAACATTTTGATGTTTTCTGTGATCTGACGGCTCCTTTTTTTCTTTCTTGAAGCTCTATGACAACTTCCTCAGTGACTTCGAACACAGGTGAGATAAAAGTTCCTCAAACACTCTTTGACGACGTTACACCGAGAGATATACTCTATCTCTGGTTACACCTGCCAGGTCAGTGTTGTCTACTTGTTTTCCTGTTTCAATGCTAATCTATTTTATTTTTGCTCCCTCATCAGAATCAACCCATTGTCCCTCATGGAGATTATACTGTATGTTGCCAGACAGATGAAAGGTGAGAGCACCACACTATACTATAAACTTAATTATACAATACACTTTTCTCATATTTTTTAGTATTTACAAAACATGTTTTTGTTTCCAGATCCTAAAGATGCCATCACTTTTCTCGAGAAGACCAGGGAAAAGGTAGGTTGACCTATAACAACACAGATCTGAAATGTACACTCAGTTGCCACTTTATTAGGTACACCTAACCAAAGCTTATGCAGTCTACCATAACAGTCCCACAATAAATTGTACCTTTTTATGAATATGATTTTCAGTTTTAATTTAAATTGTTTTATAGAACTGGATTACTTTTGAAGGCTTCAGTTCGTTTGTTACACTGAGAGGTGTCTTCCCACTTACTGTATATTAATGAGGATATACAAAATAACAGAAACATCTCTCTGCATAATGCAAAACAATTCAACAGCACCACATCCTCCAGAATGATCAACACCTCTCTAAAACTGTTCAAACACAAACTGGACATTACAACCTTCAGGAAGAAGGATTTATTAAAGTTTAGAAACAGTATTTTTGATCAAACTTTAACGTTTTTTTCTTTAACTCTTTCTGGTTCAGGTGAAAAGCAGCGACGAAGCCGTCATTCTCTGCAAGACGTCTATCGGCAGACTCAAGCTGGAGATCAACGATCTTCCTGCCACAAAGGTAAAAGCTCCTGAACTCTCAGCTCTCTCCCTTTTCTCCAAAACGAGCCTCACACTTCATTCACATGCACACGTTATGACGCATTTCCAACTTCGAGCTGCTAACAGCTGTTAAACAAAACCACAGAAGTGTGTCCACTTCTCACACGTGTGATTCCTTTTCTTAATGAGATTCCCTCTTTGTCTCTTCCAGAAACTCATCGAAGATGTTGAGGTAATGTTGAATAACTTACCCGGGGTGACGTCGGTCCACGGCCGGTTTTATGACCTCTCCAGCAAATATTATCGCATCATTGGGAACCACGCCTCCTACTACAAAGACGCTCTGCGCTACCTCGGATGTGTGGACATTAAAGACCTTCCAGGTGAGCAGAGACCAACACTTGGACTTGATTTCAGCCTGATGGAGAACAGCAGGTCTTTAATGCTGTTGTTGTTGTTTCCTCCACAGAGACGGAGAAGCAGGAGAGGGCGTTCACGCTGGGACTGGCTGGACTCTTAGGAGAAGGAGTTTACAACTTTGGAGAGCTGGTGGGTTTTAACACCGTGGTGTTAAATCGATGCTGGTTTACCTGACGCTTGTTGACGTCTGCTTTTGTGTCTTTGCAGCTGATGCATCCGGTGCTGGAGTCCCTGAGGAACACAGACAAACAGTGGCTCATTGATACGCTATACGCCTTCAATGGAGGCAATGTGGAGAAATTCCAGGGCTTCAAGTCGGCCTGGGGCCAACAGGTGATTATCATTTATATAACAGCTCAACATTAACAACATTTAAAGATTAAACTGATCAGCATGTGAGGACCAAAAAGATGCTGTCCAGAGAGGTCAAGTCTACAGTGTTAATTCATATATTTGACGGTTTAGCTTTAGAATAAAAACCTTTTTGACTGCTGACAGTTTGTTTTTTTTGGGGGATTTTTTGACACAGAGGTCACACAAAGTAGATGCTGCTTTTTTTTCAAATCTGTACATGCAGTTTGAAGGTGCAGATGAGTAAAAAACAACTAATGTTGCGTTCACACTAAAAACTAAGTGAATTTTTGCCTGCTTCACTCGCCGGGATCATTTGTGTTCATCTGTCATCTCTGTCATTTAAAAAACAACAATATACCTAATAATAGCCTAAGAATGAAGCTTATTAATATAGCACTAAAATCAGGATAAATTGAAAAGGCAATAAGTCAGGAATAATGTACAGCGAGCCGGTCATTGTTGTGAAAGAATCCCCGACAGGCCCTTGACCTGCTAGCTGTACATTATCCCGCTTATTACACGGCTACTTACTGAAGAAATCAATAATTTGACACAAAAACGGTCCGCCAGAGTCCGACATCAGAGCTGCGCCCATAGCAACAGTCTGTTATACATAGCAACGGTCTGTTATACATGACAATGGTCTGTTATACAGAAATTAAAGACAGCAGAATGCCGTGATGACCAATCAGTTAATTACACAGCCGTGTAATAATATTGCATATTGTGCTGTTGAGCAAACCATTATCACCACAGGGGAAATTCCTTCACCGTCACAGGATTGTACATGACCACTGATATTTGTCAACGGTCTGATCTATTTTTCCCTCTTGTTTCCAGCCGGACCTCGCAGCACACGAAGCTAAACTGATGCAGAAGATCCAGCTGCTCTGCGTGATGGAGGTGAGACTAAACGCCAGCGTCACACCAGCATTGAAAACACATTTTTGACATTTGCGGCATTTATACGTCACACCACTTGATAAAAGATTTCCGCTTAGGATATACACATTTCCTCGCTCTATGCTCCTCCAGAAGCCTCCTCGAGGTGCATTTAAGGGATTGGAATAATTTCACAGTCTCAATGTCACCGAGATGTCAGCAGCTGTTTTATAACGAACCTTATATGACTCTTGTAGCGCCACTTTCCTGTCTGACGGGGGAATAACGGCTTTCTAAAACAGTTTAAGAGCAACACAGATAATTAACACCATCAAACCAAATCTGTAGTTTGTTCAAAAGGAGTCTGACGTTTCCTCACACTTCACGGTGACATCATGTCTGTCACATACGAAGGTTAAAAAACAGGAATATTAAATCACTTGAAATGTGTCCTTTGTCTTCCAGATGACTTTCACTCGTCCTGCGAACCACAGACAGCTCACCTTCACTGAGATCGGCCAGAGCGCCAAAATCCCCGTCAATGAGGTCAGTCGGATGACAAGAACATTTAATCATCACCTCATCAATAAATGTCAATAAGACCTGTCTGACGGTGATCAGCATGATCGACTTTGATTACCAGACAGTTGTAACGTCTGCACAGAGCAGATCCTCTGTTGTTTTGTCACTAATGAACTGTGGCCGGTGTCCTGCAGGTGGAGCTGCTGGTGATGAAGGCTCTGTCTGTGGGTCTGATCAAAGGGAACATTGATGAGGTGGACCAGAAGGTGCAGATGACCTGGGTGCAGCCCAGAGTGCTGGACCTGCAGCAGGTTAGACCTCATTCTGTTTTATTTATATGTATATATATATGAGCCGCAGAGTGTAAAACTGTTGTTTGACTTCCGTTGCTCCTTAAGTAGTGTTATTATGGTAAGGATGGCCTTTGAGCGAGGAGAACGCCGTTACCATAAGTTTGCACTCGCCAGCTCACATTACCACACCGCTAGATGTCGCCAAATCCTACTCATTATCTTTTTAAAAAGCATTAAATTCATTAATCTAAAAATAAGGCCTTAATTGGTATTAAAATGTCTTAAATTCATTTTTCCAAAGTATTAAAAATGCTAAGACATGGGAAGTAATATTTTATTTATCTTTTTTTCTGACGTTGCATTGAAAAATCTCAAAATAATTGGTTACATCTCTTTAAAAATATTTACCAAATGCATCTTGCGTTAACGTCACGCAGATCCGGAGAGCGGAACCAAAAACATTAACATTTTGCTTCCGGTCAGGATGCTCAGAGGATCCACTGGCTAGCCAGCAGACAGTGGAAGTGCAAATACAACTAAAAAATTGTCTATTTAACCAAGATTTTCCAGCATGGCTGAAACCGGTATCAGGCAATGCATACGAGGCTCTGTGTATTCTATACAAAAAGTTTTTCAAATTCTGCACTCGGTTATTATAAAATTGGTCCTAAATTTAATTCCAAATTGCATTAAAAAAAAGTCTTAAATCTAACTTTCCTTATTATAGCCATAGCAACAGATTATATTGGTACTGGAACAGATTTTCATCAGCCAGACCTGAATCCTGTTGATATCGCAGCCGAGGAAAATAAATAAAACAAAAAACTAAAGTTGATTCAACATATTTATGAAGACAATAAAGAGGAAGAACAAGATCTGCAGAAATAAGTATCACTGAATGGGATCAGAAGTGAAAGATGAGACTGTACCTGCTGTGTTTGACGCTCACCTGTTGTTTACTGTTTCAGATTAAAGGTATGAAGGAGCGTCTGGACATCTGGTGCGGAGACGTTAAGAACATGGCCGTGCTGGTGGAGCAACAAGCCCACGACATCCTCACCTAAAGCTGCCTCCCTCCTCCAGTCCACTGAGGGAAACCTCTTCTCCTCACAACCGTTTCTGTTTTGTATCGTCTTTCTTTCTTTCTATCGGATGTTCATTACCAACCTGTAAAAATACACTGTGGTGTTTTACACATAAACAACTGGTTGTAACATTATTATCCTCACCATAGGGTCTAAAATATTGTTTAAAACTTGAATAAAAATGACCAGAAAAAAGTGATTGTCTTATTTCTTCTTTTATGTGCATCTTGGTTAAAGTCAGTCCGGCTTTGGGTTGTAAATTAAGATTTGTTATATTTGTTTAAATTCTAGAAAATTAGATGTTTTAATGTCTGTTAGGTTAACAATAATATTTGTTCCTCCAAACCACAAAAAAAAATGTAATTGGCAAATCTAAATATTATCACATTATATACATTATATATTAAGTAACTTTTTGTTAGGTGCTGTCAGAGGGGCAAACTGTATGGCAGTGGTGGAAGAAGTATTCAGAGTAATACTACAGTGTAAAAATACTGTTGGATGTAAAAGTACAAAGGTATTAGCATCAAAATATACTAAAGTAAAAGTACCACTGATTTATAATTATTGATGCATTAATGTGTTCATCACTTTTGCTGCAGCTGATAAAGGTGGAGCTCATTTCAATAACTGTATATACTGCTGGGTAGTTTAATCTACCAGGACGATTCTAAGGTCTTGTGACTGACAGGGACCTTAAAAATATTAGGACGTTAAGTAATTCTTTAAATTAAAAATTATTAACTTATCATTATTAATAGAATATGTTATAAACAATATAATAATAAAAGCTAACTGTTTATTTTTATTTTCTCGTTTTTGACAAAAAGTAAACATGCAGAAAGCCCCACACCCCCCTCTATTTACATAAAATGGTTTGATCCTGCTGCCCCCAAACCAGGCGTGAATGGTACCTGCTGCTAGCAGCACAGTGAGGTGTAGACTAGTCTGTGAGTGGTGGAAATTAACCTGTTAGCTTAGTCCGTAGTCAAATAATTAATATTTACACAGAAAATCGATGCAGGCAAACTTTTATCAAGCTGTTTATGCTACATCAGTTGTCCCTGCTGATGCCAGGCCCAGTTACAGCAGCCCCGTCTCCCCATTACCCCCCACCAATGACCCAGCCCTACTCCCAACTGAAGGAGGAGGTGAGCAGCACTGTGTTGAATCACATGTCAGTTAGTATAACATTATATTAAGACAAGAGCTGTCAATCAAATATTCAATTGCAAATTAATTGCATATTTTTTATCTGTCCAAGATGTACCTTAAAGGGAGATTTGTCAAGTATTTAATCCTGCTTTGTGCAAATATATGTATATATTTATTATTATAAATCAATTAACAACACAAAACAATGATGAATAGTGTCCAGAAACACTCACAGGTACTGCATTTAGCATAAAACATATGCTCAAATCATAACATGGTAAACTGCAGCCCAACAGGCAACAACAGCTGTCAGTGTGTCAGTGTGCTGACTTGACTATGACTTGCCCCAAACTGCATGTGATTATCATAAAGTGGGCATGTCTGTAAAGGGGAGACTCGTGGGTACCCATAGAACCCATTTACATTCACTGATCTGGAGGACAGAGGTCAAGGGACCCCTTTGAACATGGACATGCCAGTTTTTCCTCGTCAATATATAGCGTTAAGTTTGGAGCGTTATTTAACCTCCTTCATGACAAGCTAGTATGACATGGTTGGTACCAATGGATTCTTTAGTTTTTTTAGTTTCATATGACGCCAGTATCTACACTCTAGCTTTAAAACTACATTTAAGGGATAATGTACAGAGAGTGTCCAGAGTCCGACATCAGAACTGCGCTCATAGCAACGGTCTGTTATAAATGTACATAGCAACGGCCTGTTATACATAGCAACGATTTGCTATCAAGAAATAACAGACTGTAGATCGCCGTGATTGACCAATCAGAATCGAGTATTCAACAAAGCCGTACAATAAAATAATTATAAACGGCTCAAATTACCCCACCCCCGCCATTTTAACAAACTGGTATCATCCAGCAGTTTAGAGCTAACGTCATGCTAACAGTTCAGCCTCATATAACTTCTTAAAGCACAAATTCGTGTGACATTTTTTTCAAACTTGTCTGTAATTGTTCAGACACAAGAATCACGACTTCTGGAAAATAAAAAAAACCCACTTTGAACGGCAAAAATAATGTTTTATGAACCTAAACGTGTTTACCACTCGTCATATGGACCTCTCCATCACAGGGTCAGTAAAATCACATGGCCAATTTTGTCTATGGTTGCCTAGAAACAAGGGGTGGCTCATCTTCAACCCCACTCTCCCCTACTGTAGTTATTTAAAGCTCTGAATGATCGGGTTCTGGAGGTGTGGTTAGGTCCACCTGCGCTTTATTCACATTTTAAAGCTGTAGATTCAATAAGATTTATTTTCTGTCGCTCGACTAATCGATTTATTGACTAACAGTTTCAGCTCTAAAGTATATATTATTAAAAGGAGCATCTCAGGCCCACGAAGAAGACATTGATGTGTTGAAAGTCAATACCATGACAGACCTTCTGGTCATCGTCTCATCTTTAATGAGCTCCTGTGATGGATTTCTTCCAGTATGTTTAAAGCTTCAAATTGGCTGCTGTAAGAAGAAGCTCTTTGTTTCTGAGGATCTGACCCCAAAATATAATGTTTTTACTGTTGAGGTTGTTTTAGTTTAATGAAAAAATTGAAGAAGATCTTGGTTTTTGGCCGTCGCCATCATGGTTATTTTGCCATCGCCATCTTGGTTTTTGGCCATCGCCATCTTGGTTATTTTGGCGTCACCATCTTGGTTTTTCGGCCATCGCCATCTTGGTTATTTTGGTGTCACCATCTTGGTTTTTCGGCCATCACCATCTTGCCATTTGGCCCTCGTCATCTTAGTTTTTGTCTGTTGTCATCTTGGTTTTTTAGCTGTCAGAAACGCATTAAGGAAGATTTCTTTTATAATCTTTGTCCTACTTTTATATATAACTTTGCATAAAGTCACATCTTTGCATTACATAAAACAAGATGCTGGAATCAAAGTTTCTGCAGTTGGACTTCTTTCTGTAAACGCTGACACAAAATGCAGCATCACAGCTGCACATCTTGTCTTAGTGGCTGAGAACAGATGGATCACCAGCTGCTCAGGAAACAGTCATCATTTTTTAAATAATTCAGGTTTGTTTGTGTTTCGTGGAACAAAAAGTCTTATTATTCATCAATGAATTTACAGATTTACTTTGAGAGGTCATCAAAAGCACGCGCTTCATTTCTAGACAGTGACCGTTGAGTTTGCTGCTCTTGTGTCATTGACGTTTGTTCCCTCTTACAACAGTGTTTCCCTCCGGTTAGAGTGTGTTTCCTGTAGCATGGTTGTGGTTAGGTGATGGTTGGGCGTAGCAGAGATAACTGGTCGGGGTTAGGAATGAGGTCGGGTTCAGGTTAAACACATATATCGACAGGGAAACACACTGTGACACAAATGAAATTAAATGACAAACTGTCACTGGCAGATTTGATCAGTTGTAGCTAGCTAGCGAACTAAGCTAACATTAACTCCATTAATTGGTTGAATGCTCCATTTCTGATTGACAGCTGTAGTTACTTTTCAGATTAAGATTTTAAATTAAAAGACGCCTATAAAATACAATGCATTGTTAAAGATTCAATTAGTGGTTCCAAGCCTTTTGCTTTTGTGGCTCCTTATCATGTTTCAGATGTTTATGAGACGTTTCCCCTCTAAATTTCTCACATGGTTTCATATTATTCACTGTTTTTAGTTGTTGTAGAGGTCAAATTATCCAATGTTTCACAAAAAGATTAAAAAAAATGAAAGAAAACCCCAAAGAAAACTGAAAACAAATGTGTATATCAGAACTTAATTTCTTCTTCTTCTCTCCCATTAATCATCTCAGGACCCCCTCAGATTTAAAGTATCTCCACCTGGAGCAGCTACAACAGTAACATGCTGCTCTAACATTGATGCATCACTATTAACTATCTAATAATGTCACATATAATAATAATATATCAGTCACATCAGGAGACCTTTTACTGCAAAGCGAGTACTTTCACTTTGATACCTAAAGTAGATTTTACAGCTAATAGGTCTACTTCTGTACTTACTTTTTGTACTTTCTGTATTTTGAATGCACACATTGTGCTTTACTGGTATTTTTACATTTATGTATTCGTACTTTTACTTAAGTAACATATCTGAATACTTCCTCCACCACTGTGTAAATGACAGCACATTTCAGGTTTCATCTCAGGTGAAATCTAACGTTGAGTGTGAGTGTTTAAGCTTCATACTCCTTTCAGTAAAAGAGAAGTCAGTGAGGAGGAACAAAGGTGGTGACGGATGTCGTGCAGACAGCAGCTCATTAATCTGCTCCACAGCTTTCACTGTTATCACATGAACTCTCTGATTCACTTCAAGGTGCAATTGACACAACTGTGATGATTCACATGTGAGAGGTGGGAGAAGTGCTCAAATGTAACTAAGTACATTTACTCAAATACTGCACTTACGTACAATTTTGAGGTCCTTATACTTTACTTGAGTATTTCCTTTTTATGCTACTTTATACTTCTACTCCACTACATCTCAGAGGTAAATATTTTACTTTTTACTCCTCTGCATTTATTATTGACAGCTTTAGTTACCTTACAGATTTAGATGATTAATACAAAATATAAATCCACTAATCAATTATTATTATTATAGATTCAGATAAAACTTCATGGATCACACATTGAACACACATTTATTAATAACAATCTGACAATAAATGAACAAAAACAACAAATCTTTAAAAAAAATAAAAACATTATAAATAAAATAAAAGAGTAAAGAATTAAATTAATAAATAATAAAATAATATAATATAGAAATATGAAAAAACATAATGACTTAAAACAAATAAAATGAAAACATTTTAATTTCATTTAAGTGATTTTTAAATAATTTAAATTGTTTTTTTAATGTTATGATATTTATTCTTGTATTTAAAGTTAAGTAATTTTAAGGTATTATTATTTATTATTATTTTTGTATCTATTTTTCTTTGTTTATTACATAATAAATAAATAAAATAAAAAATAAAAATAGTAAAGAATTAAATAAATGATAAAGTAAAACATAATATAGAAATATTAAAAAATAAAATAATTTAAAACAAATAAATAAATACATTTGAAAATTAAAAAATATATATATAATTTAAATAATTGTTTTTTATTTTATGATATTTATTCTTGTATTTAATGTATGTAAGTTTTTGTTTGTTTTTATATTTATCTACTTTTTCTCTCTATATATATAATATATATATATATATATATATAGTACGTGTATGTATATACATTGCAAAAACTAAAATAAAAAATAATAATATAATAATAAAAAGAGTAAAGAATTAAATGAATAAATAATAAAGTAAAAAATAATACAGAAATATTAATAAATACAATTATTTAAAACAAATAAAATAAATGCATTTTAATTTTAGTATCTTTTAAATAATGATTTAAATATATATTTTTTTAATTTATGTTATTTATTCTATTATTTAACGTTATTAAGTAAGGTATTATTTATTTTGTGAATGTTTCCTCGTAAAAAGTGTGACACCTGACTTTAATCACCTATTTAAAAGAGGTTGGACTGTGACAATCATTGAGAAAATGTTTGTACTCTTCTGCATTATAAAAAAATAAAGAAACAGCAGATGTAAAAAAAAAAAAAAGACTATTTTACCAGTTTAACCAGTTTACACTGACACAGCCGGTGTCCGTCGGTCTTTGACACCATTTTCTGGTCACCATACGATCCAGCAGATGGTGTGTTCAATGACAGATAGATTTCCAATACCTCATGCTCCACTTATTGATTAGAAAAATATTTACCATGTGACCGCTGTGACAGTAAAGACGACTGTGTTGGGTGTCAGGTTGTGGTGAAGCTCCTGTATTTACTACACCGGCAGACAGACAGACGGTAGAAATGTATTTGTATGTTTAAAGGTCAGTCTGGGTCTAATAAAGTAAAGTGACAGATCCAGTCCATTGGCTTGCTTACAGGGAAAAAGACTAACAATTAGCTTTGGGAGAGAGTGGCATGGGATCAATGAGCTTACAAACGTCCAGTTATCAGGAAAACAGATTGCTGACTGACCAGATTTCTGTCTGGGAGGAGGAGGAGAGACTGAAATGAGGCTGGATAATTAGGAGAAGCAGGCTGTATCCCCAAAGGGAAAGAGCAGCGAGCTCCATGCATGCAGCTATTCGCATCATCCCTCCGTCTCTATCTCTTTAAGAGCCCAGAGAAGGAGTGTGTGTTCAGTGTGTGTGAGTGTATGTGGGGGAGGGGTATTGGCTGGGGTGGAACAGTCCTGTAATGAGCAGATTTTAGAGAGAGAGAGGGAGAGAGAGAGGCCGAAAAACAAGAGAGGACAGATGACTTGGTGGAATTGGGATACAACAACAATCCAGATTTTTAGGCGAGCGCTGAAACGGAGAGGACAAAGAGAAAAGGAGAGGAATAATTCATCTCTTCTTCTTCACATCCTCATCTCCAGGAGAGGCTCATCTTTACATCACAGCAGAGGAGGCAGAGGAGATATTCACTCTCCGTTATGTCTGTCGAGGTGTGTGTGCGAGGCTGAGGCTGTGTGGATGTGTGTCTCTGAGCCTTGTTTCCAGGCCATGCTATACAGAGCTCCAACTTCTCTCATTTTTTAATGGCGTACCAGAGCAGCAGCATCAGCATCCCCATCTCCTGTCTCCCCTCTCTGTGTGCCGGTGCGGCAGGGATGTGTGGATGCTGTAATGTCTGATTGAGCTGAGCTCGGTCACTGCTGCCGCCAGCAACCACCGCCGCCGCCGCCGCTCTGTGGGCCTCTGGGACTGCTGGAAAAGCCTAGGCCTCGCTTGTCTGGAGCGCCCCGCTGCACCGGCTGAGGCGACGGGCCGGCGAGCTCCCCGGCTGCGAGGCTGCGTGGAGCAGGAAGGTGGAGGAGGAAGTGGAGGAGGAGGAGGATGAGAAGCACTCTGAGCCTGCATGCCCATGGGAAGCAGCATGCACAGCAGCTGCGTTTGTCACTCCAGACCCGTCGCTGAGGCTTAGACTGCTTCTCCATCGTAAGGCGATGCTCTTCGGGCCACGTCCTGCCGCTTTTATAACCAGGAGCTGGTGTTTTGCATCCTAAACTAACAGGAGAGGGACGGTCGAGGCCCTGCACCTCCATGCTACCAGATTCAAACGAGGCCTCCTCCCTCTTTGCTCCTCCTGAGTGAAACCAGGCCCGTGTTTTTTCTGTTTCTTGACATTCTAAGGATTTGCCTAAACCTGTTTCATGCATGTCCACTGGAGGCAGGTTTGACTTTGATGACGGGGGGTCGTACTGCGGGGGGTGGGAGCAGGGTAAGGCCCATGGACGAGGGGTCTGCACGGGGCCCCAGGGTCAGGGCGAGTATGCGGGCGCCTGGAGCCACGGCTTCGAGGTCCTGGGCGTGTACACGTGGCCCAGCGGGAACAGCTACCAGGGCACCTGGGCGCAGGGCAAGCGGCATGGCATCGGGGTGGAGAGCAAGGGCCGCTGGGAGTACAGAGGGGAGTGGACGCAGGGGTTCAAAGGTCGCTACGGGCAGCTGGAGAGCACGGCGAGCGGCGCCCGGTACGAGGGGACGTGGAGCAACGGGCTGCAGGACGGATACGGCACTGAAACCTACTCTGATGGAGGTAAGGCGGCTGAAACTCATTTTCTTCAAAGGGAAGCTCACATGTCAGAACCACTTTGCCCTCCCCTTCATCTCCTCACAGACACCAGATCAGAGATCAGATTTAGTCCCGCTGGACTTCTCTGAATAAAACATCTCTACTCTCGTTCCACAAACTGATTTTCAGGGCTGCAAGTGGAGCGACATGCTAGCTTAGCCTGCTGCTAAAATCCACTGTAACACATCTCCGATGTAGGCTACATAAATAACATGTAGGTCACATCCACATGCTGGATTACTGAGCAGGCCTACCGGGCCCGGGCCCAGGGGCCTCAGGGTTTAGGGGGCCCATATTTTGTATAATATTTAGTATAATATCTGTGCAGAAGGGTGACAGTGTGGATCTGCTGTAGCAGGAAGGAAGCTTCAGGAAGCTTCATCTCCAGCATGAACTAAATATTCAGTATTATATCAAGTATATAAAGATCAGCTGCAGATTTTCCAACCAAAAGCACCTGAGAGTTCGACTCCACCTGCAGAATGTAATTGAAAGGGACACAAAACGACCACAAAGAGGCACAAAATGACTTCAAAGAGACGCAAAATGACTACAAGGAGATGCAAAATTACTAGAAGGAGATGCAAAATGACTACAAAGAGATGCAAAATGACCACAAAGACACAAAATGACTACAAAGAGACAGAAGATGACTACAAAGAGACGCAAAATGACTACAAAGAGACAAAAAGTGACTTCAAAGATATACAAATAACTTCGAGGAGACACAAAATTACTACAAAGAGACAGAAGATGACTACAAAGAGACAAAAAGTGACTTCAAAGACATACAAACGACTACAAGGAGACACAAAAGGACTGCAAAGAGACGTAAAATAACTACAAGAAGATGCAAGATGACTACAAAGAGACACAAGATGATTACAAATACATACAAACGACTACAAGGAGACACAAAATGACCACAAAGAGACGTAAAATAATGACAAGGAGACACAAGATGACTGCAAAGAAACAAAATTACTACAAAGACACACAAATTGGCAACAAGAGACACAAAACAACAAAACGGAGACGCAAGATGACCACAAAGAAACACAAAACGACTACAAAGAGACTCAAGATGATTAATGAGTAACAACGCAGCAGCGTCTCTTGCAGTCTGGGTGTCTTGCTCCAGTGTAGGAGGGGTTGGGGGCCTTGACATGTCGGTGTCCAGGGGCCCATTGCCTGATAATCCATCCATCCATCCATGTCCATATGAAGACATGAGGAGGTCTGGGGCCGACTGACCGTTCTTTATTATTATTAGATTATTATAAAACTGTGGATGTTGAAAGAGGACGCTTGTTTCTAATACTAGAAATTAAACCAAATCTCATCACTTCTTGTGTTTAGAGACGCAGATTTATAAAAACACACCTTCGCCCCTCTCCCCTCTGCATCACACCCTCTGTCGCCATGGTAACGCGGAGACAGCAGGTCAGCGTGTCACTAGAGACCAGCTCGCGGCTCCTCCGCTCCTCTCTGATTGGCTCTCTGCCTCCGTCAGTCTCATTTGTAAATCTAGGCCGTTTGATAAACCGATGCTGCCCGGCCCCGCACCGCCCGCCTCCCGAGCAAGGCGGCGGCGGGACCCGGATGATGGAAGCCAGGTCAATAAGTGATGCAGGTAGAATGAAAACACGGCGTGTGTGTGTGTGACTGTGTGTGTGTGTGTCGGTGCTGCATTGAAGGTGGAGGTTGTTTACCGGGAGGTGGAGGCTCCCAGCGTGAGCACCGAGGCTTACATCCTCATACCTGCTGTTTTAACACGAGACTGTAAGATATGAAACAAAGATGATGAGGAGAGGAAACATAAAAAAAGACTGCGTCACGCGACAGCTCTGCTCCTCTCTTCCGCTCACGTGGAAGACCGCCGACAGATGAATATAGCACGCACGAGCTGACACATTTTCCACAACCTAATAAATGTGCAGGACGCTGTTTTCCACTCACTCACTGACAGGTCTGTCAACACGGCAGGCGCTTATTAAAAAATAATAATAAAACCATATCAAAGGCCACATGCAGCCTCGTGCACCTGCAGACTCTTGAGTCCGGGTTTGGTTTCAGCACCACGGACAGCTCCGGATCAAGACTGAATCATGCTTTTAGTTCATCAGTTCAGTGTTTAGGAGCCTTAAAAAGCTTTAAAAGGGAAATAAATGCCAGTAAATAACATGATACTCAAAGGAAATAAGAGAAAATACATATTTAGTAAAAAAAAATACAGAGAATTACCTGGAAAAAAATGAATAATTTGAGGCTTCAGTTTGGTTCATGAGTATCCACAGGATTCATTTGTAAACAGCGTGTGCCCCAATTCCAGACTAATTATATACAGTTTATATACTCATATGACAGGGAACATCAAGAAGTGATGCAATAGAAAGTAACTAAGTACATTTACTCAAGTAATGTACTCAGGTACAATTTTGAGGTACTTGTAGTTGAGTATTTCCATTTTAAACTACTTTATTCTTCTGCTCCACTACATCTCAGAGGGAAATATTCTACTTTTTACTTTTTACTCCACTACATTTATCCGATATAACTTTAGTTACTTTGCAGAGTTAGAGTATTTATACAAAATATAATTGCTTATTAAATTATGACGTATTATTATAGATTAAGCTACTCAGCAGTATATAAAGTAATTGAAATTACCATCTTTACCAGCTGCAACATCTAAGTGATGAACACATTAATGCATCAATAATTATGATTCTGAATGCTGCAAAATTAGTACTTTTACTTTTGGTACTTTAAGTATATATTGACGCTAATACTTTTGTACTTGCTTAAAATTTTGAAAGTAAAAGATCTGAGTAGTTTTTCAAACATCTGCTGGCAGACATCAATAAAACTAGATTTAAGGAAATCAATAAAACTTCACAAAGATAATAATAATGTTTAATCATCAACTTAGTTTCCAACGACAGCATACTCAAAAAACAAGCGTTGTTATTTATTCTGCACACTGACTGTTTTGACTTTACTTAATTTAAAGGTAACACTACATACTACAATCAATGTATAGTATTGAGTACCGGACACAGCTACAGTATGTGACCTAGTTCCTGTCTACATACTAATTGTGTGTAGTTCTGTGTGTAGTGTGTATAGTGTGTATAGTGTGTTCACTCAGCATGGATGGATTAACCCAGTGGGGGTCCAATAATATAAAGTGGAAGATTACATAATAATGATATGAATGCATCAATAATTATAATCCAATAGAGATTATTATTCTTATTCATTATTCTGAAATGGACCCTTCTGCATATTTAGTACCTTTACTTTTGGTACTTCAAGTATAATTTGATGCTAATACTTTTGTACTTTTACTTAAGTAAAATTTGAAACCCAGGACTTTTACTTCACAAGCTCAAGTAACAGCATCCTATATAATTACAGTACTACAGTACACACTGTTTATTATTCATATTTATTGAATTGGGACACAGTGAGTGACTCGTGTTCTAGATTTTGCGAAAATACAGAGAACAGCATGGAAAAAAGTAAAACCTCCATGTTTCTATGAGGGTTTTATTTCAGCACCATGGACAGCTCCAACTCCACATTACGTATTAATACAACACAGTATCTGATAGTAAAAGTACTCCGTTTTCAGGGATAAGAACTCACTTTACTACTCTGAACTAACAGGAAATGATGCAAGACATGATGTCAACCAAAATGCTTATTTAGAAAGCTACTGCTGATAAACTTATCAAACAGAAACCAAAGTTTTTCCAAAGATTTGACTCTTAATTATTGTTTTCTTCTCACTGCACCTCCTCCCCTACTGGATCGTTTTCTTCTTCTAAACTATTCTGAGTTGTAAGACGCTCGTCTGCATCTTGCGTGAAGAACAGCTCGCTATGAAACAAACAATAACACTGTTGTGTCGGTCATTTAGCAGCGTGATGGAGGAAACACCCAAACTTCTGTCATTTCCTAGAAAGTAATCACCGCGTTCAGAGCTGTAATTATGCCATTACGAAGCTGTGAGTGAGTTCCCTCCCACAGAACACAACGACCGTAAACATCAAGTAATGTCACTGACATTTAACCACATGTGCAGCATCATTACAAATCAGCAGGAGACGCCTCTCACCGTGACCTCGGTGCGGCGAAGCGCATGAAATATCTATCACTGAGGAACTACTGTATAGTAGAGAGGCTTCGTCACAATCAATCAGTTTGAGTTTAATTTGAAATGAAGTCGAGTGAGGATTCTTTCTAACAGATAGATATTTGCTTATTCTGATATTAATTTAATTTATAGCAAATAATGTCTGTTTTCTGGGCTGCTGCCATAATGCAAGCAAATGTTTTAGGGCTGCCAATCAATCAAAATATTTAATCACAATTAATCACATGATTGTCCATAGTATTTAATACTCTTATCAACATGGGAGTGGACAAATATGCTGCTTTATCCAAATGTATGTATATATTTATTATTGGAAATCAATTAACAACACAAATCAATGACAGATATTGTCCAGAAACCCTCACAGGTACTGCATTTAGCATAAAACAATATGCTCCAATCATAACATGGCAAACTGCAGCCCAACAGGCAACAACAGCTGTCAGTGTGTCAGTGTGCTGACTTGACTATGACTTGCCCCAAACTGCATGTGATTATCATAAAGTGGGCATGTCTGTAAAGGGGAGACTGGACCCATAGAACCCATTTACATTCATATATCTGGAGGTCAGAGGTCAAGGGACCCCTTTGAAAATGGCCATGACAGTTTTTCCTCGCCAAAATTTAGCGTAAGATTGGAGCGTTATTTAACTTCCTTCCCGATGAGCTAGTATGACATGGTTGGTACCGATGGATTCATTATGTTTTCTAGTTTCATATTATACCAGTATCTTCAGTCTAGCAACCTCCAAAAGATTGTTTGCGTTAATGCGTTAAAGAAATTAGTGGCATTAAAATGAATTTGCGTTAATGCGTCATTATCTGTTTTCAAACCAGTATAACATTAATATCTTCTATGTCAACTTATAACATATAATGTCGGTTTTCTGGACCGCTGTCATATTTCAGACTAATTTTTAAATGATAAAACAAAACACTCGTAGTGACAAACGCACAGAGAAATATAAGCCAACTGCAGTTTCCCTCGACGGAGGGTTTTAGCATCTTTAAGCTCATTGTTTTGGTTTTACAGCCTATTTATTGTTTCGGAGGTTAAATAACGCTCCAAACTTACCCTAAACTTTGGCGAGGAAAAACTGTCATGGCCATTTTCAGAAGGGTCCCTTGACCTCTGACCTCCAGATCAGTGAATGTAAATGGGTTCTATGGGTACCCACGAGTCTCCCCTTTACAGACATGCTCACTTTATGATAATCACATGCAGTTTGGGGCAAGTCATAGTCAAGTTAGCACACTGACACACTGACAGCTGTTGTTGCCTGTTGGGCTGCAGTTTGCCATGTTATGATTTGAGCATATTGTTTTATGCTAAATGCAGTACCTGTGAGGGTTTCTGGACAATATCTGTCATTGTTTTGTGTTATTAATTGATTTCCAGTGATAAATATAAACATACATTTGCATAAAGCAGCATATTTGCCCACTCCCATGTTGATAAGAGTATTAAATACTTGACAAATCTCCCTTTAAGGTACATTTTGAACAGATACAAAATTTCACTTTTCAAACGAAAATACCAAATCTTTCTGTAGTTTCAGCTCCTCAGATGTGGGAATCTGCTGCTTTTCTCTGTTTGATATCTTTGTAAACTGAATATTGTTGAGTTTTGGACTGTGAGTCACTATTTTCTGACATTTTAGAGACGATTCATTGAGAAAATAATCGTTAGACGGAGCCCTAGTTTTGATCGATTACTTTTTAACTCTGGTTCAGTCGTATCAGGATCTCCTGAGGCTTAGCCCAGGTTGCATGAAGGAAGTATAGACAGCTGTTAAAATAACTTTCATGACAGAAAGCTCTCTCAGCTTCGTCAGCGGGAGCTGCTGCTGCTGCTGCTGTCGAGCGCTCCTGTAAATTAAACTGACGGGTGAACAGGAGGCTGTTGAGTTTCTTGCCCATAAATATGAAGCTGTGGATCTGCTTCACCTCTCGTTCTGAGCCCCTCTGAGGTTTGAGGAGAGGAGCTGGAGAATGTAAGATGTTGACCTCTCCTTGAAGCAGACCTGCTTTGTTTTTAAGTTTCTCTGGGGAGCTCTCCTCCTTCCAGGAGGTCCGGGTGTCGATTGACGTTTATTTTTTTGTTGGCGTAGATGGAGAGGAGGAAGATGGGGGAGAGGATGTGAGATGTGGGAAACTCTGTGGGTTAAACTAAGTTGATATTGAAATATCTATTTTTTATAAAGATATCAGATTCACTGGATAAATCCTAGCTCTTGGTCAGTTTTTAGAAAGTGCTTTCCTGCAGTCTAGGAAATGCCAGTTATCTGGTGTTATTCTGGGTTTATTTGGTTCTCTTTCACAGCTTTAATGTTGAGCCAACAAGCCTTCGTTTGGCAGTGAATTATTTTACTCCTGGTGTCGAGTAACAACCACAGAAACCTTCACACACACAAGAGGGATGAATGCAGAAATGGTCTATCTGTTGCCTTTCACAGTACATCTACCTTACACTATGGGAGATTATATATATATATTAACTGTATCAAGTTTTGTCAGTCCACATCAGGAGACATTGTTGGTGCTTTTACGTTGATTAGTACTTTTTAGTACTTTTTGATCGACCACCTTAGTTCAGACAGAAATATCTCAACAACTATCAGATGGATTGCCATACGATTTTGTAAAAACAATCCCCAGAAGATGAATCCTGTTGACTGAAATTCACAGTTTTAGCTTTTAGTAAGCTACTACAACTACAACTAGACTGCATGAAATTTGGTTCAGCCATTCAAAACTAGAGAATGTTTTGCAGGTATTTGGTCATAAACCAAAGTATTGGATGAATTAATATTTTGATGATGGCGCTAGATGAAAAGTCAGAGGATCACCAAAGTGATTACAGTTCATCCTGAGGGGAACATGAATGTCTGAACCAAATTTCATGACAATCCTATTAATAGTTGTTGAGATATTTCACTCAATACTACAAATGTCAACCTCATAGTGAAGCTAGAGGAAAAGTCAAAGGATCCCCAAAGTCAGTAGGATTCATCCTCTTGGGACCATGAATTTGGTACAAAATTTCATGGCAATCCATCCAATAGTAGTCCAGGAAAAGTAGGAAAAGTCAAAGGATCACTAAATTACGACACATCCTCTGAGTTTGGTGGATTTTGAGACATTTTACATAACAAGTAAAACCGTTGATGTGATGTTGGCGCTGGAGAAAAGGTCAGGGAACCAACAAACTCATTAGGATTCATCTTCTGAGAACCATGAATGTTGGTACAAAGTTTTGTCTGTATGAGTTTTGTGACGATCCATTTGGTGGATGTTGAGATATTTTACACAGCAGATTGACTTGTTGTTAATGCTGGAGAAAAGACCAGGGAACCACCAAACTCGTTAGGATTCGTCTTCTGGGGACCATGAATGTCTGCAAAAAGTTTCATGGCAATCCATCCAATAATTGTTGAGATATTTCAGTCTGAGGACATAACTCTGACCGTCACTGTGTCTCTGTTTGTCTCTTAGGGACCTACCAAGGCCAGTGGCTGGGCGGGATGCGTCATGGCTATGGCGTGCGGCAGAGTGTACCGTACGGCATGGCGGCCATCATCATCTTCCCTCTTCGAACATCCATAAACTCCCTCCGCTCCGAGCACAGCCACGGCCCTACGGCTGTGCTGGAGGACGGCACTGCCACCACGCCCACGGACGGGGTGGTGGCCGGGCTGGCAGGGAGCCCTGTGGGCCGGGGCGGGTTCGCTCTGACGGCCCCGAGCGAAGCCGAGCGCCAGAGGAAGAGGAAAGGCCGTTTCCGGCAGTCCATCCTGAGCGGCCTGAAGCTGCGGCGCTCCGAGTCCAAAAGCTCGCTGGCCAGTCAGCTCAGCAAGCAGAGCTCCTTCTGCAGCGAGGCCGGTATGAGCACCGTCAGCTCTGCCGCGTCCGACATCCACTCCAACGCCAGCGAAAGCGAACAGGGTGCCCCCGTGGACGCCACCGTCACTGAGATGTACGCTGGAGAGTGGCGGAGCGACCAGAGGGCCGGCTGGGGTACGAGCCGGCGCTCGGACGGCCTGCATTATGAAGGTGAATGGTCAGGGAACAAGAGGCACGGATACGGATGCACTACCTTCCCTGACGGCACCAAGGAGGAAGGGAAGTACAAGCAGAACGCGTTGGTGAGCGGAAAACGCAAGAACCTGATCCCACTGAGGGCCAGTAAGATCAGGGAGAAGGTAGACCGGGCCGTGGAGGCGGCGGAGAAGGCTGCAGACATCTCCAAGCAGAAAGCAGAGATCGCCATGTCAAGGTAACATCTTCACGTCTCAACAGCAGAAGAAGTACTCAGATCCTTTACTGAAGTAAAAGCACTAATACCACATTATGAATATTACAATTGACGGAAAAAATCTCAAAACATATTTCTTCGTAGGGATGCACCGATACCACTTACAAGTACAAGTACTTACATTTGGGTACTCGCCGATAACGAGTACCGATACGAGTACTTCTCTGTGCCAAAAGACCCTCGTTAACAGCTAGCTGGACGGTGTGAGCAAGTACAGGTACATGAGCACAGTATCGGACCCGATACTGGATACTGGTATCGGTATCGGTGCATCCCTATTTCTTAGATGTGATTTTATGAAGGTAAAGCAGAGAGAATATAATGTCCTAATTGAGCTCAAACGATGCAGAACTTCATAAACGTCGATAACACGTCTATACTGTACTGTTTCCTCCCGTCCTGTTCAGGATGAGTCACGCTCGTGGGAAGGCGGAAGCAGCTGAAAGCGTGGCGCAGAAGGCCACGGAAGAGTGTCGACTGGCCCGGATCGCTGCCAAAGAGCTCTCTCCCTCCTTCCACATCTACGGGAACGGTGAGTGGACGACACAACGCACAAGTGTGTCCAGTGTTAATTCACACATGCTCACTATTGGTTTTGGCGGATGACCTCAATACCGCGGCTCCACCACCAGATCACTACCGCGCAGACTCTGGTTCCAAATGACTTCAAAATCTCAAGCTGGCAGCTCCCGTATCTGGGATATTTTGGCTTCACTTCTGTACATTGGGAGGAAGTGGAGATGTGTCGTCCATCTTTATATACACAGTCTACAGCCAACACTAGTGCTGGTGTATTTAGTGTGAAATTACTGGATATTAAAATATGGATTTGCTGATAATATACTGGTAATTTAATATCAGCGTAACGCTGTAACGATTGGTCAATTAATCAATTAGTTGACCAACAGAAAAATAATTTAGTGATTTAGTTTAGGTTTAGAGTTAGTAGTAGTAAGTAGGGCTGCAACTAATGATTATTTACATTTGTTTGTCAATTAATTGTTTCATTGATAAAAATATCATAAAATTGTTTTGTCCAAATAACTAGAGCTAAAAAAGATCAACAGGATCTTCATCTGCAACTATTCTGATAATCAATTAATCGTTGAAGTAATTTTTCAAGTCAAAAAGGTCAAATATTTTCTGGTTCCAGCTTTTCAAATGTGAGAATTTGATGCTTTTATTTGTCATATGTGACAGTGAACTGAATATCTTCTGGGGTTTGAACTGTTGGCAGAATAAAACAAACAATCTGAATACATCTCCTTCATAACAGGCATTTTTGATAATGAAAATAATTGTTAGTTTTACCCCCGTTGACCTCTTCAACAGTAGAGTAACTTGTAGGTTACATTAAACCCTTAAATGTAAATCCATTTTCCAATTAAAGTTATTTAAAAAATAGCTGAGTTAAATTAAAATTAAAATGTGCTCAATTTGCTGTTTTACACAGCAAACAAGTCCATGAATAATCTAAACTTAAAACTTATTGTTCATCATCAACAGATATGGCAAAACATCAGTTTAATCATACTAAAATAATAATAATAATAATAATATAATAATAATAATAATAATGAGTGTGGTGGATTTTAACCTATAAAGTTTGAATTTAAAGCTGCATTAACTGATTTTTTTATTATTTCCCACATTTGATTCATTAATATAAAAATATTGATTAGTGCAGCTTTAATTTTATCCACCATTATAGTGGTAAAGCACGTTTACTTTACTGTTCAGCTAAAATATGTGAAAATAAACAATCTAAATGATACAGTATAACTCTTTCTTTTACAGAGGTTATTGCTTTATATTATCACAATAATGTTTGTGTTGAAATATGATTGTCAAACGACACAGTATTATTTTTTCTTTTGGCTTCTTCTTCTTCTCTTTTATTCGGTTTTATTGCCAAATTTCTCTCCACTTTTATGTCGCTTCATTTCCCCTCCAGAGACCCGCGTTGTAACAATTAGTCATGAGTCGTGACTAAATAAAAAAAAGGCAGAAAATTATGGAAACGATGGACTCGCACTCATTGTCCTCATTTAAAATTGACATAAAAAGTACCTGGATTTATTAAAACATATGTCGGAATATGAGGATTTACAGCCGGCTCAGTGTTTATGTTCATATGTTGATCTCATAATAAACTACAGAGGATTTAAAGCCGCTGAGAATTCAGACTAAATCAAAGTGTATTCACTTAGTTAATCCTCTCTAAGCCAACAGTGACTGAAAGCACCAGATCCAGTTTGAATGCAGCTTTTCTCTCCTTTTGTTACCCGTGCTGCTGCTGCTGAACACACACACACACACACACACACACACACACACACAACACGCACACAACACACACACACACTTGGGGTGGATCGGTGCCAAATCACCTCACTGGTGTTGTTCTCCGACTGTTTTCGTAGGGCTCGAATGTCAGAGGCCCAAGCACCAGGACGCCAAGGACAAAGACCATGAGGTGATCTCCACGGGAACAGACAGTCCGGAGCTGTGCACGCCGGACACCACGCCGCCTGTGATAACACCTGATCTCAGCCCCGTTCTGAGCGTGCCCGCCTCGCCCCCCCACAGCCCGCCCAAGCACGGCCATCGCCCCAGAAATGCTTGCTTCATGCGCCAGAGCGCCGTGGACGATCACGGCGGGGCCGAGATCCAGGTGCTGGTGGAAGGGCGGGGCGTGGATCTGCCGAGGGGCGGGGCGGCTAACAATTGGACTGACGACATGTATCCAGACCGCGGGGGCAGCAGCCGCTCCACCACGCCCTCCCTTCTGGAGGAGCAGGAGGGCCAAATTAACGGCCACGAGCAAGCCCCTCTGTCCAACCACAAACCGCGGGAGAAATCCTCGTCCAATCACAAGTCGCACGCCTCCTCCTACCGAGCGTGGGAGCACTCCCTGTCCAACCAAAAGCCCTCCAAGCAAGCCTCTTCCAATCACAAGTCAAGGGAGTACTCGTCCTCTAATCACAAAACATGGGATCATTCTTCCACCAATCACAAGGCCTGCGAGCACGCCTCTTCCAACTACAAGCCGCAGGTGCACATTTTATCCAATCACAAGGCCTTGGAACATAACATGTCCAATCACAAGACTTCTGAGCATGCTTCTTCCAATCACAAGTCCCAAGATTATATCTCCTCCAATCACAATGCAAAGGACCACGTCTCTTCTAGTTACAACCCTCGAGAGCATGTCTACTCCAACCACCATCCAAAGCAGCACAACCCGTCCAACCACAAGCTTCACGAGCATGCTGTAATCGACCAAAGGCTCGACGGCCTCACCGGGGGCTGGACTGCTGAGAGCACCCTTAGGTGGAGCCCGGCCCACTCGCGCCTCACGGAGCAGGACGAGGAGCGGATGAATGACTATACGGTCGACATGAGGCTTCAGTGTCCGGACGCGCAGACGTCTCCTCGGGGGCTGGGCCCGGAGTCCCCGGCCCCCAAAAACAACAGGCTGCGGTCCCGAGGGCTTCGGCCGGTCAGAGAGGGATCCATGGACTCTGTACAGATGCTGGACAACCTGAATGTGGGGGCAGAGCTGGAGGAGTGGCCGCTGCACAGGGACCTCACCCTCTCCCCACCCCTCAAGTCTCAGCCCATCACTCTGGAGCAGGACGGAGAGCATCTCACCCTCAAATCAAACTCAGTGAGTCAGCACACTTACATACAGCATGTCTGTTAGTACAGATCCACAGTTTCCCTTCAATGGCTAACGGTTAATTATAATTGAATTATTCTAATATGGTTTTAATCAGTTGTAACTGCAGTTTTTGTTTGTGTATGAAATTCCATCCTAACATGTACGCTAAAACAGTATGTGAGATATTTTAGTACGTCTGAAACCTTAGTGTGAAACCAATAGTACACAAATTGCATACTATTTCTGGTGAAATATTACAGTATGCAACACTGGACACTACGGCGGCATAAATATCCCACAATGCAATGTGGTAGTGATGACAACGTTCATAACAGATGTTGACGGACGGCTCTGTAACAACAATAACGCTCCAGTTTAACTGTATAAGTATAAGATTTCACTTTGCTAGGGGTAATATAGTTTTTAAATTAATTCAGACTTTGATTCTCACAAATCATCGTTTGGTCACATGAGGTTGACACGGATCACCATGGTTACACGTCTACAACCGGCAAGTAGTCTCTCAGGAAATGACATGGTAATTACTGTTCAGTGCGTCCGGAGAGATCCCTTCTGCTGTTTATTCACACAATAGTATGTTGAACCATAGTACACACATTGAGTATGTAGTGCATAGTATGAGAGTTCAGATGCATCATTTGTCTGTTTTCTATTTTCCAGCCTTCAGTTGAGTTTTTCTTTAATCTGTTTCTATTGAGAGAATTTGTGCATTAACTGAATTTCTTCTCCTCTCTGTCTTTCAGGGCTCCAGCTCTATTCTGGTGGTTATGGTCATTTTACTCAATATTGGAGTAGCCATTCTTTTCATTCACTTCTTTATTTAAGCTTATACAGGTATGATCTACTAAGACTTATTGATAACTACGGTATATTATATTATTACGTACTGAGACGGACATTCTGCCTATCGGACTGGAGCCTGCAGCCCGAGCGACGGACACACAGCAGAGCCTTTCTATTGTTGGTCTTTTCACCTCCGTTGAAGCCCGTTTCAGTTTCTACGAAAGCCCGTTTCCTTTTCAGAAAAATGCTTACTTTGAGCTTGCAAACCATAGAAAAAGAAAGTAAGAAAGTAAGTGCAGCTTTAAACTAGCGAGGTGTATATCGGGACACACGTGCATGGGTGTCCATCAGCTATGGACTGGAGATGGCACAGGCAGTTTTGCCCATTTTTCCATCACTTCTATAAGAATATAGCAACCCTTGTTTCCTGGTTATCATGAGAAACATGCTAACCAAGAGCACACACTCCATCCTGATCCCCTTTTGCCTTTTAACCCGCCCCCCCCCCCCTCTGTCGGCACCTCCCCCCCCCCATCCACCAGTCTCTATTCGCACTATGCGCTACATACAGAACTATGCTGCAAGAGTAGATCCATTTTAAAGGGCTCCGTCATTCTTCTTTTCTTTATTCCACTATGAACACACACAACCATTGCATGAGGCTGTGTGGGGTTTTAAAAAGTGCATTTTCTATCCCTTTAACATCACTGTTCTGTCCTCATTTGTACGCACTCCATCCTGGTTGTCACTTCCTGTCGGCAGAGATTTTGGGGAAAAAAAAAAATCAGCCGCCACAATCAAAAATCACCGAATCTGACTGAGATTCATCAGCGACCAACACACACGAGTCTAAACCTCGAGGAACTTCCTGACTTTATTGTTAAGTGAAACACATTCGCACGCAACAAAAAAAAAAAAAAAAAGATGAACATACACATTGAACTGCTGACATACTGAGGAGGGTTGCCCCTTTGTACAGCCTTGAGACTGTTATGTTATAACCACTAATTCTACTATATATGTGTATGTGTCATTATTATTCAAGTTTGTTACTTTTTTGCAGTTTGCAAGACAGAGAGAATGCTGAGTGCCTCGTATTTATTCATTTTCCGTCTCAAAACTTTATTTATAAAAAACCCCGACCCAAGATAATAGAGAGGCGAAGTCCTGCCTCTTCCGTTGGACCACCATGTGACCTTATTTCAGAAAAAATATGAACGGTAGTCAACGGAGAGAGATAAATATCTTTTTGATCCCGTTTGAATCGCGCCATGAATCACACATATGACGTTTGTCAATTTAAAACATAATCCACGTTCACGTCACCAACACTAGTCAGCTGGCTAACTTAGCTATGTTCCACGCACAGATGAACCGTTATCTGATCACAGACATCGTAGCTTCAGAGAGAGAGACGTCACTACCACACTTTGGGGTGTGTCGTCTTTCTAATTACGTATTTTCACAGTCTGATACTTCAACAGTTTTACAACAAACTGAGACTTTCCTGACTTGCAAAATTATGTTTTAAATTGACAAACATCATATGTGTGATTCATCGTGCAATTCAAACAGGATCAACAAATTATTTGTCTCTCTCCGTTGACTACCGTTCATATTTTTTCTGACATAAAGTCCCATGGAGTCCACCAGAAGGGGCGAGACTTTGTCTCTCTGTTAAACACCCAGGCTAAGAGGAGACAAATAACCTTCAACATTAAGAAAGGTGACCCCTAACACACACACACACACACACACACACACACACACACACCTCCCTTTCACCCTGAAATGGCATGCACTGTTTTGTCTCTCTCCCATCCCCCTTTTGGACCAGTCAAAAAGGGAAAAATGGGGTTTCTACGGTGTCATTTCCAGACACTTTTTGGGCCGGATGAGATTTTTTTCAGCATGTTTGTTCAGCCTGCTCAATCTGGTGTCAGTTTGTGAGTTTCTCCCTCTCGTCTCTCTTTTAATCCAGCAAACACAAGGCTACGTGAGACTATGGAGAGCAGTGTGTAAAATAAACGCTAGCTTTTAAAAACTCTCAGTGGATTAACTGAAACGTCCAGAGTTTAAATGAATGATATTTAAAAAGAAACTCTCTGCTACTGTATGTTTTATACTTCGCACCCAGTGGCATCATCATGTTGTGACATCATTGCATGCCCGAGCATGCTCTTTCTTACTCTTTGGTTTATGAGGTTGTTTCGAAGTTAATGTGGAGAAAATAATGAAATGTTTGAAATTAATGAGTTTGGTGTGGTTTATTACTGCCGTCTCGACCGTTCAGTTCAGAGTCATAAAGGTGGTGAAGAACATTACAGAAGAACACATGAATAACAGCAAGGATTTATGGTTATATTAAATTTTATATGAGTTTTGACTTTTAATTTAATTTTCTGGATACACCAAAAACAATGAGTTTTTTTTTTTTTATCTATAAACAGTTTCTCACTTGATTTTGCAGAAAATGTACTATATCACAATATATGTCATTATCATAATATAACATTACATACACTGTGAGAGAGGATTTTATCTGTATCGCACACAACAAACATCTCTGAAGGCAATATGCAGAATTTTCCAGTGATGAATACCACGGTTATTCAAGATTACAAACAGACATACAAATACCTTCAATTTAATTTAATTATTATTAGTGCATGATTGTCTATAGTTAATTGCTATTAATCACAAATTAATCGCACATTTTTATCTGTTCAAAATGTACCTTAAAGGGAGATTTGTCAAGTATTTAATACTCTTATCAACATGGGAGTGGACAAATATGCTGCTTTATGCAAATGTATGTATATATTTATTATTGTAAATCAATTAACAACACAAAACTAACCACAATTATTTTTACTATAATACAGCATATTTAGAAAGTTTTCAAAGTCCCACAAATACTCACAAAATTAGCAACATAACTATTTTATTTTAAAATGCAGAAATGATTAAAATCCAGTGATGCTCTGATAAACCTTCTGTGGGACGTTTTGCTTAATTTGATAGATGTTTAAAATCCATGTGCTGTGTAAGATTTTTAGTCTAAAATGAGAAGTATAGCATTTTGTGTTTTTAAAGTAAGGCTGTCAATCATTAATATATTTAATTGTGATTAATCGCATATTAATCGCACATTTTTTATCTGTTCAAAATGTACCTTAATGGAAGATTTTTTAGTATTTAATACTCTTATCATCATGGGAGTGGGCAAATATGCTGCTTTATACAAATGTATGTATATATTTATTACTGGAAATCAACTAACAACACAAAACAATGACAGATATTGTCCAGAAACCCTCACAGGTACTTCATTTAGCATTAAACAATATGCTCCAATCATAACATGGCAAACTGCAGCCCAACAGGCAACAACAGCTGTCAGTGTGTCAGTGTGCTGACTTGACTATGACTTGCCCCAAACTGCATGTGATTATCATAAAGTGGGCATGTCTGTAAAGGGGAGACTCGTGGGTACCCATAGAACCCATTTACATTCACACATCTGGAGGGTCAGAGGTCAAGGGACCCCTTTGAAAATGGACATGACACATTTAACACTACACGAGGTAAGTGAAGGAAGCACGTTCACATTAATCACAACACTGATATTTAACAACAGAGATATTGTTTACAATACAGCCACAACCCACCTGATTCAACTGTTACCGGGTCATTAAATAGGCGTTATTTGTCACTATAAGCACCATAGATGTGGGTCAATAGGGGCCTACTGCCTTGTAAAAGTGAAAGCATCGTGTTTATTTGATTTGGAAACATCTTATAGTATAAAATCTACTGAGACTTCTTCTTGGTTATATGCAGGGGATTTAATATGAGTACTGTAACATATGAAATGTCTGATGAAACAAGCCTTACACTTTGTCAAACTATTCTTAATCCATTCAAATAGTATTAACAAACATTTTTTTTTTTTTTAAATCTTGCTACTTTCATTCCACTTACATGTGTGTGACTGTTGAATATATGATAACAAATATTTAAAATACTACATTACAAGTAAAAGTTCTGCTCCTAAATATTATCAGCTAAAGGTTCGTGAAGTATGAAAAGTAGAAATACCTATTATGCAGAAAAATAGGCCCACCCCCCTGTGAGTGAAATATTACTTTATATTACAATATTAGATGATTATTACTGATGCATAAATATGTAATTGGAATTTTAATGTTGTAGCAGGTGCAGCTAATTTTAAGTATTTTGCATACTATTACACAACACACACATAAAAACAATTAATTATATTTCATTTTCTCATATGATTTTAAAATCTGAAAAATAAGTGGTAACTAAAGCTGTCAAATAAATCAAATATATATATATATATATATATATATATATATATATATATATATATGTATGTATTTATCGCTGAAAAATAGTACAGCAGACGAATAAACTACTCAAGTACAAGTACCTCAAAAACCGCACTTCCACGCTTTTATAAAACAACTATTCTAATATAAATTTACATATAATATAATATACAGTAATATAATATAATATATAAATGTATTCCTCATCATGGGATTATTATGGACATTCTTCCTAACTGCATATTCATCCAAAAGCAATAAAATAAAATTAGATAAACTTTATTAATCACACGCAGGAGAAATGACAGATATGAAATGAGGAAATGTGAATACTGACTTTTAAAATCATAAAAATAAAAACGTGTCAGACAAACATGATAACCATTCCACCCTGAGGTTAAATACCAGGTTACATCAAAGGGAAGTGAAACTTCCCCTTTTTTTGTTTGCTAATTAGGTTGATACCTCAGAGGTCACTCAGTCAAATTGCTGCGCTTTATAATTATAATGAAGAGTTGACCTTTTACTTCAAAGTGTGTGAAGACTTCCACAACAAATACACACAACAGAATACACATTGAGCTGTTGTAACTCCAGAAATATGAGGTTTGTGAGTGCTTTTTTTATACTGAGATTATACATTTAAGATATAATAACCTAATAAGTCAATAAAAGGTATTTCAGTAGAACCACTTCAACTTTGGCAGTGATTTTTAGTATTCAGTTTAGTATTCAGAAGTATTCAGATCCTTTACTCAAGTAAAAGTATAACAAATATTTAAAATACTACAGTACACATTATAATATTAGATTATCACTGATGCATTCATGTGTGAGAGGAATTTTAATGCTGTAGCAGGTGCAAGTATTTAGATATACTGTTGGGTAGTTTAATGTACTGAAAAACTATTATTTATTGTTTATTTTCTCATAATAGGTTTATATAATTATAATGAAGAGTTCAGCTTTTACTTCAAGGTGTGTGAAGACTTCCTAATACACCAAAAGGAGAATAGCAGTTGCAACTTTTTTTGCACTGAGATGATGCATTCAAGATATAATAATGATATAATAAGGCTATAAAAGTTATTTTTGTTGATTCTTTATGGTAATGGTGTGCTTTTATCTGTAAATCTGTGAATAATTATTTAGAAAATTGCAGTAGAACTACTTCACTTCAACCACAACCACTTCGTTGGTTAGTTTAAAGCACTAAAAAACTATTATTTTTTTAGTTTATTTTCTCATTCCAGGTTTATTTAATTATGATTAGGATTATATATACATGTCATATTTGACGCCAAGGTGTGTGAAGACTTCCTAATATATTTTAAAAGGAAAACAGATGTTGTAACTCCAAAAATATGAGGTTTGTCAGTGTTTTTTTTGCATTGAGATGATGCATTCAAGATATAATAGTATATAATAACCTCATTTAGTTGATTTTTTTATGGTAATGGTGTGGTTTTATTTGTAAAACGGTGAATAATTAAACTTCAACCACAACCACTTGTTGGTTAGTTTAATGCACTAAAAAAAACTATTATTTATTGTTTATTTTCTCATTATAGGTTTATATAATTATAATGAAGAGTTCACCTTTTACTTAAAGGTGTGTGAAGACTTCCCAATAGCAGCTGTAACTCAAAAAATATGAGGTCTGCGAGTACTTTTTTGCACTGAGATGATGCATTCAAGATATAAGATAAGATAAGATAAGATAAGATAAAATGAACCTTTATTAATCCCGGGGGGGAATTCTGGTGTCAAAGCAGCAAAGCGCAGGTACAGAGGTACAGGTGTACAAAAAGATTATAAAACAATAAATAGTAATACAGAATATACATAGTGAATGGACATAGTGTGTACCGTCCGTCAATAAAAAAAATGTTGTGTACAATAAATAGATGTAATATGTGCAGTCTATAAAATGGTATATGGGATGTAGTGTAAGGTAAGTTTAAAGTTTAAAGTGCATCAGTGGTTAGGAAAGGTGGTTGCAGGTAGTGCAGATAGATGCAGATAGTCTAGACTTATTAAATGAATAATATAATAAACTTATTTTGTTGATTTCTATGATAATGGTGTGGTTTTATGTGTAAATCAGTGACAGAATGACAGTTGAGACTCTTCAGTGTTTACATGTCCTGAAGGAGAGAAACACTCCCCCCTACTGTCCTACTGAAGAAATATATTTGCTCAAATCTTTTCGTGCTTGTATTGTGTTTGTGTGAATGCACTTCAAACTCACTCAGAGAGCAGTTTCTCTCCTCCTCGGCTTGTTGTTTTCAGGTTGAACCACCTCCACCTCCAGCATGGAGCAGCAGCAGCGGCTGTAGCAGCAGCAGCTTCGCGGCGGCAGCAGCTCCACTGCGCGGCGGCGGCGGTTTCCGGTGTCCGTCTCCGTCTCCGTCCGTCTGCAGGAGGATGGCGTCCGGCTTCACCCGCAGCCTCTCCACCGCCGGTTCTCCAAAGAGCTCTGAATGCACCGACGGTTCGTCGACCTCAGGCTGAAGACGGCTGTGCAAAACATCCATAAGCGGCTCCAGTAAGTCATCGTGATTTGAAATGGTGTTTTTGTTGCAGATGTGTTGCAGAGGCTCCGCTGGAGGAGGAGAGATTTCCCCCCGCAGCTCCGGGGAGAGGCCTAGACCCGTCCGGGAGTCCGTTAACCGGGTTATACCGGCCTTCCAGAGAGCCGCAAACGGGCTGTAGCTTCGGCCGCTTTTACCTGGTTGTAGCTACGTTATTATATTATAATAATAGCGCGACAAACAGCGGAATTAATGTGTTTTATACGGTGAAATAGTGGCTGATGATCTGAACGGAAGTCCGGTTGTTTAGTGACGTTAGCTCTGGAGCTAACTGTTAGCTTAGCGGTTAGCTTAGCGATTAGCTTAGCTGTTAGCTTAGCTTGTTAGCTTAGCCGTTAGCTTCGACAAGCTAACGTCTGTTACATCCTGAAAACCGAAAGAATACCATTACATAACTATGTAGAAATTAACCCTTTATCTCCAGTGAAATAATATAGATATATAATAAAGACATTAACAACGTTTAAAATACACATTTACTTTACATTTCTAGCTGTTAGCTGTTAGCTTAGCTGTTAGCTTAGCATGCTAGCTTCGGTGAGTTTTCCCCCCGCAGCCCCGGGGAGAGGCCTAGTCCGCTCCGGGGTCCATTTACCCGGGCTATTGTGGCCTTTCAGAGAGCGTCTGTAGCTTCGGTCGGTAGATACGTTATTATAGTATAATAATAGCGCGACAAAACCGTTGAATTAATACGTTTTATAAGGTGTAATAGTGGCTATTGATCTCAACGGAAGTCCGGTTGCTTAGTAACGTTAGCTCTGGAGCTAGCCGTTAGCTTAGCGGTTAGCTTAGCGTTTAGCTTAGCTGTTAGCTTCGACAAGCTAACGTCTGTTACATTCTGAAACTGGAAATAATACCATTAAAATAACAATATAGGAATTAACATTTCTCTCCAGTTAAATATATATAAATATGACAAAGATATTTACATTGTGTATTAACATTTAAGTTACACATTTAACTGCTAAATACGTGTTTTTCTGCTCTCTGGAAGAGGTGAGCTCCGCGGAGAGGCCTAGTCCGATCCGGGGTCCCGTTTAGCAGCGACGGATCCCGGTCAAAACCCGGTTATTGTGGCCTTTCAAACGGCTGTAGCTTCGGTCGCTTGTGCCTGGTTGTAGCTAAGTTATTAACAACAACAAACACTGGAATTAATGCGTTTTATAATGTGAAATAGTGGCTGATAATCTCAACGGAAGTCCGGTTGCTTAGTAACGTTAGTCAGCTGGAGCTAGCTGTTAGCCGTTAGTTTCGACAAGCTAACGTCTGTTACATCCTGAAACCGTTAAATAACCATGTAGGAATTAACCTTTATCTCCAGATAAATATATATACATATAATAAAGATATTTACATCATGTTTAAACGTTTAAAATACACATTTAACTGCTAAATTCGTGCCGGATTTCAGGAAATACACCAAGCCCAGCTTCTGGTGTAGCAGTTTATTCTGTGTTATTAAAGCAGGTTTCCGTTAATAGATGTACATTTCACCGTGTTATGGGTCTAACAGATCATTATACTAACATAGTCATATTAGAGCTATTTCAGGAATACTAGAAGAACAAGTTTTAGGCCTTTCAAGCTAGAAGAGGTGGTTTGTTTCAGTTGTATTCTCATCACAGACTGGATGCAGGATGTTCACCTGCTGTCAATGTAAACATACCTTTTACATCATTTATAATGGCTCATGTTGGCAGCTCATCAGTCCTGCACTTTCATATTAATATCAATATCATGTGCAATACTACTTTTTACATTCTCATGTGCAATATCACTGTTCATTGTGTGCAATATTAATGTGCAACATTACTTATTTTTCAGTTTGTTAGCTTACTTTACCTTTTTTATTTATTTTATCTTATCTTATTTACTCATTTTACCTAATGTATCTTACTTCATGTTATTCTATTGGGCACTTGTGCTAGAAATAGTACTTTTTTATTTTATACACTTGAACTTGTTGTAATTTTGTTGTATTTTTGAGCAATCTCTGGCACAAGTATTTCCTTCGGGATTAATAAAGTTCTATCTTATTTTATCTTATATTAACACCCTGCATTGTATGTACTCATTGCAATATGACTTTAATTTGCTGTGTATGTTTTTCCCTTTTAGGTTTACTCGCCTATCTGAAAGGACGTGAACACAGATAAAGCACTTAGCTACTCTCTGGTGCTGGCTATCATTTTTTAAATCCACCCTCTTCAGTCCAGCACTGAACCCCCCTCATCCAACCGGAGCTGAATCCCTACATGCGAAGTGGAAGAATGACGGAGGCGTGGCAGCAGCAGCAGCAACATGCAGTGGCTCCACCCTCTGTTGTGCACACGCTCCCCCAGGGAGCCGACAACCCTCTGGGCTGCACCGTGTACGGAGTCGTCCTGCAGCCAGATGCATCCCTGCAGCAGCCCCAGCACGGCCAGCAGCTCACGGTTCAAGCCCAGCAGCCCTCCTTGCAGGTAGGGGGCGAGAGAGGGCACAAGTGCGGAGCCTGTGGTCATGACATATCTCACCTGGCCAACCCTCACGAGCACCAGTGCATGGTGAACCAAGACCGGTCCTTCCAGTGTACCCAGTGTATGAAGATCTTCAGCCAGGCGACGGACCTGCTGGAGCATCAGTGTGTGCAAGTGGAGCAGAAGCCGTTTGTGTGCGGTGTGTGTAAGATGGGCTTCTCTCTGCTCACCTCGTTGGCCCAGCATCACAACTCGCACGGCAATGGAAACAACCCGATGAAGTGCTCTATCTGTGAGAAAACATACCGGCCCGGTTCTGGAAACGTCACCCCGACCTCGTCAGCTGCCAACCCCCAGCAGCCCTCCACTGGTGAGACGTCCAGTGGCGGTGCAGCGATCAGTGCCTCGTCTCCACCTGCGTTTGAGGCCTCTTCACCCGACCGGCCATACAAGTGCTCAGTGTGCCATAAGTCCTTCCGGCATTTGTCAGAGCTGACCCGCCACGAGAGAGTACACACTGGTGAAAAGCCATACAAATGTGACACTTGTGATAAAAGCTTCAGCCAGTCTTCACATCTAGCGCACCACCAGCGCACGCACAGCTCCGAGCGGCCGTACAAATGCGCCGTGTGCGAGAAGAGCTTTAAGCACCGCTCTCACCTTGTGCGACACATGTACGCTCATTCGGGCGAGCACCTTTTCAAGTGCAATTTGTGTGAGATGCACTTTAAGGAGTCGTCCGAGCTCTTGCACCATCAGTGCCAGCCGGAAGGGGAGAGACCTTTCCGCTGCGGTTCTTGTGGGAAGAGCTTCAAGCGTCCGTCTGACCTGCGGCAGCACGAACGCACCCACTCAGAGGAGCGACCTTTCCAGTGCGAGGAGTGCCAGATGAGCTTCAAACAGCAGTACGCTCTCGTACGCCACCGCCGCACTCACAAAAACCCAGCTGATCGCCCTTTCAAGTGTAACCTCTGTGATAAGGGGTTCCTCCAGCCATCCCACCTGCTTTACCACCAGCAGGTTCACGGTATGGAAAGTCTCTTTAAGTGTGCGTCCTGCCAGAAGTCTTTCAGCCAATCAGGAGAACTGCTGAGGCACAAATGTGGCGGCGAGGTGGAGAAGCCCTACAAGTGCGACGTGTGTGGCAAGGGTTACAAAAAGAATTCGACGCTGCAGCGCCACCAGAACTCTCACTGTACAGAGAAGCCGCTGAAGTGCTCCCTGTGTGACAAGCGCTTTGTGTCGTCCTCTGAGTTCGTTCAGCACCGCTGCGATCCGACCCGCGAGAAGCCGCTGAAATGTCCCGACTGTGAAAAGCGCTTCAGGTACTCGTCCGAGTTGCAGCGCCACCGCCGAGTTCACACCGGGGAGAAGCCTTTCAAGTGCGCCAGCTGCGACAAGAGCTTCAAGCAACGAGAGCACCTGGCCAAGCACCAGAGCGTGCACTCGCGGGAGACGCAGTTTAAGTGTGTGTGGTGCGGGGAGCGTTTTGTTGACCTCACAGCTCTGCAGGAGCACACAGTCCAGCACACTGCGGAGGGGGAGAGTTTCCCTGAAGCTCAATGCATCCCATGAACTGAACTGCTCTTCAGTCCTGGGTAGCAAACATGACATTTACCCTCAAAGCAACGTGTGCCAGCCTCCGCTCTCCCATTTGTAGTTTATAACATGCACCCATTATGTTTAATGATTTTTAGACTGAATTCATCCTCACCCTTAGTTGAGTAAATGACAAAACACCCTGAGTCAATAGAGGCGACTAGGATCCCTCGTCTTATTTTGGAACACATGGAGAAAAAACTTGAACAGAATGAAAAGAGGCGTAAAATGTGGGAAGATCACGGTTTTGTTTAGTGCTGAGTGTGGGACCTTATTCTGTGGTTGCATGTGATCGTCTGTTTTGTAACTTCTGTTGTTGAGAAAGATGGAAAGAACTTCCAGACAGTTGTCAGATGTGTGTGCTCATGTGTAAGCTCCTCTAAAAATCCATGTGCCTTTTTTACCGATCACTTCACGTTGTGTTTTTGTTAATATCATGTCCAGTTTAGCCGAGAGAACCCTCCCATCCGTATACAGCGGCTGGCTTGTGCAGCAGTATCTTTTCACATACTTAGATCTTAGGTAGTATCATCTGTTTGTGCATGAATATTTATCACACTTTAATATCACTGTTGTATTATAGGTTTGGTTTATTTAGGAAAAACATCCTAAGAAGAAGAAAAAAAAGTGGATTTGTGAAAATGTATAGCCCGTGTCCTATGAAATCTGTGTTGTTGCATCTTTGTATTAAAACAAATGACATGTAGGTAACTAACCCATACCTATCATGTCATACAAACACTTGACATGTGCAATAGAACATGCACAATGTAATATTTATGACTACTGATTCATGGCATAGTCTACTCTGTTATATTATAGATTGTGTGTATACGCTTATGTAAACATTGAAAACTGTATAGTGCTTATGTTACCTGCTTTTGTATTCACTATGAATGAGCTTGCAGTATTTTGCAAGCGCTTTTAGTTTCAGTTCCAGGAGGATTTATCATAACCCGACAAGACTTCAAAGCATTATATTGCTCACTTGCCACAAACTAGCTGCATTAGTTACTGTGCGATAGATCTAACAAAAAGTAATTATTTTTATGTTTTTGAAGAATTGGCCTTGTAACATCCTCAACGGGATCCTAGCCTCGTCCTGGTCCGGACCGGACGCTCAGCAGATTAATAATCAGAGTAGCCTCAAAGTTCATGTGTTTGGTTTATGTCGGGCATAAAGTAAAAACATTTGTGTACTTTAGTTTACTGTGTGGATTTCTATATTCACAATATTTGCAGTATATTTAAAAAGAAGGTTTTTGGAGTTTAAGAATCATGGGCAAAGGGAAGTACAGCGGGGTGGGACGGGATGGGGGGGAGCTGTGTGGTTGTGCCATGGTTTAAGTCCTGGTGAGTCTGCTTCAGAACCTCCTGTTGGAGGTGAACGAGTGTAATGAAGCGTTGGATTCACACATAATGGATATCAATATAGACTCCTGTTCATACTGTATACAGACAATTAAAATAAACCACCCTTATGAAAATAAAGGTGTACATTGTTTTCATCACAGCGTAGTCTACTACATGAATTCATGTCTGTTAATTCAAATTAGAGCTGCAACTAAGGATTATTTTAATAATTAGGAATCATTTCAATTAATGTATTTGTGCCCGCAACTAAAATTCTTAATTTCATTTGATGACTGTTTGGCTGAAAAGGGAGTTTTTCTTATCATGGTATATCTAGTATTTGGGCACATGTGAACACTATTTTTGCATTAGACTGTTATATTTTAGGAAAAAAAACAGTAGTCCCCTGTACCCAAATACTAGATATAGTATGATAAGAAAATGGCTCTCAGAAACTACAAGAAGCACAATCAAGTATTTGGTATCTATGAACTTATAACAAGGTGAATATCAAAGATATGTACACATATGCAGTGTAAAAGAAAAAAAAAATTCATATGGAAAATACTTAATAAACACAATGTTAGTGTTTCTTTCTCATCACTTTGTCTGTTAAATGACAGAAATAGTGGCTGTTATTATTTACCAGAGTCCAGGATGACGTCTTCGGATGTCTTATTTTGTCCGACTGACAGTCCGAAACTCCAAAAATGTTCAGTTTACGATCCTGTAAATCAGAAAAACAGCAAGTTTTGTTTGAAAAATTACTAAAACGATTAATTGATAAAATACTTAAGGATTAATCATTTAATTAAAATGCCACTGCTTTGGTTGGTAAGTAAATGTAATATAGTGGTGGAAAGTAACTACACAAAGTAAGTACATTTACTCAAGTACTGTGCAATTTTAAGGTACTTGTATTTTATTTGAATATTTCCACCATGTTCTACTACTTCCTACTCCACTGCATCTCAGAGGTAAATATTTTACTTTTTACTCCACTACATTTATTTAATACCTGTAGTTACAGCTGATTCAGATTAATAATACAACATATAATCAACAAATAAATCATAATGTAATATTATAGGTCTTTATTGATCCCCAGGGGGAAATTAATGCATCAATAATATATTATACATTATTATGAAATGGGCCATTCTGCTTTTACTTTTGGTACTTTTAAGTAAATGCTGACGCTAGAGTATCTAAAGACATTAATATTAATATTTTAGCCAAATAATTTTTAAGTGATTAACAGTTATTATTTTCAGGTCACTTTTTTCCCTCTTTATTGAACAAGAAACAAGGCAGGTTGAACACAGTATCAATAAATTATAAATTATTATGTGTCTGAGTAGTATATATATATATATATATATGTATATGTATACATATATGTATGTGTATCTATATATAGTAAAACAAAAAATAAGAAAATAAATTTAAATAAATAGTAAATGGGAAAAAAATCAATCTAAACTTCAATATAAATTAGTATATAGGGTATTCAAACTAAGTTCTTTTACAGAATTTAAACTCATATTTCAGGGATTTATAATATAGGTGACATTCATTACAAAAAGCGTTAGAAATGGGAGGATTTCATAAATGGCTTTGTGTAGATAACATTTTGCCATGAGAATTGTGTTAATCAGCAGATTTTCAGTTCTACAGAAAAAAATATTTGCGTCTAAACCATTCTTCCATTTGTTTACTTTAAGTCAAAATTTGAATGCAGGACTTTTATTTGTAATATTTATACTTGTAGTATTTTTTACACTGTGGTATTTACTACTTTTACTTAAGTACATGATCTGACTACTTCTTCCACCAGTGGAAACTCAAAAATTAGTCAAATTAATATTGAAATTATAAAGTAATTGGCATAGTTATATTTTAATACAGTAATAGAGTATATAAAGACATTTATACAAATATTTTAGCCACATTATGTTCATATAGGTCATTTTTTTTCTACAAGGCAGGTTGAACACAGTATTAAAATCACTGTATCTGAGTAGTAAAAAAATAAATGAATATATACAGTATATTGTCATAGCCCGGCTCCTAGGCCATGACAAATACGGGAAAGGACGCAGTGATTGATTGTAAATTAGAGATATTTATTACAAATAAATTAAGGATATACAGAAATAACTACAAATGTGGAGTGTGTCAGTCAGTAACATCAGTAATGTAGATTTGGATGTGTGAGCATAATGAAGTGTGATGTGTTGTGAGTGGAAACTAAAGAAAAGCCAAACAAAGGCAGCCCGGCAGGTTCTGACAGGGATGAGTCCAGGTGAAGGAAAAAAGGGCAGAGCAGCACTTAATTGGGGCTTTTATACTCAGGACGCGCCAGCATCAGGTGCTCTGCATCAGGCATCCTCTCCCGTGATACCTTCAAGGACACAGGGAAAGAATGAATGGCCAAATCCACACTGGCATCTCAGTAGTGAGGCAAGGGCCGTCACAATATATAACAAATAAGAAAATATATATATATTTTTATACTTTATTTTTTTCCCATTTTTTCACGGTTGTTTCATATATGCAATTAACAGCTCGTAATTACAAAAGTTTATAAACCAATTTTTAAGTAATGAGCTTAGAGACAAACAAAATAAGTACACAAGAGAAAACAACATCAGCATTAGAAATGAAAATAAATACAAAATAATAATAAAAAATAAAATAAAATATTATTTAAAAAATAATTTTAAGTGCATAAATTGTAAATTATGAAAATAAAATATATGTGTATATAATAAATATAAAAGGTCTTCAATATAAATTAAAGGGTATTCAAACTAAAAATATTATCTCTCAAGTTTGTCTTGACTTGTATATATATATTATATTATTTAATATTTATACATATAAAATAAAACAAGAAATAAGAAAATAAATTTAAGTGCATAATTGTAAATAATGAAAATTAAAAATATATATATATAGTAAATATAAACGGTCTTCAATATAAATTAAAGGGCATTCAAACTCAGTTCTTTTGCAGATTTTAAACTCATATTTCAGGGATTATTAACAATATAGGCAACATTAATTACAAAAAGCATTAGAAATGGGACGATTTCATAAATTTGGCTTTGTGTATTTAATATTTTGCCATGAGAATTTTGCTAATCAGCAGATTTTCTAGTTTCTTAAATGTATATGCTATTTGAGTTCGACAGAAAAAAATATATATTTTTGTTTAAACCATTCTTCCAGTTGCATTGGAAATTAAAATAAATAAAAAATAATAAAAAATGTTAAATAAATAATTATTATAATAAATATTATTAAAAATTATACAATAAATATAAACGGTCTTCAATATATATTAAAGGGCATTCAAACTCAGTTCTTTTGCAGATTTTAAACTAGTATATTTCAGGGATTATTAACAATATAGGCAACATTAATTACAAAAAGCTTTAGAAATGGGAGAATTTCATAAATGTGGCTTTGTATACAGTAGTGGAGATATTTATTTTATTTTATATATTTTTTCAAGGTTGTTTTTTATATGCAATTTACAGTTCATAATTACAAAAGTTTATAAACCATTTTTTAGATAATGAGCTTAGAAACAAACAAAATAAGAGAAAACAACATCAGCGTTAGAAATAAAAATAACAATTATACAAATGATAAATAAATAATTATAATAATTTAAAAAATATATTATTACAAAAATAATTTTAAGTGCATAAATTGTAAATTATGAAAAAAAAAAAAATATATATATATATATATATATAATAAATATAAACGGTCTTCAATATAAATTAAAAGGCATTCAAACTCAGTTCTTTTGTAGAATTTAAACTCATATATTTCAGGGATTATTAACAATATAGGCAACATTAATTACAAAAAGCTTCAGAAATGGGAGAATTTCATAAATGTGGCTTTGTGTATTTAATATTTTGCCATGAGATTTTCTATTTTTGTTTGAACCATTCTTCCTGAGTTTGTGATTTACAGTAGTTGGGATATTTCATTTGTGTTATTATCAGGTCACTGAGCCGCTGATTCACATCCGGGTGATGTTTACCGCAGACGGCAGAAGAGCATCCTGGTTCTGCTGCTAACGAACCGCTGCTAGAAGAACCTCCACCAACCATCTGATCACATCAATATCTCATCAATACCGCTCATAGATACTCACATAATCAATAACTTCTCACCTGGAGGCGCTGCAACCGGCTGAACGGAGACCAACGGGCCGCTAACGACGACGAGCTAACGGGGAGCTAACGAGAAGCTAACGGGAAGCTAATGAGAAGCTAACGGGAAGCTAACGAGAAGCTAACAGCTACCGTTGATGTCGGGCGGACTTCCTCTGATCTCTGCGACGAGGTTAGCCGGCTAACTTTAGCCTCTATTATTGATTTCACACTTTTACAAAATATCCACACTAATAGACAGTTTAAATCCTATACATATTAACTATATAATAATACACAAATATAGGATCTGAGTGGATCTGTGCGGCTGCGTTTCAACGGTTAAGATTTGTGCTATTTCATGTTATGCTAAGCTAGCTAGCTAGATGGTGTTCTCACTGACGGTGCTGGTAATCACACATCAGTTTATTACAACTACGCGATTAACCAGCTGGATTAGTGTTACCTATGCTCTTATTGAGGTGTAACTAGTAGCTGTGTGGCCGGTGGTAAAGGCCCCGGAGAGCCCGGTGTCGTGACGGTTTAGTTCACACAGTGTTTTAGGGGTTTACAGTTTATTAGAGGGGTTTGTGGGTAACTAGATTTGACAGACAGGGGGACGAAATCAGACATAACACCACCAGAGCCTCCGTGTTAATCTAGTGCTGGTTGATGAGCTCTAAATGTAGTGTTTTTTTTAACTAGGTCTGGTGTAAAGTGGATCATTATTTTTGGTGTTTTTCACAGAGATATAAAATATTATTTTGTTTGAGCTAAAAAATGTTTTACAAACCCGAAACTGGGTTTTAAACAGTCTTCAGAGTCTCCATGTTAATCTAGTCCAGGTTTGAGGAGTCTAAATTCAGTGTTTTTTTAACTAGGTCTGGTGTAGTGTGGTCTGGATAGAGAAAATGCAGTGAGATCAATATTTTGTGTGTTTTGTTTAAGATGTCAAATGTTTTACAAACCTTTTAAACAGTCTTTAGTGTATTTATGTTAATCTAGTCCTGGTTTGACGAGCTCTAAATGTAGTGTTTTTTTTAAACTAAGCCTGGTGCAGTGTGGTCCGGATTGAGAAAATGCAGTGAGATCACAATTTACAGAGATATTACATGTTCTACAAACCTGAAACTGGGTTTTAAACAGTCTTTAGAGTATTTAGGGGGTTTACAGTTTATTATCGAGGGGTTTGTAGGTAACTGGATTTGTCAGACAGGGGGACGAAATCAGACATAACACCAGAGAGCCTCCATGTTATCCCAGTCCAGGTTTGATGTGTCTAAATTCAGTGTTTTTTTAACTAGGTCTGGTGTAGTGTGGACTGGGTTGAGAAAATGCAGTGAGATCACTATTTTGTCTGTTTTGTTTGAGATATAAAATGTTTTACAAACCTGAAACTGTTTTTTTTTGGTCCAGATTTGACAAGAAAAAGCGTTTCCTTCCACAAGTAGAATACATGTATCACAAATCTGAAACTTGGTATACAGTTCTGCAATAATCTAGTCCAGGTTTGACGAGTCTAAATTCAGTGTTTTTTTAACCAGGTCTGGTGTAGTGTGGTCCAGATGGAGATTTTTGTCTGTTTTGTTTAAGATGTAAACATTTCACAAACCTGAAACTGTTTTTTTTTTGTCCAGATTTGACAAGAAAAAGCTGTGAAATTGTCCTTTTGTCTCCTTCCACAAGTAGAATAAATGTATCACAAATCTGAAACTTGGTATACATTTCTGCAATAATGTGGTCCAGGTTTGAAGAGTCTAAATTCAGTGTTTTTTTAACTAGGTCTGGTGTAAAGTGGTCCGGAATAGAGAAAATGCAGTTGGATCATTATTTTGTGTGTTTTGTTTGAGATATAAAATGTTTTATAACCTGAAACTGGGTTTTAAACAGTCTTTAGTGTATTTATGTTAATCTAGTCCTGGTTTGAAGCGTCTAAATTCAGTGTTTTTTTAACTAGGTCTGGTGCAGTGTGGTCCGGATAGAGAAAATGCAGTGAGATCAGTATTTTGTGTGTTTTGTTTGAGATATAAAATGTTTTATAACCTGAAACTGGGTTTTAAACAGTCTTCAGAGTCTCCATGTTAATCTAGTCCAGATTTGACTGGTCTAAATTCAGTGTTTTTTTTAACTAGGTCTGTTGTTGTGAGGTCCAGATTGAGAAAATGCAGTGAGATCAGTATTTTGTCTGTTTTTCACAGAGATATAAAATGTTTCACAAACCTGAAACTGGGTTTTAATCAGTCTTCAGTGTCTCCATGTTATCCCAGTCAGGGTTGACGAGTCTAAATTCAGTGATTTTAGAACTAGGTCTAGTGTAGTGTGGTCCAGATAGAGAAAATGCGGTGAAATCACTTTCATCTGTTTTTACAGAGATAATTAAAGTATCACAAACACAAAACTGGGTTTTAAACAGTCTTAAGTGTATTTATGTTAACCTTTTCCAGATTTGACTAGTCTAAATGTAGTGTTTTTTTGACTAGGTCTGGTCTGAAGTGGTCCCGATTGAGAAAATGCAGTTGGATCATTATTTTGTGTGTTTTGTTTGAGATATAAAATGTTTTATCTACCTGAAATTGAGGTTTAAACCGTCTTTAGAGTCTCCATGTTATCCCAGTCCAGGTTTGATGAGTCTAAATACAGTGTTTTTTTAACTAGGTCTGGTGTAGTGCGGTCTGGATTGAGAAAATGCGGTGAAATCACTATTTTGTCTGTTTTGTTTAAGGTATAAAATGTGTTACAAACCTTTTAAACAGTCTTCACAGTCTCCATGTTAATCTAGTCCAGGTTTGACGAGCTGTAATTGAGTGTTTTTTTAACTAGGTCTGGTGTAGTGTGGTCCAGATAGAGAAAATGCTGTGAGATCACTATTTTGTGGGTTTTGTTTGAGATACAAAATGTTTACAAATCTGAAACTAGGTTTTAGGCAGTCTTCACAGGGTCATGTTAATCCTGTCCAGGTTTGAGGAATCTAAATTCAGTGTTTTTTTTAACTAGGTCTGGTCTTAAGTGGTCCCGATTGAGAAAATGCAGTGAGATCACAATTTTGTCAGTTTTTCACAGATCTATAAAATGTTTTACAAATCTGAAACTATTTTTTTTTTGTCCAGATTTGACAAGAAACAGCTGTGAAATTGTCCTTTTGTCTCCTTCCACAAGTAGAATAAATGTATCACAAATATGAAACTCGGTATACAGTTCTGCAATAATCTAGTCCAGATTTGATGTTTCTAAGTACAGTGTGTTTTTTAACTAGGTCTGGTGTAAAGTGGTCCGGAATGAGAAATTGCAGTGAGATCACAATTTTGTCTGTTTTTCACAGATCTATAAAATGTTTTACGAACCTGAAACTGGGTTTTAAACAGTCTTCAGAGTCTCCATGTTATCCCAGTCCAGGTTTGACGAGACTAAATTCAGTGTTTTTTGAGCTAGCTATCTGTTGTGGTCTGGAAGCAGAAAATGCAGTGAAATGTCCTGAAAAGGAGACTTTAAACACTCTGTGGACTCTTAATTGTTAACCATGTCCAGATTTGACAAGAAGCTGTGTTCTCACAGGGATACAACATTTGACAGGACACTGTTTAACAAAACTGGTTTGTTCTGTGTCGCAACACAAGGTATTTTTAGAGCGTTTAAATTCTCCATGCTTATGTCCTTTAGGTCTGACAAGTTTAAGTTCAGTGGTTTTTCAGGCTGATCTGGTCTAACGTCGGCCTGATGGATTAAAAAGCAAAAAAAAAGGACAGTGTAGGGTCTCCATGTAAATCTAGTCCAGGTTTAACAAGTCTAATATCAGTAGTTTTTGGTCTCTGATGTAGTGAAATCTCCCTTTTTTCTTGTGTTAATAAATCCAAAACTAAGTTTTTTTTAAAACAGATTTAACGTGTTAGTCTAATGCCCATTTTTACAATATTTTACATTTGACAACAGATAATTATACAAGTAGAGCTGCAATGATTAGTTGATTAATTGATAGAAATTTAATCAGCAACTAATCAATTAATAGTTTGTAATTTTTTTTAAAGCAAAAATGCCAACGTTTCTCCTGTTTCTGCTTCACAAATGTGAGGATTTCATGCTTTTCTTTCTGTGTTTTGGACTGGTGGTGGAATATAACAAGCATTTTGAACACATCATATCGGGCTGAGGAAAATAATATATATTTTCATTATTTTAACATTTTATAAACCAAAGGATTCACGGAGAAAATAATAATTAAATTGATCATTTGTTGCAGCCCTACATACAAGAAATATTATCACTCAAGTTTGACTTATTTCTTTCTTATTTTTTTATTGTTTTATTTTAGATATGTTTCATTTATATTATATTATTTTATATTTTTATATATATATATATATATATATATATATATATTTAAAATAAAAACAAATAAGAAAATAAATTTAGGTGCATACATTTTAAATTATGAAAATTAAAAAATATATAATAATTAAATACGAACGGCCGTCAATATAAATTAAAGGGCATTCAAACTCAGTTCTTTAGCAGAATTTAAACTTATATTTCAAGGATTTACAATACATTTTCATAAATTTGTCTTTGTGTATATAATATTTTGCCATGAGAATTGTCAAATAGCTCCCAAATCAGAAGTCAACTTCAGCCTTATTGTTACCTTGCTGTCATTCCTTTGACTCAGCCTCTTCTTCGTCTTTCTGCAGCTGGCGGGTCTTCATTTCATCCTGCCAAACATCCTGCTCAGGGGCTTCACTCACTCGGTCATCGTAGCTCTGTCCGTCTGCACCACCGCTGCGTCAGACCGGCCTGACGCCTGTCATCAGAGGGCGCAAGCTGCCAACGCCGATGCTAAGAACAGCACAGGGGTCTTCGTAGAGCCACGTTCTCTGGAGAGTCGCTGCGCCGCCTTCCAGTATCGAGCCAAGAAGTATTCAGAGGGAGCCGAAGGTCCTCGACACGGAGCCGCGAAGCTAGCGATGCCCGGATCCACGCCGGCCAGCAGCAAGGCTCGGGTGTACACCGATGTCAACACACAGAAGAACAGAGAGTACTGGGACTATGATGCACATGTGCCAAACTGGAGGTACACTTACATGTTTTTATTTTTCTCCAAAAAAGTTCTCAACACAAAATGTTAGACAGAACACAACATAAAAATATCTGTATTAAATTAGGTCACACATCAAGCAGGAAGTTTATCAGAGCATCACATTGTGTATGTATTTAAAATATGATTTTCATTTTGAAAAAAGGCTTTCAAATGACCGAGTATGTATCAGTACAGTAATTCCCCAAGACTACACAAATAGCAGTGAGCCATTTATACAGAAATTTGTATTGTAATTAGAATAATGTAGAATAAAAATGACTTGAATATATTTTATAATGTAAATAAAGATAATGAATTCCGACTTACACTGATACCAGGCAAAATGATGATTATACCTTATTTATTTTACGATTTTCCGCTCTGTTTCAACCGCAAACTTTAGATCTTAACATGACTTGTAGGTTTAATAAGTTAAAATACAGAAATCCACTGTAACGCTGGAGATCATATAGAATTAAGCCATAATTTAAATTACATTATGTTGCAATGAGTCTCAGCAGGTTAAAAAATATTTGTAGACTCATGTGTCTGACAGAAAATAAATTGGTGACAATTTTGATTAACCATTAAAGTAATTTATTAAAGAATTATCTGCTGATTTGAGCTCCTCAACTTTGAGGATTTGTTGTTTTTCTGTTTTATATTATCAGACAAAACAAGTAATTTAAAGAGATAGATTCGTGCTGTGGGAACCTGTGATTGTCTGACATTTTACCAATTAAAGAATTAATAGATTAATTGAGGAACTAATTGAGATTAATAGATGATAAATAATAATTAGTTACAGCATTGTTATGTGTAAAGGCCGTTACACACACCGGGAGCGTGACGAATAAAAGACACGAAAATGCGAAATATTTGCCTGTGAATATTATATGTCTAGGGCTTTTATTGTGAAAGGAGTAGTAAGGTTTGCCGTCCTAGTTCCGCTCCGAAAATCGTCCTTCTTCGCTTTTTTGACGTGTAATATTCGTGTTCTCTGTGAATTATTCATGACAAAAACAACAGTTCGAAAAAATCTATCGATTTGCAAATAAATCGCACAAAAAGGCGTGTAAAGGCCTTTAGGCATAAAATTCCCAAAGGTAATTTTCTTTAGAGCTGCAACTAATGATTATTTTAATTATTCATTTATGTTTTGATTATTGTTTAGGATTAAATTATTAATTGTTTAGTCTATAAAATGTCAGAAGATATAAAAAAATGCCCGTTCTAATTTCCCAGAGTCAAAGGTGACGTCTTATAATGTCTTGTTTTGTCCGACACACTTAAAGATATTCAGTTTACAATGATATTAAACAGAGAAACAACAAAGCAAATCCTCATATTGGATGTTTGGTGTTTTTTGCTTCGTAAATATGGAGGACCTCAACAGTCACGGAAATAGTAATAAAGCATTTAATTGATTAATAATGAACTGTATAATAAAAATAGGCATTAATAAATTTAAAAATGTATTTATTAATCTATGAATAAATGGATTAGATTACAAGGTTATTAATTATTCAACATTTAATGGGTAGTAAAATAAAAAGAATTTACAAATTAAATATTAATCAATCAATAGATAGTTTAAAATTAAAAAGGGATTTACAAAAACACCATAAAACAGCCAATGAATACATAATTAAAAAATACATTAATGCATTTCTAAATTAATAAAATTTAAAAATGCATTTTAAAAAGAGAAATAAATAACTGGATTCACAAATTGAATTAAAAAATACTGGTTTTAATCAGGCATTTAAAAGGGCAACTTCTTCTGCCATTTGCATTAGCATTTCCAAGATTAAGTGTATCTGCTATTTTTATTATTTTGTGGTCCTCCATACTTCAATGAGTGATTAATGAATCGACTAATTGTTTTAGCTCTTCTTATTGATGATCTGAAAGAGAAGATAGTTGTTTTGTGGTAGGGGTGGGCGATACATCGAATATAGTCGATGAATCGCGGCTTGTCCCACTTGCGGTATATAAAATGACTATATCGCGAACATCTACTACAAATTGTCATGTAATGTTTTTAAGCCATCCGCCGGCATGAGACTCGCTTTGTCATTTCCTTCACTCCCTCTTCTCTCCTCCGGCTCCCTCTCACACAGACACATGTGTTACAGACTCCGTCCCCATCCAGACTCTCTCCTGGGCGAGTGTGTGCAGCGTTTTACCTGCACAGAGAGTTACGAGGCGGCCGCCTCCGTTAAATTCCGCCTCCAGCTCTCGACAAAACTCTGACGGGTGTCTTCATGGAAAACACTATTTTCTAACAAGCATTGCACTTGATGGATTTTTGTCATTACGCCGTTGTGTTGGCGCTGTAACAAACAGCACAGTGAACCAGATACGCCGCCGAGACGAAGAAACAAGCTGTCTGTTTGGTTTTCGGCCGGATCGCTGCAAAGCGGGAGCAGCAGTGTTACCGCTAGTAACGTTTTCACCACAGCAAAAAAAAACACTAAAGTAAACAAAACTCCTTTCCCCTCCCGTTTGATGTTTTAATATAGTTTTATATCGCCAGTTGGTGTTTATAAATGCCGTTGCAAGCGGCAGTCTGCGTTTGTGAAAGCTGCTCCATCCTCCTCTTTACATGTGTGCCATGAACAGTTTCATAATGAACAGAAAATACTTTTACACTTCTCAGCGGGCTGGTTGGCCCTCAGCGGGCGTGTTTCCTCCGCGACAGTCCGCATACTGCTCTAGTTCGGCTCGGTAAGCCCCAGGGCCGGGGGGGAAGTAGCTCGTGGCTCCGCGGGGCCGTTGAGGGCTCGCTGTTCCCTCTCTCGCTGCGGGGAGGGGCGGTCCCCTGCTCCGTACAGTACAGTACTTGAGTAGCCTACAGTCCACCACTGCTAGAGCACGAAATTAAAATTGTTCCAAAAGAAACCACTAATGAATATAAACAAGAATGTTTTAATGCAGACATACAGTGTGCTGCAGTGACTACAACAATCATCATATTGGTGTGATTGTATGCATCAAAGGGTTAAATTGAGCATTTATGAAGTGCTTAGAGGATATTTGAAAATATTGCGATATATATGGTGTATCGCGATATAGCCTACAAATATCACAATATTATTTTTAGGCCATAACGCCCAGCCCTATTTTGTGGTCTAATTCCTGCTAAATGTTTTTACTCTTTCTCAGCAATCAAGACAACTATCAGCTGGTGCGTAAACTGGGTCGAGGGAAGTACAGTGAAGTATTTGAGGCCATAAATGTGACCAACAACGAGAAAGTGGTGGTGAAAATCCTCAAGGTGAGCCCTATACTACCTTCTTTATTTGTTCCTTTATTATGTTTTTCTACATTTAAATGTTCTCTAAGAACTGGTTGAACTGGAGATTGTAAACTCTGTCGTTAAAAGTGCAGCTTTGCATTTATTATTGGGGTTTGTTTGCACCGAGATGATCTCAGCAGGTGCTGCTCCCACTCACAGCAGATGACTTCTGTTGGAGAATAATTACAGCCGTCCATCCAAATCGTGTCAGAATATTTCTCCAGTATAAATGTCCTTGTTTGCAGCACTGTTTCATAAATGATGATAAGTACAGATGGATGGTGTCAAAGACAAGCTGCTGTCATTAATGCTCTGATATCCTCACATCACACTGTGGCGACATCTGCTGGTCAAATGTTGCTGAATGCAAACAGTGATTTAACTGATTCACACAGATCTGTGTGTATAAAACAGAAATGTTTTGTTATTCATTTCACACTTAACATTACTACTACTACTAAATTATTGTTATTAATAATATAATATTAATAAAAATAAGAAGAAGAATGTCTGAGATGGTTATCTTATTTATTTATTATATTATAAGAGCGGCTTTCGAAAAGTTTCAAAGCATTTTTAAATTACAAATTCGAACCAGGTTGTCACTTTATTCAAATTTATATTAATGCAAAAGAGTTAATTAATCCAACTTTCATGAAATTTATAAAGTTCAGTTTTTGCTGAAATTGTGAGGTGGAAAAAAAATGATTTTTGTGTGTTCAGGTATTAAAAGATTAGTTCTCACTGCACTACTTTATTTAATTTATATTGAATGCGCGTCTTGTTTTTCTGTCGCAGCCCGTTAAGAAGAAGAAGATCAAACGGGAAATCAAAATTCTTGAAAACTTGCGCGGAGGAACCAACATCATCCGCCTGGTGGACACGGTCAAAGACCCGGTGGTGAGTTCAGATTCCTGCCGTCACTTTGCTGCATGTCGGCACGCCAGCAGTGGTAATCCAGTCATGCGTGTAACTGTGTGTGAGTGTGTGTGTGTGCGTGTGTGTGATGGTGATCTCCACCTACCTGCTGCTCTCCTCAGTTAAGCCTTGTGTTGTCCTCTCTTTGCAGTCCAGAACACCAGCGCTTGTCTTTGAGTGCATCAATAACACAGATTTTAAGGTACTTAAGTTTGGCCGACATCATACATGCAGCACTACCATTGATATCCATTATTAATAACATGCATAATAACCCTCCAGTTAATGTTGTATGTGTACAGAAGCTGCTTATTAATGATTTGTTTTCTAAACATTTGATAAACTTCATGTTGTTCCACAGGAGCTTTACCAGAAGCTGACAGACTATGATATCCGTTACTACATGTATGAGCTGCTCAAGGTAAAACAAACACATTAACTCATCTTGTGTCAACTTATTTATTTATTTAATCATGGTTATTTATCACTTTTAAAATGATTCAATAAATAAATCTGTGAATGTAAATTTGTGGGGTGACGTTGTTTTAGGAGTTATCTTCAGTAGGGGTGTAAAAAACATCAAATATCGCGATATCATGTTTTGTGATACTGTATCGATTCTCCAAAACACTGCATGGATTTTTAATTAATAGTAGCACTTCTGGAGTTATTTAAACCCAAACCACAATCTTTTCTTAAAGCTAACGAAGTAGTTCTGTTGCCTAACCCTAACCAAGTCGATCTATTCTTAAACCTAACTAAGTAGTTTTGTTTTGAAAAGACTGGAGCGGAAATTGACACGTGCGTCACCTGTTGCTGGACATTCGTAGGAAAACTTGCAAGAAATACATTGTTGAAAGTCGTGTTGAGCGTCACGAAGAAAAGGGGAGATTTGTGTCTATGTACACGAATCAAATAGATTAAATTTCATCACAAACTGCCGTGAGACTGTGTTGGAATAGTTTGCCGTAGAGGAAGAAGCTGCAGTGCAGAACAGAAGACGGTTGTGGACCGGCCTCGGTGTTGAATATGTGTCTCTGTCTCTTGTTGAAGGCTCTGGACTACTGTCACAGTATGGGGATCATGCACCGGGACGTGAAGCCGCACAACGTGATGATCGACCACCAGATGAGAAAGGTACTGATGACTGTCCTTAACTTCATTTTTACACGACATGAATCCCCAAATAGATCCTACAATAAAGATTCTTTGTTTCTACTTATTATTTAGATCATCATAGATATTAAGTCAATCAATAACAGTAAAGTAATATATATCATCACACCAGGCTGTGGCTGAAACAATGACATATGAATGTTACATGTTGTTGTATTTTATGGTCATTTTCAAGCTTAATACATCGTGGTAATAAGTGAGCAAGTTTAATACGTATATACGGAGTACTTTGGCAAGGAAATAGTTCACCAACAATGGGTCCATTGACTGAACGATTCTGCTGTTCCTCTGAGCTTTATGGAACGTTTTACAATAATAATGATTAAAAAATACCTTCAACAATACTTTAAATACCTGAGGAATCCTGCATTAGCCTGTAGTTTGACCCTGCGTTGTAAACCAGATGAATGAATGTTTCCTCTCTGTGTCACAGCTGCGTCTTATAGATTGGGGTTTGGCAGAATTTTACCATCCCGCTCAGGAATACAACGTCAGGGTGGCCTCCCGCTATTTCAAAGGCCCTGAGCTGCTAGTGGACTATCAGGTACCGGCTGTTACAGCGATATACTCTGACTTTATTTGAGGGGGAAACACAACTATTGGTGTGTGAATTACTCTCTTTTATAATCCCTCCAGATGTATGACTATAGTTTGGACATGTGGAGTCTAGGCTGCATGTTGGCCAGCATGATCTTTTTGAAGGAACCGTTTTTTCATGGCCAGGACAACTACGACCAGGTAACGCATCAGAGTCATATCCCGCATAAAACAAAGCACCTGACAAATTAGAAAGTCACATCTGGGTGAAATCAAGAACCACAGATTGGGACAGAAATATACTTGACATATTATACTTTTATACTTATTGTAACGAATGTATTAAATGTTGTTTTGCAGCTGGTCCGCATTGCTAAAGTTCTCGGCACCGATGAGCTCTTCGGCTACCTGCACAAATATCACATAGAACTGGACACTCGCTTCAAAGACCTGCTGGGACAGTGAGTACCAAACAGTTAATCAGCAGAAACGCATTCAGATGTATACAAAACAACCGTCTCTCTCTTTCTCCGACTGACGTGCGTTGTTAACTGTTACATTTTGGACGTTACAACGCTCTTGAGTTATGGAAAATGTTTAGATCACACGAGTCTGAAATAATCCTACGCAGCCACCACAGGAATGTAACTCTACAACTAGTAGAATACTAATAATATTATTGTAGCCTGATCTTTATCTGCAACTATGCAAAAACTAATACCAGCTTTAAACCGAATGAATAGACATAAAGATGCCATTGTTATGAATGAAGCTTTGAAACTATTGGGTACAGCCCTACAGCTCCTTTCACATTCTACTCATTTGATCTACTGTCAATATAATAATACTGATTAGTTTAGCCCTAATTCATACTTTAGTTTTTTATAGACTGTATTTTATTGATTTATTTTTGTACAGCTGCTCTGTAAAGACAGACACTGATGCATTCATTAAATATTTTGTAGAAAAAGGTTTACACTTCTCAAAGTGAAAAAGCATTGTTTTTGTAGTTATTCAAATATTGTTGTATTGGCATACGTCGGATTAAATGAGTTAGTCTTACTTCATTAAATCAACTTTCTTTAATGAAGATAACTCGTCAGTGTGTGTCTCCCTTTTGTGTGCGGCGAACGGGAGAGCAAACTGTTTTTTTAACGCAGTGGAAATGTTGTGTTTGAAAGGCTAAACGCCAACGAATATGGATTGAAGCAGAATATTACGTTGTAATCCGATATTGTTGTATTAGCATATGTCTCTGAAAAATCCCTCAAAACAATATCCAGTATTACTAAGAGGTTTAACTGAGGGAACATCGACATGAACAATTGACGTTTTAATCCGTCGCAGTAGGAAGAGCTCGGCTCAGGTGTAAATAATCAAATGAATGATGGCTGAATGAAATTCCTTTTAGCTGCTTCAGTTTCAGGGTCCTGGTTTTGTTCGTACTGTTGCGACTTACTGTGACATTTGAATAGAACAGAGCCTTCGTTAATGTTATTAGTAACACCTGTGTTAATGTTTTGGTAAATAATTTGTTTTGTAAATAATAATAAATAGTATTCGCGAGCAGCTAAAAGACGGTCGTCTCGTATGATTTCAACAAACATGCAGGAATATTCTACTTGTGTCCAACCTGCTTTGACTGTCAGATTGTCGCTATAAACAGAGCTCAGCACCGTCTCCACGCTCGTATAATTCACATTAAATAAAGAGGAACTTCAGTCATATTAAATGTTTGTGTGTGTCCAGGCAAACAAGGAAGCGTTGGGAGCAGTTCATCCAGTCAGAGAACCAGCACCTGGTGAGTCCGGAGGCTCTGGACCTGCTGGACAAGCTGCTGCGCTACGACCACCAGCAGAGGCTGACGGCGGCCGAGGCCATGCAGCACCCATACTTCTGTTAGTACACACACCTACACACACACATACACACACCTACACACACCTACACACCGTCTGCCTGCCTGGCTGTCAGAGCCACTGCTAACAATGAGGAGTAACTTATTAAATAGGGGGCAGGTTAGTGTTGCGCGGGAACCAGCGGGTCGCGTGGTTTGGGTGACGAATTGATAAAGCAACATTCCGAGTAAAAGTGTTGGCCCACCAAGTCTGTATTTTTCCGAGTTTTTTTTAATCCGCCAGCCGATAAAAAACGTTACGCACAGAAACCTTGCATACTGAGTCCGATGCGTTTTATTGTTATATTCGTTACAAAAATTCTCAATACGAGACAAAACTGAATTAAATACGTGGGTGCGAAGGACAGCGCTAGTCCCAAACAGGGCCTATGTATGAATGACATTAGTAAGAAGCTATCTTCTTTATCTATCAACTTTTTTTCGTTATTAATTTGCACGTTAATATTTTTTCGTACTGTTGTTTTTGGTGTATTTAACGTGAATATTACGCAGCGAAAAAGCCACACTTTTTCAGAACGAGGCAGATTTTTCGTAGCTTTCGCACTGCGATTAAAGGCATCAACCAATCACGTTGTTCAGAGCGGGTTGAGTTACGTCTGTATTTCTGAAACAACAACACGGAGGCTCCGAAGTCCAAACCAAGACGGCAAACTTTATTGATTCTTTCAACGTCAACAAAGGAAGCCAGTCCAGAGCCACTCCTTTTGTTCTTACCTTTCACAATAAAAGACCCTAGACATATAATATTCGCAGGCAAATATTTTGCATTTTCGTGTTGTTTATTCGTCACCCCCCCGGTGTGTAAAGGACCTTAATACCAACTTTACGACTAGTTAGGTAGTCCCTATTATTACCAATACATTTATCTTCATATTTTTTTGTATGTTTTCTTCTTATTTTTATGGACGGTGCTGCATGAAATTTATAAAAACAAAGTATAAAGACTTATTTTAACTGAAGTTAACTTCAGACACCAGGACAAAGACACACCTGTATATATGCTTCATTTACCTGAGAACTGACCTGAAGTAAAAGTGAGTATTTGTCCCTCAGATGCTGTGGTGAAGGAACAGGCAAACGCCAATACAGACGGCACAAAGGCCATAAGCAGCTCCAATGCAACATGATAACCAGAGAGCAGGTAATGCACACAGCATACATACCTATACATACCTAGCTAAAGCTAATGCAGTCTAATACAACAGTCGTGCAGTAAATCAGTTTAAACTGTTTGAGAGGTGTCAATTCCATTTGAATTGTGTTCTACTGACTGACAGATGTTTCTATTATTTCTGTCAACGAGGGTAGCCAAACAGAAACACCTGTTAACGTAATCCGCGCCTAACATTTCTACAGTCCTGTAATCCATCAGATGATCAGTGTTTGACCTCTGATTGGTCTGTTTTTTTTGTTCCCCTTTCGTCCAATCAGGAAGAATCTTTGTTACCTCAACTTGTGACCTTTTCGTGGCAGAAACTTCTGCCTCCACATCAACAGCCATACTGGATGCAAGATGTCAATTTTGCAGCATACACAAACACGCACGGATTAAACTTCTCCCAACAAAGCCCGGGGGGGGGGGGAGGGGGGGATCTGCGCTGCTTGGTCCGAGTCACAGATAATCTGTTCAGAACCCCCCCCCCCCCCCCCTCCAAACCCCCACACCCACCCCCACACCCTCCTCTTCCTCTTCCTCCTCCTCCTGCCTCCCAACACCCCCCCCCCCTCCCCTCCCCCCTCAACCTGTTTTTAAAATGAGCAAAGTGACTGTTGTTGGATCAGTATCAAGCCGGTGTTGTGCTGTAAAGACGTTTGTCCGTCATTACGATGCTGTGGTGACCTGAGATCCAGTTTTAGCACTGAGTGGCATGGAGGCTCTTTTCTGCTACGGATAGAACAAAAGCTATATTGAAAGAGAATAAACCATTTTTATTTAAAGACGCACGTGTCGGATTTTTATTGACTCTAAACTGTTGAAATTCTGCCTGTTGTTGTTGTTGTTGTTGTTGTTGGCCGTCCCGACAGTCCAGATAGCGGCGGTTAAGTACTACACTTAAATACAAATCTGAGGTACTTGTACTTGAGTCTTTTCTATTCATACCACTTTCTACTTCTACTCAACTACATTAATCTGACAGCTTTATGTACTTTACTAACTATGTGTTTTGAACACAAAACACATTAAAAGTTTGTTTTTTATGAATTCAACAACAATTTATAGTACATTACACCTACAGCTGAAATTGTCAACTTTTTTAGATTTTAATAATCGTTTAGTCATTGTTCATGTAAAAACATTTAATGATTTGCTGCTTTTTCTTTTAATAATGTTAACATTAATATATTAGTAATAATGTTGAGGTTTGGACTGTTGGTTGGACTAAACAAACACGGTGAAGGTGTCACTTTGGGCTCTGGCTCATTGTTTTCACTATTTTTACAAACCAAACAATCAATAAATTAATGGAGAAAATAATCAGCAGATTAATCCATAATGAAAATAATCTTTAGTTAATAAATCAAAATGAGCTCCAGCTCAACCAACGACACATTAATGCATGAGTAATAATAATCTAATGAGCTCACAAGGTCCTGAAAGACGATTTTTTTCTTAACATTTCCGCTTTAAAATGTCTAAAAACGACTAACTTATGTTCTATATTTTGTTGAGTTGTGTACTTATTATCTCAAATGTTTCCAACAAAGCTCAAACCCAGAGAAATCTGTAATTTTAATCAAGTAACAAGGGCATTCATTTATTGATATTTCAGCATCGATCCAGCTCAGAGTGCTCCAGGGATGTATGTTTGTAGGCCAACCAGGAAGTTAGCGTCGCCCCGGTTCCCTCCACAAAAAGCCAATAGGATTTTGGATTATTGCAGAAAATAAGCTCTGTGGCAAACACACGTTTATCATACTTAATCTTCACAAATAAAGACCACTTTTATGATGTTTGAAGAGTGAATAAAATCGCCAATGGTGGTTGTTTAACAACGAAGACAACAACTCCCATAATCCCACGCTGCTTCTCAACGTCATCAAAGTCCGTCCTGTTATTGTTTTGATTGAGAGACCCGTAGCAGCAGAACATTACCATTCTGTGCGTTTTAAGTTTGTCAGCAGTGTTTGTTTGGGTGCTTCATGAAAACAGACCAGAGAGCTCATTACGTGTGTGTACGTTTTAATAAATAAACTGGAACTTCAAGTTGATTTCCAGAACATAAAACACTTGTGCAACATCCGTGCGTTACAAACAGGTGCATTCGTTTAGGCGAATCCAGGCCGAAAGGTTTGGTGAAGTCAGCAGACGACCACCTGCTCAAATTTAAAAACGTACATCTGCTTACCAAATGGCTGAAATTGTAAACACAGCAGAATTAATTTCATATTAATCTTCAAATCCAACGTATTTAAAATGCATCACAGAATTCACATTTTGGTCAAGTGTTGTTTCTTTGTTAAGTTTAAAAACTGGAACTACTGATGATGTTCAGCCCAACATCCTGGTTTTAGTTCTGCTCACAGACGGCTTGGCCCAAAATGAACGCCCCGACTGACATCCCAAGTTTTAAGTGTCAAACACAGTAAAAAGCAGCCTACAGACACACGGCTAGCTACAGCAGATGAGCTGTTCACCCATCGAAGGCACGCCCACAACACCCCGCTTCCCACTCAGCCAGCGACCACTGGCTGCTTCTCAAGAAGACCAACAGTCAATTAAAAATGCCACTTTGTCTACGTTTAAAGGAACAGTTCTACATTTTTGGGAACATTTGCTTTGTTGCACAGAGTTAGATGAGAAGACTGATACCACTCTCTAAATATCTATGAAGCTGCAGCCGCTTAGCTGAGCTTAGTTTAAAGACTGGAAATGGAACAGCTAGCTCTAAAATGCTAAAATAAAAATGCTTTACGTTAGCTTTACGTTCTCGCACAAGGCAACGAGAACATGTTGCTAATAGTTTAGCTTCTGTTAACCGCGACTGCTGCTATGGTTAGCGAAAGGCTAAACTTTTAGCATAATTTTCTCTATCTGTCTAATAATTTAGCCTATTAGCAACATTATCTTTCCATTTCTCTAATAGTTTAGCCTGTTAACAACATTTTTTCTGCATCTTTCTAATAGTTTAGCCCGTTAACAACATGTTCTCTCCATCTCTCTAATGGTTTAGCCCGTTAACATTTTCTCTGCATCTCTCTAATAGTTTAGCCTGTTAGCATAATTTTTTCTGCATCTCTCTAATAGTTTAGCCTGTTAGCATAATTGTTTCTGCATCTCTCTAATAGTTTAGCCCGTTAACATTTTCTCTGCATCTCTCTAATAGTTTAGCCTGTTAACAACATTTTCTCTTCGTCTCTCTAATAGTTTAGCCCGTTAACATTTTCTCTGCATCTCTCTAATAGTTTAGCCTGTTAACAAAATTTTTTCTGCATCTCTCTAATAGTTTAGCCTGTTAACAACATTTTTTCTGCATCTTTCTAATAGTTTAGCCCATTAACAACATGTTCTCTCCATCTCTCTAATAGTTTAGCCCGTTAACATTTTTTATGCATCTCTCTAATAGTTTAGCCTGTTAACAACATCTTCTCTCCGTCTCTCTAATAGTTTAGCCTGTTAACAACATCTTCTCTCCGTCTCTCTAATAGTTTAGCCTGTTAACAACATTTTCTCTTCGTCTCTCTAATAGTTTAGCCTGTTAACAACATCTTCTCTCCGTCTCTCTAATAGTTTAGCCTGTTAACAACATTTTCTCTTCGTCTCTCTAATAGTTTAGCCTGTTAGCATCATTTTTTCTGCATCTTTCTAATAGTTTAGCCCATTAACAACATGTTCTCTCCATCTCTCTAATAGTTTAGCCCGTTAACATTTTCTCTGCATCTCTCTAATAGTTTAGCCTGTTAACAACATCTTCTCTCCATCTCGCTAATAGTTTAGCCTGTTAACATCATTGTCTCTCCATCTCTCTAATAGTTTAGCCTGTTAACAACATTTTTTCTGCATCTCTCTAATAGTTTAGCCTGTTAACAACATCTTCTCTCCGTCTCTCTAATAGTTTAGCCTGTTAACAACATTTTCTCTCCATCTCTCTAATAGTTTAGCCTGTTAACAACATTTTCTCTACGTCTCTCTAATAGTTTAGCCTGTTAACAACATTTTCTCTTCGTCTCTCTAATAGTTTAGCCTGTTAACAACATCTTCTCTCCGTCTCTCTAATAGTTTAGCCTTTTAACAACATTTTCTCTCCATCTCTCTAATAGTTTAGCCTGTTAACATTTTCTCTTCGTCTCTCTAATAGTTTAGCCTGTTAACAACATTTTCTCTTCGTCTCTCTAATAGTTTAGCCTGTTAACAACATCTTCTCTCCGTCTCTCTAATAGTTTAGCCTGTTAACAACATCTTCTCTCCGTCTCTCTAAAAGTTTAGCCTGTTAACAACATCTTCTCTCCATCTCTTTAATAGTTAAGCCTGTTAACATTTTCTCTCCATCTCTTTAATAGTTTAGTCTATTATCATCATTTTCTCTCCATCAGTTTAGCCTATTAACAACAGTTTCTCTTCGTCTCTCTAATAGTTTAGCCTGTTAACAACATTTTCTCTCCATCTCTCTAATAGTTTAGCCTGTTAGCATCATTTTCTCTCTGTCCCTATAATTGTTTAGCCTGTTAGCATCATTTTAGTCGGAATGATTTTATAGATATATTGAATAACAAATTCTGACAAGTTACAACATAATTACGACTAGTCAAAATGCCTTTGTTGATATCTATAATGTTATAGATATTAGAAAGTCAAGCGTAGCTAATTGCTAAGCTACAGCTACATATTGAACAGATAGACATGAGGATGTCAATCTTCTCATCTAGCAAGAATAATGTCCTTTAACGTAGAAAGTTTGTCTTCTGCAGAAGGGGGGAGCTCGGGGACGGGGTCACATCACAGTAGCATATTGATATGAAAAGACCACCAAGGACACGGTTAAGACAGTACCAACGCAGCTGATTATCTTCTTAATAACACTGATATTTAAAAAGAAAAAACACCCCGGGGAATGTTTGAATGCTTGACCGAGTCCACTGGCACTTGATATCTTAAAGATTCACGGTCTCAGCTACAACTTCCCCGGGGTTTTTGAAATGACGTGTCCTTGGTGTCCTTTTTTTAAAATGCAAACAATCTAAGGCATAAAAACAACGTCGTCTAAAATAAAAAAGATATAAAGCTAATACCAGAGACATTCAGTTTGTTCTCTCAAAGTAAAAAAAAACTTAAATAATTGCATAAATAAAGCATGTTTAAATCTGTATGCCACACGTTAGCAGTGTCTTGTACAGATGCAGTGATTATGTATGAGTCTACATAGATAATGTTGGTTACATCGTAGAGTTGCATTATTGAGGTAACTTCATAGTAGGAGTAAAGGCGAGGAGGGGACATGCATTGGACAAAACGTGATAATGTAGATAGAGGTGTTAGTTTGTACGTCCCTTTTTGCTCGTATCATTCAAGTTTTAAAAAAAGAAATCGCTCAAATAAAGCATCGATAATACTGGATGGTTTTAAGTGATATTAAACGCACCACATGTTACAGTCTGTGTACCTCCACTTCTTCTTCTTGAGTTTAGGTGGTGCAGGGAGGGACGGAACGGGACGGGACGGGAGACGGGGGGGTTAGGGCAGCAGGTGTTGCAGCGATGAATCATCAAGGTCGTTGACGGCGACGATGTGATCCAGGTGTTGCAGGTAACGCTCCTGGTCTCGCATGAAGTGCGGGATTCTGGTCCGTGGGAGGACCGCCAGATGTCGCAGCCTCTCCACGTCTTCGAAAGACACCTGAAGAGGTGAAAAAGAAAGTTCATCAGTGGAGAGGAAACACCAGACAGAAGTTTACCTTCTACCTGTGCAGAGGTGGAATGTAAATACTAGGGCTGTCAAAGTTAACACAATGATAACACGTTAACGCAAATTTGTTTTAACGCCACTAATTTCTTTAACGCAACTTGGCTCAGTTTTAAAGCTAGCTGGTATCATATGAAACAAGAAAACCTAAAGAATCCATCGGTACCAACCATGTCATACTAGCTCGTCAGGAAGGAGGTTAAATAACACTCCAAACTTACGCAAAATTTTGGCGAGGAAAAATTGTCATGGCCATTTTCAAAGGGGTCCCTTGACCTCTGACCCTCCAGATGTGTGAATGTAAATGGGCTCTATGGGTACCCACGAGTCTCCCCTTTACAGACATGCCCACTTTATGATAATCACATGCAGTTTGGGGCAAGTCATAGTCAAGTCAGCACACTGACAGCTGTTGTTGCCTGTTGGGCTGCAGTTTGCCATGTTATGATTTGAGCATATTGTTTAATGCTAAATGCAGTACCTGTGAGGGTTTCTGGACAATATCTGTCATTGTTTTGTGTTGATAATTGATTTCCAATAATAAATATATACATACATTTGCATAAAGCAGCATATTTGTCCACTCCCATGTTGATAAGAGTATTAAATACTTGACAAATCTCCCTTTAAGGTACATTTTGAAGAGATATAAAATGTGTGATCAATATGCGATTAATCGCGATAAAATATTTTAAGCGATTGACAGCCTTTCTTTAAAACACAAATTGCTATACATCTTATTTTAGACTAAAAATCTTACACAGCACATGGATTTTAAACATCTATCAAATTAGGCAAAATGCCCACAGAAGGTTCATCAGAGCATCACTGGATTTTAATAATTTTTGCATTTTAAAATAAAATAATTATGTTGCTAATTTTGTGAGTATTTGTGGGACTTTAAAACCTTTCTAAATATGCTGTATTATAGTAAAAATAATGAGTCTGTATCATCTTATTCAAGACATCTTAGATATTTAAATCACAGTTTAATCATCTCAGCTGTTTTTGACATTAATCAAAAGGTAAGAAAATAGATTTGTTTTCTCTCCTATGATTGAAATAAATCAAAAATATTAACATACATTTAAATATTTCCCTCCTAAATTGTTTTATTAAAAAACGTCTACATCTCTGAGTTTTCAGAGTCGACAGATCAGGAGGTTTTCGTGCCGTCAGAACCAGAATCAGGTTTTTCTTTCTTTACCTAAAGCGTCCTGCAGAGGGCAGACGCTGTACATGACCTCACTGAGCTCAGGCTCCTGGATCTACTTCCTTTTTTATCTGCATTTCGTTCATAATACTAAATATATACTAATAAAGCATTAAAGAAACGGGTTGTAGAAATGTTTCATCATCTTATTTTGTTATATTTCTCTATACATCTATCAATATCTTATATGTTTGATTATTCCCAGAAATTCTTGTTGCATGATTTTATCTTGTTATATATAATGTTTTGGATTTTATTTACTTTTATTATTGTTTTTACTGTAAAGCACTTTTTAACTTTGTCTTAAATAAAGTTATTATTTTCATTATTATTTCATGTAACCTGTGAAACAACTCTGGGTTTTAAAGGTGGTATAGAAATAAAGTTTACTTCCTTACCTGCTTACAGTATTTTTGCTTTTTTTATTGGTAATAAACATTGTTATTATTTGAAGGTATTGACACTGACCTTGCCCAAAGAAGTCAACATCTTGAAGTCGATATTCCTTCGGTGTCGGAGGATTCGGAGGATCCCGTCCAGATAAACCTGATCTTTACTGAAGCAACCTGAGAAACACACCACATGCAGGAAGTTATTCAGGACTGGAAAAAAACATACTGCCAATTTATTTTTGGGTAAAAAAAAGAAAATGTATCAATTTAATCTATAGTTTAATTTATTTTAGGGCTGTCATTCAATTAAAATATTTAATCGTGATTAATCGCACATTTTTTATCTGTTCAAAATGTACCTTAAAAGGAGATTTCCCAACATGGGAGTGGGCAAATATGCTGCTTTATGCATATTATGTGTATATTTATTATTGGAAATCAATTAACAACACAAAACAATGACAGATATTGTCCAGAAACCCTCACCCACAGGCATGTCTGTAAAGGGGAGACTCGTGGGTACCCATAGAACCCATATTCATTCCCATATCTGGAGGTCAGAGGTCAAGGGACCCCTTTGAAAATAGCCATGACAGTTTTGGATTCATTAGGTTCTCTAGTTTCATATGATACCAGCATCTTCTCTCTAGTTAGTTAATTAGTGGCGTTAAAATTAATTTACGTTAATGCGTTATTATCACGTTAACTTTGACAGCCCTAATTTATTTATATTCATATTCTCCTAAAAAGACGCTTGAATTGAACACAAAACAAAGATAAAACATTGTATTTATTCATCATAAAGTGTGATCACTGAAAACTGAATTTGATTTTAAATAAGGTTAGTGTATTAATAACATTAATAATACCATCATTTAAACACCATTTCTAATTTGTATTTATCAGATGAGCATTGATTTGGAAAGACGGATACGAATTTCATAATAATGTATCATAAAAGTCCATTTTATGTCAGAAAAGTTGTATTATATTGGAACAGGGCTGTTACAGGTGTACCTAATAAAATGGCCACTGAGTATGTAGGGATTCATGTATATTTCCGTGTGTGTTCACCTGGCTGCGAGGTGTCCGTCTGGCCCCTCTTGGCTCTCAGGCAGTACTCCCAGCGGACGTCGGGGTCCTGGACGAAGCGAGCGATGTGGCTGAAGAGCCGGCTGAAGCTCATGCTGGTGGCGTGGTACACCGTGTAGTACAGCAGGGCCGCGCGCCACAGGTAGGGCTGTTTCCGTAGCAACACGCTGTGCAGGCTGGCCAGGCCCTCCTCCGTGGGATTGGCCGGTTTGAGGCCGTACTGCTTCCTGCCCTCGGTGGTGGACCACGGCTGCAGGTTGTTGTTCACCCCTCGCAGGTAATGTGTACCTGAGGAGACAATTAATAACAACTAGAGTCATTTTATTTATTCATTTTCCTTCTGTTTTATCTGATCATTATTATATATCTATGTTCATTCTTTTTTTTATTACACTACTGTTTTTTTGTCGGTTTGCTTTGTGAGTCAGACAGTAGATTCTATCGCTACGCATCCTGTAAACAGCTGTGTTTAAAAATGAAAAATAATTGTGTCTTTCTTTCACGTGCTTCCAAAACTAATGCATGTGACGCGCTAGCTAGATCAAGATCTTCATGTCACGAGGCGGTGAGGCTCATTGGGAAATTACCACTTTTGTCTACAGGGGTCGGCAAAATCAACACAAAATGAAAGTTCCTTGTAGTTGTCTTAGAGGCCGTCCACATGCCGCGTCTTTTGCACCCTCAATGTTGTCACTGTAGACGCGCAGCAGGCGTTCCCAAGCAATATTTTTTCTCAGGGCGCGACAGCTGTGCTCGGAGATAAATATAGTTCAACTTTTGGAACGCTGCAGCGCACACCACATGTCACGTCAACCAATCACAGCCGGCAGATATCTTTTCTTTCTTCTGTAAATAATATCAGCCCACGGTAAATATGGAGGAGAAGTTAATCATTTTAGTGCAGGACTACCAGAGCTTTACCATCTGTCCCACAGACTATTTTACTGGCCTCACCCTTTCTGACCGAGAACGTCACAACATCCGGTTGAAAGGTGAGCCAACTCCACACTGAGAAATCGAGCAGTAAAGCTGCTGTGAGGGATTTAAGACGCTGGAAATCCATTTATCTTTGTTTTGATTCTGTTAAGTTTAGTCAGTGAAAATAATATTAATTTTGGTTGCTTAGTAACGGCAGCCGCGACAGTAGCGCAACCTCTGAAGTACATTAGATAAAAAGGAAGAAAGCGCCAAGGCTGGCGTTTTCCACGCCTTTTTTTAGATGCAGCATGTGACCGGCCCATTAAAGGTGCAGTGTGTAGGATTTTGTGACATCTAGAGGTGTGGTTTCAGATTGCAACCAACTGAGTACCCCTCCGCTCACTCCTCCCTTTCCAAGACTGCGGTAACGTGAGCCGCCAAGTGCTAAACCGTGGTAACGCCGTTCACCTCGCTCAGAGGCCATCCATACCATAATAATACTACTTTAGGAGCAACAGGAAGTCAGACGGCGGCTGGCGGTACCACGGTTTAGAACTCTGCGGCTCACGTTATCGCAGTCAAAGAGGAGTGTTTGGTTTGTCCGCTCTGGGCTACTGTAGAAACATGGAGGACTCCGTGAAGACTATGTAGATATGAACGGCTCATTCTAAGCTAACGGAAACACAACGATTCTTAGTTTCAGGTGATTATACGCTGATGAAAACATAGTTATTAATATTATATTGCATTTCTGCTAATAGATCCCCTGAAATGCTGCACACTGGTCCTTTAACATATTTCATTTAAGGTGATCAGATATGAAGATACTGAGGTTGAGTTTGTTGTTGTATTGTTTTGTCGTTAAGATTGTAAGTCTTTGTTTTTGTTGATGTGGTAAGTGCATATATATATATATATATATATGCACTATATATATATTGAGAAATCAAAATAAAATCGTATGTATAAAAAAGAAAAAGATTTCTTTAGTCTTTAGTCGACTAAGATTTCTTTAAGCTTTGTTTATACTCGGTTCATTGTTGACTCTGTGACTGTGATTGTCCCTGTGGTCATGTGACTGTCTCTGTTCCCTGTGGTCATGTGACTGTGATTGTCCCTGTGGTCATGTGACTGTCCCTGTGGTCATGTGACTGTGATTGTCCCTGTGGTCTTGTGACTGTCCCTGTGGTCATGTGACTGTCCCTGTGGTCATGTGACTGTGATTGTCCCTGTGGTCATGTGACTGTCCCTGGTCCCTGTGGTCTTGTGACTGTCCCTGTGGTCATGTGACTGCCCTGTGGTCATGTGACTGTCCCTGTGGTCTCTCAATGAACAGCTGTAGAGATGTCTGTACAGGCCAACCTGCTCGGACAGTCTTCCCTCGAAAGCATCCATGTTGAAATGAAAAGCACAGCGCACGCAGTCGGCGCAGAAATGTAATTTAAAATGTAAAGATTTACGTCATTATTAAACAACATTTATCAAGTTTTAGGTCAGATGTGTCGGTCGTACTCCATATTTCTGTCTTCACTCTAAACAGCTCAGATATTAGAACACTAACGTTAGTTTGTCAGTTGGTTCATTAGCTACACAACGAGGTGAACATGTTTAGCAATAGTAACTCATTTCTATGTAAGAACGAGTTTGTGAGGCACAACCAGTTTTAAACTTTAGCTTGATAAGCTGATAACCTAAATGATTCAGATCTGATAAAACGCTCCTGGAATCAGCGTGTGAGCTGCAGCGTACCGATCTCATGTCGCAGCATCCCCTCCAGCCAGTGCTGTCGAGCTCCGGCCAGGTTGATGGTCAGAGTGGGACGGCAGCTCTCCACCACCATCACCGCCTGAGACAGCAGCTCGTCAGACAGACGCACCACCACCTGGAGACACAGACGCACCATCATCATCACCATGACCATCATCTCCTTCATCCTCTTGTGTGCTGGTTGACGTTTTGCCAAGTCATACTTTGTTCAGTCAGTGTTTTTAGTCTACTGTGAAACATGTTCTTTGCTTGGCTGTGTTTGTGTGCACAAACTGTACTGCGGGAAGGTTAGTATGTGACCTCTGCAGACGCCTGTGCCTGCGGCGGCGGGGCGGGGCGGGGCAGGAGGAAGGTAAACAGTGAACAAAATCAACTACCTCTCAAAGTTAATTTGAAAGTCAAGTGCTGTTTGAAGTAGGCTCGTGCTGAATTACTACGTTCATATTGATGATTGAAGAGCCAACTGCCAATTTTAAAACAAATGTATTTACTTACTAGTAGCGGTGTTCCTAATGACTAATTTCTCTGATGTTTAAACGGAGGTTTCAACTGTCAACTAGTCTAAAAGTAAGAAAACACTCAGAATTGAGCACAATTTAATCTACAAAGTTAAACAACCGAAAAAATATTAAGTATAAGAGCCATTTGAAATTGTTAATCACAATTTTCAATAACCAAAACATGTTTTAAATGCTGCTGAAATCAATATGTCCCCAGTGTCCACTCCGGTTGCCCGGTTAGTAATGCGCCTCACGACCTGGTGCTGTTTGATGAAACGCCAGCAGGGACTGTGATCTAATGGTACGTGTCCACAGGCTCCGTCATTTCCACGCTTCCCATTCTTGTCTATGTAAGCAGCCGTGCATCAATGCATTCTGGTAGTGTGGCCGCTCCTCATTTGCATAAAGTTGAGGTCTATGCTACTTTACGTAAATCATGGGCGTCCGGCACGATTCACCGCCTCTAGAAACTCCTGAGAAACTTTTAAACAAGTTCAGATCAGAGCGGAGAGGAGCAGAGAGGAGCAGCGGCTCTCCACAGGAACAGCTGAGACAGCATGTCCATATATCATTTAAATGTGTACATTAATAAAATAATAATAAGTTTAACCGACTAGTATTTCGGTTGCAGACACTCTTTGTTGTTTTGAAGTCTGCATCAGACATTTTGACATGTCACAACAGGACAATCACAGGTGTAAATAATAAAATGACTTCATTGAGCTGTTTCAGTTTCAGGGTCCTGGTATGCCGGCTCACTGGACACTAGAACGGAGCCATCGCTAATGTCAATAGTAACACCTGCGCTTTTCCTGCAACGACACGTCATATTGTCTGCTGTGGTTTTACAGTCGCTTCATATGGAGGACGGAACCTACCAAAATAAAAAATAAATCAATAAATCAATAAATGACTCGATAAATAAATAAATATGTCATTAAATGTAGCAAAATAATATAAAAAATAAATATAGCCGTTAATTATTTGATAAAATATGACATAAATTGATATTTCTGTTTTAATTTGCTTTTTTATTTATTTATCTTTGTATTTATTCCCTTATTAACTATTTAATTTATTTTCTCCTTTTATTTATTTATGTAGTTATTTTCTATTTATCTATTTATTTTTGCATTTATTTTACTTTTTTTTATTATTTTATATTTATTTTTAAATGTATGTATTTATTTATGTATTTATGTATTTATTTATTTATTTCTGCACAATTTTCCATTTGCATTTCACCCCTTATTTATTTCCCCAAAGTTATTTATTTCTGTATTCTTTTCTTTATACATTTCATAAATAAATAAGGGTGAAATGCAAAGGGGAAGTTGTGCAAAAATAAATAAATAAATAAATAAATGCATGAATACATAAATAAACACATACATTTAAAAGTAAATATAAATGCAAAAATAAATAAGTAAAAAATAAATGCAAAAATAAATAAATACAAATAAATAAATACATTTAAAAATAAATACATAAATAAATAAAAGAACAAATTAAACAGAAGAATAAATAAATAAGGGAATTAATACAAAGATAAATAAAGAAGCAAATTAAAACAGAAATATCAATTTATGTCACATTTTATCAATTAATTAATGGCTACATTTATTTCTAATATTATATTTGCAACATTTAATGACATATATTTATTTATTGATTGATTATTTTTTTTTATCTTAACAGGTTCCAGCTGGTTCCTAGCTTCACAGGTGTGTTGCCTCCGTATGTGCTGCGTGTCACTCACCTCTCCAACGCAGCCTTCTTTCTGCAGATATTTGCGTACAGCAGCCCAGACTTGACTTTTAGGGAGGACGCTGCCGCCCGTCACCTCCTCAAAGTTCTCATAGGAGCTAAACTTCCTCAGGACGCACTCCATGATTCCAACCGCCTGCAGTTAGACAGAAAACTCATCATCATCATCATCATCATCATCATCATCATCGTGTGAACTCACAGGTGATTGGTAGATGTTTGGTAGCGTACCTGTTCGAGGAAGAGGCCCGAGCCCTCTCGGTACTTCTCCAACACGCTCCTCGGCTCCGGCTGTGCGTACTCAAACTGAGGCTCGTACTTGTAGTCGGACTGGAAGAAGGTCTGCTTCTCCTGCTCCAGGTTCAGAGGCCTGAGGGCGACCAGCAGACAGGGCCTGGAGCCTGTCGGCAGCGACCTGTCGCCCACCCCCTTAGCTATGTGTGGCAGGGAGGTGGCAGGACGCAGTTGCCCTTTGGTGGCCCGGAACCCCAGGGGGTAATTGACGGAGCAGGTGCTCTCGCTGCGGCGCATCCAGCCGCCTGCTCCCAGGCTTGGGCTGGTCAGGCTGCGAGTCGGGGGCGAGGGGGCGGCCGAACCGCTGCGCCAAGGAGGCTGCACGATCCGCCTGTCCGCCATCTGCTCCTGAGACCCTCGCAGGCGCTGGGGCGTTATCTCCAGGCTGAGAGGGCGGCGGAGCGGCGGCCTAGGCGTGCCCAAGCCTTTTGATGACGATGATGATGATGGCCTCCTCTGCGCTACCTGGCTGCTGTTTGTCTGGGCCGGAAGTCCATTGAGGGACACCTTCTCCTTCTTGGCAACATTACACCTTTTGGCCGGTGATCTGGACGTCGCTCGGACATCCGGCTCCAACAGGTCCCTGCTGCTCCCAACGCTTTCACCCTTAACCTGATCCATGAAGACTCCACCCGAGTCCAACACCATCACCACGGCCGCTACGCCTCGACCTTCCCTCCAGCCCCACCGCTGTGGACAGGACAGACAGACTCATGTATAAACTGCTGCTTATTGTTGTTGGTGGCGTGTTTGTGTGAAAGAGGAGTGTTTGGTTTGTCCGTTCTGGGCTACTGTAGAAACATGGCGGTGCAACATGGCGGACTCCGTGAAGAGGACCCTCTCCCAAGGCCTATGGAAAGGAGACTGGGTCACGGGTGGACACGGGTCTTGGGGTACGGGGTATAACACATGTTTCGGTGAGTGCAGGCCAGATTTGACTGTGCATGTGTTATACCCCCAAAGACATGACGTGTTGATGACGTGTGACCCGGCCTCCTTTCCATAGGCCTTACCCGCTCCCTATGGAGATATGAAGGGCTCATTCTAAGCTAACGGAAACACACAATCCAGCGCTGTCCGCTGTTGGGCAAATGTTCTGGAGCATGGTGGAATTAGCACGGTAGCTAGCTAACTAGCCAGTCGCTAAATGAGTAAAATTTAACAACTGAACATTCAGCGTCATCCACACACTCTGGTCACAGCGTAGGATTCATCCACACGCTCTGGTCACAGCGTAGGATTCATCCTCACGCTCTGGTCACAGCGTAGGATTCATCCTCACGCTCTGGTCACAGCGTAGGATTCATCCTCACGCTCTGGTCACAGCGTAGGATTCATCCTCACGCTCTGGTCACAGCGTGGGATTCATCCTCACACTCTGGTCACAGCGTAGGATTCATTCACACACTCTGTCACAGCGTAGGATTCATTCACACACTCTGTCACAGCGTAGGAAAGCACAGTGCTATCGCCAGATGACTGACAACTTTGTTCACCTCGTTTTCTGTGTTGCATGACAGCATGGAGGAATTAGCGAGCTAAGTAGCCGGCCGTCCGACCAGCCAACGGCTGTAAAGATAAATTGAGGGCGTATAAATCTCTGGATGTCTATAGTTAACTATCCTTCAGTAAAGTCAGTCAGAAAGAGAGTCGTACAATATCGTTGAAGTTTTTCAGAGATGGAGAGAAAGGGTTGCTAATAGTTTATCCTGCTGTCACATTTCTGTTTCACAGCGGGCGAAAACTAGGATCAACATCGGCCGGTCCTTCGAATTATAAAGGGAGGTTTATTCGGTTTTTGATTCTTACAGAGTTCCTTTAATGTTGATCATTTTGCTCTCAAAGTGCACCAGATTGATGCATTTAACTTTAAAATGTAGCTAACAAAAGGGTAGCGTGAATACTCCTGTGTCTTTTTCATATTGCAATATATATATATATATATAGCAGAAAAAAAATTGTTTTGTCCAACATCGTGCCGCCCTAATTCATACATTAGCAGGTATTTAGCACAGCATGGAAGTGAAAACAGTGCTCTTTTTATTATTATTTATGTTGTCGCTAAATTTGATAAATAATCGTGATTATCATTTTGGCCATAATTGTGCAGCCCTACAATATTTACCTCTGAGATGTACCGGAGGAGAAGTATTAAGTTACATAAGATGGTGAAGTAAATTACAAGTACCTCATCTAGTACTTGAGTTCATATTGTACTTAGTTACTTTCCACCAGTGGTTCTACTTCTACTTCCTGTTGCTGGTGGCTGTGACAGAGGAGGATCATGTTGGTGAAGTCAGTCACTGCTGCTGCTTTAATTAGATTACAGCAGAGAGAATGAATGGCAGCAGGTCAGTGACACGTCAGGAGACTCAGATTAACAGACAGGAACAGACAGGAACATGTCAGTAGACGGTCAGTCAATGTTTATGGAGGAGACTCATATTAAAGGGACTGTTTGTAACTTCTTACACGTATAAATCAATCCGGGTCGGTGTCCCATGCGCGCTCGCGTGTGTCTACGCTGTTCAGACAAGACTCCAACACAAACTACACGGAAGCAACAAAACCTCTTGGTTGTATCTAGTGAAGCCCGTCTGTTAAACAGTGTTGGCCGCGGTCGGAGGACGCGGGGGAGACCGTAGCTTTGGTCTCCAGGACCGGAGTCTCTGCTGTACTCTGCTCCTCTGCCTGCCTTCACTCACACACCACGCTCCTTCTCACTCTCTCTCTCTCCACCTCTCACGTGCATGCTGCTCACTCCACACTGCAGAAGAGTTAGTTTAGCTCTGAGAATATCTAGTGAATGTACAGTGGACGTTTGTGCAGAAATAACTGCTGCAGCTCCTCCAGACCAACAGAGGTTTCCCGTGTCTTGTGAAGTGACGGGGCTCCGCAGAGAGAAACGTTATCGTCTCCGACCAAAACTCCGGTGTCTCCCCTGTTCCCTCCGGCTGCAGTCGGGAGGCTGAAGCAGGAAAGGCCGACACTAGGATCAGCATTGATTCATGGAGAGACCTTGGTCTGGTCAGCTAACATTACTGCCAAGCAGCTGAAATATAGAGTGATATTGTGCTTTTAGCTGACGTGTGTCTCCTCACTGTGTTGAGCGATGCTCGTTCATGTCTATGTAGAGCGAGTACAAGCGCGAGCAACAGGACGCTGACTTTCGTTGACTTAACGGCCACAGGTGTCGCTGTTTCTGAAAGTTACAAACAGTCCCTTTAATGTACTTAGTTACTTTCTGCTTCTGCTTCTTGTTGCTGGTGGCTGTGACAGAGGAGGATCATGTTGGTGAAGTCAGTCACTGCTGCTGCTTTAATTAGATTACAGCAGAGAGAATGAATGGCAGCAGGTCAGTGACACGTCAGGAGACTCAGATTAACAGACAGGAACAGACAGGAACATGTCAGTAGACGGTCAGTCAATGTTTATGTCAGGAGACTCAGATTAACAGACAGGAACAGACAGGAACGTGTCAGTAGACGGTCAGTCAATGTTTATGTCAGGAGACTCAGATTAACAGACAGGAACAGACAGGAACGTGTCAGTAGACAGTCAGTCAGTGTTTATGTCAGTAGACTCAGATTAACAGACAGTAGACAGTAACAGACAGGAACATGAGGTCTGTAGTGGAGCTCCAGAGGAACAAAGGTCTCATTAAGTGATCAGCCTTCATCATTACCTACTGAGAGAACATGTAAGAAAGAACAATGACTCAACAGTTTGATGTTTAACTAAATAACTAAACAACGGAAACACTGATTCATCCCTTTAACTCACTAACTACAAACTACAGACACAAACTCACCGAGCAGCAGAGTCCCGGGGCTTCTTAAAGACTTCAGTTCATTCGCTCAAACTCTCCGTGACCGGGACCGGGGACCGGAGGAAGCGGAGTGTCCTCCCCGCTGGATGATGCTGCTGAGCGGATAACGGTTCGGTGTAACGGGCCCTGAGGCTGGAGGCTCCGGCCGGCCAGGAAGCGGCGGTTGTGTTGGAAGATATGACGCGTTACGTCGGGAACGCCACGCATTACGTTACCCTTTGCGTCATTACGTAATGCCCGGAAACATGGACGGGAGCCCGTGAGGACCATTTATGCACAAAGATGCAGCGCCTAAATCAAGACACGGGTTATTTACAGAATAGTATATATACATGTCTGTATATAGATGTTTATCTATATACAGACATTTAATACAGTAGACTGTATATAGATGTCTATCTATATACAGTCTACTGTATATAGCCTAATTTATCATTTATAATAATTTAAATATATAATATATATGGACTATTAAAGATTTGTTTATAAAATGAACTATAAATACAATCAAAATAAAATATGTTTAATTTATTTAATAATAATGATAGTGGAAAAATACAATATCCGCAATTCTAAATAAACAAATATAAAAACCAGTGGTAGAAGAAGTATCTTTTCTTTTCTACTGTGTAAAAATGCCCTGTTACAAGTAAAAGTCCTGCATTTAAAATTTTACTTAAAAGTACAAAATCAACAGCATCAAAATGTACTTAAAATACCAAAAGTATTCATTATGCAGAATGGCTCATGTCAGAATAATATATATTATATTACTGGATTATAATTTTTCATTAATGTATTCATCACTTAAATATTGCAGCTGGTAAGAGTGGAGCTGATTTTAATTACTTTTTATACTGCTGGGTAGCTTATGATAATACAGCGTACATTATTTGTGTATTATATTTTATATTAATACTCTAAATCTTCATAACTAAAGTTATCAAATACATTTAGTGTGATTAAAAATGTACAATATTTGTAGTGGTGTAGAAGTAGAAACATTCAAATGTAAATACTGAAGTAAAGTACTTCAAACTTGTCCTTAAGTACAGCACTTGAGTAATTGTACTTAGTCCACTAAGTACAATTAGTAGTTACATTACATTACCCCACTGTTTTAAACTCTTAAATTGATTACTCGTTAATGAAATTAAAGAGTACATTGACAAAATCTCCTCTTCAAACAATATGAAAGGTGGCGACCGCCTATAGGTGGCGCCCGTCCGCCAATAGGTTGCGACCGCCTATAGGTGGCCTATACCTTAAGCCGGCCCTGCATACATGCCTAAAAAAATTTAAACACCAACCATTCATGGGTGTCAGTATTGTGTTAAGATAGACTCACTGAAATGAGTCACAAAACAAATATCTGATGTTATTGTTTCGGGCTTTATTAACCTGACAGATTGTGAGATAAGATGCGACTGTGCTGGACTATTTCCTGGTAGTGGTAGAAGTCAGAAACTGGTCTAAACAAAACAAACGCTCTGTTAGCTCTGTTCTTCATTGTTATCGTATGAAAGCGGTGTTTACACACCGCCGGCCTCCACCCATCGTTGTCATCACGTCAGATCTGCAAACACACACAACCTGGTTAAACACACAACAGCACACAAACCTGCTGGACTTCATCTCTGCTCTGATTTGTTTTTAGTAAAATACAATAATCCTTTATGTGTACCACAGCAGAGAAATTTGCATCGAATTAAGAAATGGATTAAGTAATGGATGCAGACAGTGGTTCTCTAAGTGAGCGTCCCCGGCGCTCTGCAAGGGAGTCTGAAAAGATTTCAGATTCATTCATTTAAATTACACTTTTAGTTCCATTAGTTTCCATATTTCTTTTTTTTTTTTTCTTACAAAAATGACTTCAACGAATATCTTAATTTTTAAATCTAAAATAGTTCATAGATTATGTTTTAATCTGACAAATTCAGAATAATTTTAAAAGGAACAGTGTGTAATAATTAGGGGGATCTATTGGCAGAAATGTAATATAATATATGTAATATAATATTAATAACTATGGGTGAGGACGAGGACCTCTGGAATAGGCCGCCAGAAGAGCTGAGGACATCACAATCTATAAATACCTTTAAAAGAAATCTTAAAACATATATTTTTAGTTTAGCAATCTCTTAATCTTTAATCTATTAAAAACATATTTATATATTTTAAGCTTTTTATCTACCCTCTCCTAATGTGTTATGTTCATTGTATTGTTGTATGTTCATTGTATTGTTGTATTTTCATTGTATTGTTGTATTTTCATTGTATTGTATTTTCATTGTATTCTTGTGTTTTTATTGTATTGTTGTATTTTATTGTATTGTTATATTTTCATTATATTGTTGTATTTTTTGTGTATTTTGTTACCATTGTATTGTTGTATTTTATTGTATTGTTGTATTTTCATTATTGTTGTATTTTATTGTATTGTTGTATTGTCATTGTATTGTTTTAATTTATTGTATTGTTGTATTTTATTGTATTGTATTGTTTTAATTTATTGTATTGTTGTATTGTCATTGTATTGCTGTGTTTTCATGACGTCTCAGTGTGTGTAGTCCACCTAGCTGGACTACACACACTGAGGATCAATGATTGTGTATCTTAACAATAAGAACTTACCATTAGTCATTTCTTTAATTTGGTCGCGTCTTCTTCTCTCCATCTCCTCCGGGGTAAAGCGCTGGTAGCGAGCAGCGCTGTTGTACAGTATGCAGCTACAATCCGGGCGATCTCAGTCTCTTTAACACTGTCCTCATTCAAATAACTTTAATTAAATCAAATAAATGAAGTCTGTCCAGTTGTCGTCAGATTTATCACCTCTAACGGGAATTGAATTTAAAAGTCGAGCGATGTTTTACTCACGTGAATTCATCTTGTCAAGCCAGCTATCCTCCTCTGTCATCTGTCATTCAACTTTATTGAACCACGTCAATAAACGGCTCTCCTCAAGGGAAAACTTTACAACAACGTTACGTTTAAGAGCTTCAAAACTATGTAGATATGAAGGGCTCATTTAGAAGCTAACGGAAACACAACAATCCAGCGCTGTCCACTGTTGGGCTCATTTTCTGTAGCATGGTGGAATTAGCAAGGGCAGCACTGTAAAGATAAATTGAGGGCGTATAAATCTTTGGATGTCTATAGTTAACTATCCTTCAGTAAAGTCAGTCAAAAAGAGAGTCGTACAATATTGGCGAAGCGTTTCAGAGACGGAGAGAAAGGGTTGCTAATAGCTGTAATAATCGGCTGTAAAAAGGGTTTATAGATCCCAACAGCTGCAGACCGCGTCCCAGCCTCTTCCAATAAGCCTCGTCACAAAGGCGGAAAGTAATACTAGACATGACACACACGGTGAGTATATCAAAATCAAACAGGAAACACTAAACGAAAGAAACAACTCCCGGCCACCAAAAAGATAAACACAAGATAGTATATCAACGTCTTAAGTAAAAGTCCAAAGACCTCTGGTTTATTAACAGCGCCAGACCGTGACCTTTATTCTGTTTATGAATAGGGCAGATTAATAATTACATTTGTGTGTGTGTGACTACAGACAATCAACACATCTTTCTGCCTCTTCATGTTTTTATTCTTGGATTTTACTTTTGATACTTTAAAGTACATTTTGGGATGATACTTTCGTTCTTTTACTTCAGTAAAATGAATAGAAGACATTTACATGTATATTTACTTTCCACCTGGATTTGTTTTTACTGATATGTAAATGTTCATATTTGCATAGAAAGCCAGCACACAGGTTCTGTTTAAGACCTTTTCCCTTCAAGCACAATACCTGTCTTGTCCCTGTGTGAGCACTTTGATGGTCACTCAGTGGCTCCTTGTAACCAGGTTAGTCAATGATTTCAGACCCGCAGCGAGCATGACCACGTCAGCTGATATGATCGTGAGAGTGAGAACACTTGTTGATAAAAACATGACTGAGTTCTTAAGTTAAACCAACACACCTGCCCGCCTGCACCAGGAGTTTGACTTTGTACCTGGAGGCTGGATGGATGGGGGTTGGTGTTGGCTCTCTGTTTAGGTTCATATGTCTCATAACGGCTGCTTTCTGGTGTTAGTGTGCCAGGCAGGTTGAACCAGAAGTACTCCGACACTACTGTAGTGAGTCTCTTTGTCACGTTATTGGACAGGCTGGTGGTTTAAGAGGCTTCCTATTGGATGGACAAGTGTGGGGCTATTGAGCAGATCATTTACAGATAGATCATAAAGGCTAATTTGGGATAATAAAATAGGCTTCACTTCCTCCTTTCCTTCCCTGTAGAAACAACGGTGTTTTTTAGGCTGCGTTCGGATTCCAAAGTAGCTTTAGAAGGGTTTACACCAAACGTTCCCAGGACTTTTAGTTCCCGGAACTAATCTTCAAGGATCTAAAAGGTTCCTTCAGCTCACTGTTGTCTGCGTTTCCACCGCGGTCTAAAGCATGGATGTATGAAGAGAACTGGATGCAGCTGTTGGAGGCGGAGCCCCGTTCATTCCTATGAAAGTTGCTCAGTGGCGCTGGAAGCCAAAATGGCCACGACTTCCGTCTGGAAAAGTACCCGGATCTTCCGGCGATCTTCCGCAGCTATTGGGCCCATTGAGCAGGCGCAGTAGCGTCCCCTCGGACACATGGCTCGGTCACATGGCTCGGTCACTGGGACCCAACCGTCACGGAGTCGTCACGGCTTGCTAACTCCGCCTCCCAGCCCTCGCTCCAGCCTTGGTCTGGGCCTCATTCACATGAACGGAGGAAGGGAAATAACTCTGGATTCAGCTATTAGTACCATTTACAACTTTTAGGACCTATTTAGGTCTATTCAAGTGTTCGTACTGGGAAGTTGATTCACCTCAAAAAAAAAAAAATATCCGCTGAGTTACATACGTCTCTTTCCCAAAGTAAGTCTATGGGAAAAAGTATTTTTGGGCCCAATGGCATCACGTGACGGACACAGAAGTTGTAGTACCGCCGTTTTGTTTTTACTGTTTATCTCATGAACGTTGTAAGTAAGGGATAATGTACAGCGAGCCGGTCATTGTTTTGAAAGAACCCCCCGTCAGGGCGATGCCGCGATGGAGCGGAGCGGTCTCTCATCACCCTGAAGGGGTTTCTTTCACAACAATGACCTGCTAGCTGTACATTATCCCGCTTATTACACGGCAACTTATTGAAGAAATCAATAATTTGACACAAAAATGGTCCAACAGAGTCTGACATCAGAGTTGCGCCCATAGCAACGGTCCTCTATACATAGTAACAGTCTGCTATACATAGCAACGGTCTGCTATACATAGCAACGGTCTGCTTTACATAGCAGCGGTCTGCTATACATAGCAGCGGTCTGCTTTACATAGCAACGGTCTGCTATACATAGCAACGGTCTGCTATACATAGCAACGGTCTGCTATACATAGCAATGGTGTGCTATAAAGAAATTACAGACCGCAGAACGCTGTGATTAACCAATCAGAATCAAGTATTCAACACAGCCGTGTAATAACAAAAAATAAAATTATTGCTTCTGTGACAAATTTCCAGAGTTGTAAAATCATAACACAATACGATTTGGCGTGTGATGAACCTTCAAATTCACAGATCTGTTACTCAAACCCGACTATTTCATGTCTCACCGGCACCTGAAACAAACACTCCGACCAACACGAGTCTTTTGCATTTTTTGAATACCAGCGGGTTTCTGTCTGAGCACCTAAACAAGCCCTCAAGGTGTGAAAAACAAAGTGTGTCTGAACGCAGCCTGAGGCCGCTTGTAAAGTCAGTCAGTTTTGGCTTGACAGTAGTACATGAGACAGGTAATCTGAAATAGATCATGTGCCTCTGTGTCCTCCGGTGCTCCTAACGGCATCTGCAAGATTTCACAGCCCGGAGGAAACAACCAATCAGAGCTGATCTGAGGTCTGCCGTCTCTGAGCAGCTGTCAATCACTCACAAACTCCGATCAAACGGTCAAACGGAGGCAGCGCTGATCAAATATGAATAACTATTCTGTTACTGTAATGCCTATTTCTCTCCTCAGATGTTGTCAGAAACATCTTGTAGTGTGCTACGCTCGAGAAGTTATCTGATACGATACTTCCTCATTTCACAACAAAAACCTAGATAAGGAGGCAGCTGGCTGGAGGGAGATGCCTGAAAGTTTACTGAGGCTACTATTGGCTGTACTGTTTGTCATTTTCAGTAAATATCGCAGTATCAAACATGTGTTTTCTGTTTAAAACACACAAAAGTTAGAAGAAAGCAAGTACTACTCACCCATCAAGTGGTTACGTCTCCAGTCGGATCTGGAGCTCACAGCTGATCAGTACGTGGTTTGTTTACAGGGCGTAACAGAAGTGCATATTTAACAGAGAGTGTTGGAGAGAGATGTTATTAGACTGTAAGTAAATAAAAAGACAACAAGGTCAATATTAGTCATCATTATAATAAATTATTAGTTCTGCGTTATTAAATATATAAATAATAAATAAAGTATAAGATCCTTTTCTAGAGGCAGTAATTGTTCGCTTTACCAGATAAAACTGCGAGAAAGGGGCAGTAGGCAGAACGTTTTTGGCATCATTGAGCAAAAATCCCATAATATTATTATATTGTAATTCAAGTGTTCTGGAAGGAAACTAGACTTCTGCACCTCCTCATGGCTCTGTTTTCAGAATAGAGAACCGGTTCTCGTTAAGAATGAGTTCTTAGTTGTCTGATTCCTTGGCGTCTCATGCCTCCGTGACTATCGTTTCCTCTTATTGATACTTTCCAACAATTCCATATGCACAATGACGCATACTCACGCTGTATCATGTTTCAGTTTGTTTGGGACCGGAGCCAGCGTGGCGCTACTAAACCTGAGGGGAAGCACTCTATTTTCTCCCTGATAAAGCGACACTGTGAACAACAAACCTGTGTTGAAATCAGCAGGAAGAGGGTTAGTAATGTTAGCTGTTAGCAGCCGTTAGCAGCACAGTCCTGACTGGATAGATAACGGAGCTACTAACGTTAACAGAGGTGCCATTGAGTTATTATTATGAGACGTTCAAAGTCGGCTCGGGAAAAATGACTATTGGGCGAAGGTAAATTACAACGATATCATGATGTGTTCAAATGTAATCTCGTAAAATTAAGTTTTTTGGTGAGAAACTTGAATGAATCTAGTTGTTTTGAAGGAGATGTTTTCACATAAATATAAAATAGATAATAGCGAGAGAGTTATGACCTGTTTAACTTCCTAACACTAGCTCTAAGCAGCTTGCCAATATTTCTTTTAATCAAAGTAAATATTTAAATATTCATAATAATTTGTATTGTGTGTTTTTATGCAAATAACCACTATAGATGACATTAACAAAGTACAGCACAGTACAGTACTGTGTACCGTACCCTCCCTCCCCCTTAAATAGTGCTCCCCAGAAGCTACTGTGTAATTCGAACACTATAATTTTTTTAATGTAAAATATATCAAACATTGAATGACATAAGATCTAAAATGTTATTCCTTCATTTAGCGCAGAGATTTAAAATGTGGCAGAAAAAAAAAAACTTGCCTACCACAGTGGCAGGAAGTGAATAAAGTTTATTTCAGACCGTGGTGCCGGGTCACAAACTTTCTCATTTTACAGCTAAACAGTGCTACAAGATGTTTCTGAGAACATTTGATGAGAGAAGTAGGCAGAATATTGATTCATATTTGATCAGCGCTGCCTAGTTTGACCGTTTGGTCAGAGTTGGCGAGTGATTGACAGCTGCTCAGAGACGACAGACTCCAGCTCGGCTTTGACTGCTTGTTTTCCTCCGGTCTGGGAAATCTTGCAGTTGTCATTAGGAGCACCGGAGGACACAGGAACATGATTTTTTTCAGATTACCTGTCTCATACACCACTGTCAGGATATAGTGACCATTTTATAAAAATATATTTTTTTTAAATCCTATTTGCTCCAAACAATCTAAATACTTCCTCACCTCTAATTATGAACAAACATACGCAGTAAATATTTCACCACTCAAACAAAATAACAAAAGGTAAGTAATCCTGTAAAGCACCTCGTTATAAAAACAACCAAATCATAAATATTTCACACGTCACACCCTCCTCCTTCACACACACACACAAACACACACACACACACATACACACACACACATACACATCAACGCACACAACCAGGTGTGAGCTCAGAGGAGCTGTTCCTGAAGCCTCTGGAGGGACTTTACATCAGCTCTGAGGGAAAAAAAAAAAAAAACACTGGTGAAGTCAAAGGGGTGGAGCAAACAAAGGTGTGGCTACCTGCAGGTAGGAAAAACAAAAAGGGGACACAGTTCCATGGTTACTTATTGAGAAACCCTGTGGCTGGCTGCCAAGAAGCTCAGTGTTTCACAGAGATGGCAGTGGATAAGCAGGTGTTTTGACATATGATTTGAATGTTGGTGGCTGATCCAGTTTTCTCTCACAGGTAGGAGTCAACTGAACGCCTCAAAGTGGAGTCATGAATTTTTCAGTGTAACGTTTCTTCTGTTATCTAAAAGGAAGACAGCCCTCATCTATAGACGGTCGAGAGTCAACATGCTGCACGGAGGTTTTGCTGAGTGACACAACGGTAGGTGAGCTTTTTTAAAATATCTGTTCTCATGAAGCGGTTCGTGTCTGACGAGGAAGCAGAGAAATAGAGGAAGAAAAAGGAGGAACTGTTAATGATTAGTTAGGAGTTTTTATCATGAAAATGTGTAAAGCTGTAAAACTATTCTTAAGAGTGATGGTTTAAACAGTGTTATGACTAGTAATTTATCAAATATTTAAATATTGTTCATTTGAAAGTAAAAACACTGATAATACATTTATTCCTAGTACTCATATCTTTTACTTAAGTAAAGGTATCAATACCGCAGCAGTAGAACAAGTACTCATATCTTTTACTGAAGTAAAGGTATCAATACTGCAGCAGTAGAACGAGTACTCATATCTTTTACTTAAGTAAAGGTATCAATACCGCAGCAGTAGAACAAGTACTCATATCTTTTACTGAAGTAAAGGTATCAATACCGCAGCAGTAGAACAAGTACTCATATCTTTTACTGAAGTAAAGGTATCAATACTGCAGCAGTAGAACGAGTACTCATATCTTTTACTGAAGTAAAGGTATCAATACTGCAGCTGAGTGACACAACGGTAGGTGAGCTTTTTTAAAATATCTGTTCTCATGAAGCGGTTCGTGTCTGACGAGGAAGCAGAGAAATAGAGGAAGAAAAAGGAGGAACTGTTAATGATTAGTTAGGAGTTTTTATCATGAAAATGTGTAAAGCTGTAAAACTATTCTTAAGAGTGATGGTTTAAACAGTGTTATAACTAGTAATTTATCAAATATTTAAATATTGTTCATTTGAAAGTAAAAACACTGATAATACATTTACTCCTAGTACTCATATCTTTTACTGAAGTAAACGTATCAATACTGCAGCAGTAGAACGAGTACTCATATCTTTTACTTAAGTAAAGGTATCAATACTGCAGCAGTAGAACGAGTACTCATATCTTTTACTGAAGTAAAGGTATCAATACTGCAGCAGTAGAACAAATACTAAGATATTTACTGAAGTAAAAATAGCAAAACTGCAGCAGTAGAACAAGTACTCAGATCTTTACTGAAGTAAACGTATCAATACTGAAGTGTAAAAATACTCCCTTTTTTACAAGTAAAACAACAAGCTGACAAGTTTAAAAGTTTCATACTTAAGTAAAAGTACCAAAGTATTAGCATCATAATATACTTAAAGGTACCAAAAGTAAAGTACTCATTGTTGCAGAATGGACAATTTCAGAATCATACATTACCGGATTATAATTACTCATGACTTTAATGTTGCAGCTGGTAAAGGTGGTTTAATTACTTTGTGTACTACTGGGTAGTATAATAATATATTATTATTTATCAGTTGGTTTATATTTCGTATTCATAATCTGAATCTTTAAAGTAACTAAAGCTGTCAGATAAATGTGGTTGGGTAAATATTTTCCTCAGAAATGTAGTAGAAGAAGCATAAAATGGAAATACTCAAGTAAAAGTACTCAAGTAGACTACTTTAGTAAATGTACTACATGTCTGTCTCACTGTGCGATCTGTGCTGTCAGCCAGGGGCCGGAGATGGAGCCAGAAAACAGGAGATGCTGTAGTTGGTCACGACGCCAGGGTTTCCTCCTCGTCCTGGTGTTGGCAGCAGTTTTGTTTTTCTACACCACCGACAAAACGGAGATAATGTTGAACTGGAGCCCAGTAAAATGGTGGATTCCATTTAAAAGTCTGAGACAAAATGTCGTCTCTGGTTCCAACACCAGCACACCTGCACTTCCTCATACTGAGAATATCATGACAACCAATGTGACTGATCTGACTGGACAGACAAATGGTTCTGTGGCGCTGACTCAACAGATACAGGCACCAACTGACCCGGCAAAACCGCCTCCTTATAAATCTCCGGGCCTGTACTTTGTGGAGTACCCCAACGAGTACCACTTCATTATAAACGAGCAAAACAAATGTGAGCAGCAGAAGCCTTTCCTGGTTCTGATGGTTCCTGTGGCGCCCAGCAACAGGGCGCATCGCGACGTCATCCGCAGCACCTGGGGAGGCGAGAGTCAGGTTCTGGGCAAAGTGGTGCAGCTGTTCTTCCTGCTGGGGCGGCACGCCGGAGAAAGAGCGCAGCAGCTCCACGAGCAGCTGATGGAGGAGAGCCGAGAGCATCGGGACCTGATCCAGAGCGACTTCCTGGACTGCTACAAGAACCTGACCATAAAGACCATGGTGATGCTGGAGTGGCTGGACTCCCACTGCTCCAACGCCGCTTATGCCATGAAGATTGACTCGGACATGTTTCTGAATGTGCCCAAACTCATCGAGATGTTGTTAACGGCTCCAAAGACAAACTACATGACCGGAGAAGTGGTGAGAGGAGCTGCAGTCCGGAGAGATAAACCATCCAAGTGGTTTGTACCTGTGGAGGTTTACTCTCAGGCCTATTACCCAGTTTACACTTTGGGTCTGGGCTACGTCTTGTCTCTCGACCTCCCTAAAAAGCTTGTGGAGGCATCCAGACATGTTAAAGCTTTTTACATTGAAGACGTGTATTTGGGGATGTGTATGCAGCACTTGGGCATCCCTTACACCCAAAGCGGGGGTTATTTCCACGTATTTCCTGTGTCATACAGTCGCTGTGCGTACGCCAGGCTAATAGCCACCACTAGATCTGAAAACACTGATGGAGTGGAGGTTTGGAAAGACTTTAAAAGACCGGGTCCACAATGTCCATAAACAGGATTTATTCTATTTTTACCTCCGCCGAGGCCGAAGGCCTAGGAAGGAGGTTATGTTTTCACCGGCGTTGGTTTGTTGATTTGTTTGTTTGTCCGTTAGCAGGATTACTCCAAAAGTCTGTGATGGATTTGAATGAAATGTTTTGGAGGGGTGGGGTGTGGCACAATGAACAATCCATTCGATTTTGGTGGCGATCCGGATCATGATCCGGCTTCGGGAATTTTTTGTAATAACTCCGCTCAGCCTGTGCACTAGCACCACAGGCTTTAAGACATGCGCAGTGTAACTGATGACATGTTCATAACACGTCACCCTGCCTCTTTCCTTCTGCCAGCTTTCCTCATCAAACACGGTGACGTTACAGTTTACTTCGACCAAGGCACAATGTGGGTCGTTGCGGGCTTACTACGTTGTAAAAGTGAAAGTGAAACTTAAAGCAACATGTCTAACATGTAAAACTGAATGAAACGTAAAAACAAAAAGGCTCCTTTAGGTTTAGGCAACAAAAACAGTCAGATTTAGGTAATAAAACTACAACTACTTTAGGTTTGAGCAATAAAACTACAACTTCTTTAGGTTTAGGCAACAAAACTACAATTTCTTTAGGTTTAGGAAAAAAAAAAACCTAGCTAGGTTTAGGCAACAAAACTACAACTTCTTTAGGTTTAAGCAACAAAAACAGTTAGGTTTAGGCAATAAAACTACAACTTCTTTGGGTTTAGGCAATAAAACTACAATGTCTTTAGGTTTAGGCAATAAAACAACAACTTCTTTAGGTATAGGCAACAAAAACAGTTAGGTTTAGGCAACAAAACTACAACTTCTTCCGGTTTTTATACGTGCACATATGAAGGAAACAGACAGCCGTTGGCTGAACAGCGATATTACAGAGAAAGGCTTTGGAAGATGTTTGAAATTTTCACCACTGTTTACATAACAAGGGATTAAGTAAAGGGGTAACAGTAAAAGTAGTAACCACAGAGGTAATAATGGCCAAGGTGGATGAAGCTGTTTGCTTAAAAGAAATGAAACCTCAAGTGTGTTAGTAGTCCTAGTCAGAGGTCTGGTATGTACTGCCACCACTAATACCTCACAACCTTGAACAAATACTGTGGCACTGTCCCATCCATTTATCCCAAAACAGGTTTTATTTTACCCTTCAGCTGTTTTTTTAGCACTAGCAACTGAAAAAAAAAGCTCCTTTCTTCTGCACGAAACGTGTTGAGACACATCACAACATTCAGTGCCCTGCACCAGGGGAGATATTTAGTCCTGATGTTATCTGAGACCATTGGGCTGCAGCAGCTGCAGACTGCATGAGGAAGTCTGGGGAGGTCAAAACTGCAGCTACATCTGCAGTATAAACGGCAACTTTTGGTTTGTGACCTTGCTGCTGCACACAGTAGTGCCACATTTGATTTATTCCAGGGTCTAAACCAGGGTGTAAACATTTAAAGGGGATATCCATAGTCAGTGTATTACCTACAGTAGATGGAGTTTATATTTAGAATAATTTAACCGCTTCACCTCGCCGTCAGGCAGCCCTTTCTGACAGGGAACTGAAGCCGTTATCTATGCTCTCTTCAAAGCCACCAGACTCCACTGACAAAAACAGTAATTTTACCTTTCTACCGCTAATGTGTGACTTTGGTGTTTTAATGGGTTAGTTTGGATTCACCAGAGTCACACAATAACACAAACTAACCAATCAAGGCAGCGGTAGACCCATGGATGTATTAAGAGAACTGGATACAGAGTTGGAGGCGGGGCCCCGTTCATTCCTATGAGAGCTGCTCAGTGGCATGTGAAGCCAAAATGGCTCAACTTCCGAGTGGAAAAGTACCTGGATCTTCCGGCGATCTTCCGCATCCATCGGGCACATGGAACGTGCACAGTAGCGTCCGCTCGGTCACATAGTTCGGTCATGGACTAAAAGTCTTTTTGGGCCAAATGGCATCACGTGACGGACATGGAAGTTGTAGTACCGCCGTTTGGCCACTACGAAACTTGAGATCAACGACCGGCGCTCTTTTTGGGGCTTGGGTAGACCAGCAACTCCCGTGTTCTACGAGGTAAAATTACTGTTTTTGTCAAAGGAGTCTGGTGGCTTTGAAGAGAGCATAGATAACAGCTTCAGTTCCCCGTCAGAAAAAGCTGTCTGACGGCGTCCTAACAACACAGTCTCACGGTAGTTCGTGAAATAGTCACAAAATTGAATATATTTGATTCATGTACATAGACACAAATTTCCCTTTCAATGACGTATTTTTCTTGCTTTTTCCTACAACTGTCCATCAACACGTGACTCACGTGTCAATTTCCGCTCCAGTCTTTTCAAAATAAAACTACTTAAGGAAAAGATCACGGTTTGGGTTTAAAGAACACAAGAAGGTGTGTATTTAAGTACGGAAGTTATATGACATAAATCAACGTTGACTTCTGGTTTCACACGGGACACAAACAGCGGTCTTGTCCTCCTTCCTACGTGGCTTTTGCCGCTCTCTATACTTCCCGGTTCACAATTACGTGGATTACATACGAATTGATTTCGACCATCACGAAAGAAAATGGGAAATTTGTGTCTATGTACACAAATCAATACATCGTGACTATCTATGACCTGCTGTGTGACTCAGCTGGTCTAAAACACGTTTTGTTGCTGCCTCCGTCCGCAGCACTATATCGCTTTGCTCCCGGGCTGGTACTCCCCAAATAATCCCCACTTTTACGTTACATGAGTTGTTTACAATATCCAGTAATAACTCAATAATTTATTACTTTTGTTTATTTGTATTTATAACGCTTTATAATAAGGATACAAAACACATGGTTAAATAATGAGTGTTGTGCAGTAGTGTAAAGAATTACAATTTGAAACCCAGTAATCACCCGGTAGCACGCAGCTACTTTGACACTTTTGTTGTCGTCTTGTTTGCTGATAAAATCTGTTTGTGGGCTGAGTGGACAAACTGGTCCGTCTCTGAGGGAAGCTGACTAATCAGGGCAGGATGAACAGACGTGTGTCAACACTTTATACAGTTGTGAAGTGAGAAAGAAAAACAGAACTGTGAATCTCAGTATTTGTAGAAATTGCAGTGCCGGGCTGAGTTGCCGTAAAGTGGGACACCTAAGCTCCAGTAGGTGTAGGTCTTCCTCAAACAAATAAAAGTCAATAAAACATAGATATTTAATGTCTTTCTAATATGCCTAAATGCTTAAAAATATTATAGTCTTTATTCTTTCTTTCTTTCGTATTATTTATAGTCTTATTGTTTGTTTGATGTTTGATTCTCCATGTAACATCCACACATAAGCCTCGGTTTTGTAAAATAGAATAAAAAATAATAAATAAATAAATGAATAAATAAATGAATAAATTAATGAATAAATAAATAAATAAATACAATTATGAATAGAAACAAATACATGTAACATCCACACATAAACCTCGGTTTTGTAACAGCAATAACACTGTAAGTGGTAAAATTACTGAACGTGGGAATGCAATTTTTCAAAATAGGCGCTAAATATTCCTGAAATGTTGCAGAAAAAAAGGACTTTATGAGTCTTGATGGTTTTTAAGGTGTGTTCAAGCTGATCAGATCATTTCTCTTTTCATTAGGAGAAAAACCGACAGAGATATCGCTGGATACATTTCTGGGTCACCAGTAGCCTCTAATCACAGTTAAAGGCCGGGTTGACGATGTTCTCCAGGCTCCCCTATCTGTTATATTGGTTGAAATGGTCTTTACACCCCGACAGCGATCCGTTACTGATGAGCTCTGAAAAAGGACCGGAAAAGAGCCGTCATCTGTAGCTGCTGTAATCCTGTAAAAACGTCTACCAATCACTGCCTCGCGGTCCGCTTGGAAAGAACCAATCAGATGCCAACATCGTCCACCCTATCTTTAAAGCGATACTGAACTTTGGTAGAACTTTCTAACTAACTAGTCATGATATTCTCCAGCTGAAGGGGAGAACTGTCATCAATCGCTCCGGTGAGCAGTTTGTTCTCTCTCTCCATTCACTCCCGTTGCTTAGCGATACAGGTCGCTAAAGTAGCTTTCACACATAACCCGTTTGGTTCGGAGGGAAAAAACTCTGTCTGTGATCTTCTGACATCTGATCTAATCAGTTTAAAGAAACCTTGGAAATCATTAAGAGTCATAAAATCAGTTTTCTGCAACATTTAGGAATATTTTGCTTCTATTTGGCGGGCATTTTGCCAAATTGTCAGCGCCCCGATATCTATATCTTTTCATAACATATAAACCTACATCTGTGCCAAATATGTTGCTTTTATCACAAACTGCACAATTGTTACAAATATTTCAGCTTAAGCTGCTCCACAAAAAAGTGGATCTGGTTTTATTTGAACTTTAAAACCTTTGAAAAGAATGAAAATATTGCAACCCAAAAAGCTTGTATATTTCAGCGCTTAGCTATGAAGTAAATCTGCCTCTGCTCGGTCACACTTCTCACTAATTGATGACATTTCTGTGAAGATTTTATGTAGCTTTACTTTAGAGTAATGTTACCTGTAGATGGCATTCAAAGAACAGATATGAATGTAATTCAGGACCTTGTCCCAGATGTCCTCAGATATTTCCATCCCATTCCTTAGGTGGGACATCTTTATCCCAACAGAGTGTCTTTTAACAGACTTTTCAGTGTCCCACATTTTGGACATGACTGTCCCACATTAGGAAATCAAGATTTGTCTTGGCAGTAGAGTACTTATATATCTACCATTGCTTTTATGAGTGTGACATCTGCATTTTAAATTTTTTGGTTTGATAAGGACACTACCATCACTTTTTTCAGACCGAGTACAAGTACAAGTACTAACATTTGGGTACTCGTAGATACCGAGTACCGATAGGAGTACTTCTCTGTGCCAAAAGACCCTCGTTAACAGCCAGCTGGAGGGTGTGAGCGACACACGGCAGGCCGGGGAGTCCCGCATACGAGGCGGTGTGCCGCGACCGGCTCTAGGTCGGCTTGGAAAAGGTTCGGGGCGAAGGTGCTTCCCGGGGCCGTGGCCAAAGTGTCACCGGGGCGGACTGTCCTTAGTGCGCCCCAACCGCATCATCATGCCCCCAGGGCGGGGCTCAGCCCACGTAAAAAGGCGCCAGGGGTCTGTGGCGATGTCTGCAACCCAACCGACCCGTCTTGAAACACGGACCAAGGAGTCTAACGCATGCGCGAGTCAGAGGGTGCAAGCAAAACCCCTTGGTGCAATGAAAGTGAGGGTCGGGCGCACCACCGGCCCGTCTCGCCCGCACCGTCGGGGAGGTGGAGCGTGAGCGCGTGCGATAGGACCTGAAAGATGCTGACGAGAGGTTAACGTCACGTTGCCGTAAAGTGGTATCGGTGCCGTTGTATTGGAGCCGTTTTGCGAGTACGAGTACATGGGCACAGTATCGGACCCGATACCCAATACTGGTATCGGGTATCGGTGCATCCCTAGTTTGGTTTTAATGTTTTGGCTTCATATCACAATATATTCCAGAAATCTGAAATGCATAAAAAATGTCCCACATGAGGCTAATTCACCCTTTAAAGAGTATGACAGATATTAACATGAATTAATATTGATTTTATGATTTCTTAAAGGTTGAATTCATGTCACTACTCGTGCATTAGTTATGCTTTTACTAAAACGTGTGTTTTGCACCCTTATTATATAGTTTCTATAATTTTTGCGGTTTATAATAAGTTTGTGTTTTTACTATATTTATCACTAGTCTTCATGTCTCTGCTCATTCTCCGGTGGTTTAACGACTTTATCCGTCTTTTTAAGCACTTTATAACGCTGGTAAGGAAGGCGCTGTATAAATGAAGTATATATTTTATTCCTATGATGAAAACATGTCATCTAACACGCCATCCACCACACAGTGTTTCTATATCATACAAACATGTTTAAAACTGATATAAATCTCTGCTGACCACATTGTAATATCTCCTGTGTGACTTCAGTTGTAATCACTACAACAACAAAGAAATCAGTTTATTATGTGTATGAATGAATGAATGTGGATTTGCTTGACTTTCTGTAAGGTTTTATTACACTCAGGTGAAATGTGATAAATGTGACAGAATAAACCCTCAGGGCTGTAAGGCGAATGTGCAGCTTCATGCATATGGAGGACGGAAACCTGCCAAAATAAAAAATAAATAAATAAATAAATAAATGACTTGATAAATGTGTCATTAAATGTAGCAAAACTACTATTAAAAAATATATCTAGCCATTAAGTAGTTGATAAAATGTGACATAAATTGATATTTTCTGTTTTAATTTTCCCTTTTATTTATTTAGTCATGCACCTTGACCCTCTGATGACACATGTTGAGTGACAGCCCCCTCATTTGCATAATGAGGCAGAATTACATGAAGAAATGTAAAAAGAAAAGAATACAGAAATAAATAAGTTTGGGGAAATAAATAAAAAATTAAATGCAAAGGGAGAATCATGCATGCATAAATAAATAAATAAATAAATAAAATAAATAAATAAATAAAAAATAAAAAATACATTTAATACATTTAAAAATAAATATAAAATAAATGAAAAGTTCCTTAAACAAATAAAAGTCAATAAAACTAGTCTACTGAAATTTTATGTCTTTCTAATATGCCTAAATACTTCAAAACTATTATAGTCTTTATTCATTATTCTTTCTTTATTTATTATTATTTATAGTCTTATTATTTGTTTGATGTATCCATCCACACATAAGCCTAGGTTTTGTAAAATAAAATAAATAATAAAAAAGAAATACATATATTTAAAAAGAAATATAAAATAAATTAAAAAAATTTTAAAAAAAATGCATGAAAAAAATAAATGCAAAATTAAATAAATAACAAAATACATAAATAAAAGGGAAAATTAAACAGAGGAGTATCTAAATAAAGGAATTAATACAAAGATAAATAAATAGAGAAGCAAATTAAAACAGACAATTTATGTCACATTTTATCAATTAATTAATAACTATGTTTATTTTTAATATAATTTTGCTACATTTAATGACAAATTTATTTATTTATCGAATAATTTATTCATCTACTTTTTGATTTTGACAGGTTCGGTCCTCCATACATGCAGAGGGAGATTTATTGAACCCATATGTTTTTAGTTCCTGTTGTCATGCAGAGACACCAAGTGGACATTTAGGACACTGCAACTGAACAATGTGACCAAACCATTGTTTGTTATTCATGTATGTGTAATAAATGGTTCAGAAAATGTATCTTTGTGTGTTTATTTATTAGCAATGATGTGTTCATGGATCTATTATTATTGGTTAAGATAAGGCTTAAGTTGACTAAAATGGACCAGTACCTACAATTTTTTTTTTCACAAAAGTCTAAGTTTTTTTTTCAATTTCAACTTTTTTTTTATTTGAAAGAGCCTCAAAACATTGCTCCTAAACATTTTGCTTTATTTATAAGCTTACTTATAATTGATAAAGTATTGTTCTAATTCATAATATAATCTACAACGGAGTATTAGGGCCACTTTGAGGAAAAATAAATAAATCTGAGATTTAGAGAATAAAGTCAGAAGTTTACGTAAAGTTATGACTTTATTCCTGTAATAATACAACTTTTTTTTCTTGAAATAGTATGACTTTATTCTCATTCAATTATGACTTTTTTCTTGTAATATTATAATTTTTTTTCTTGTAAAGTCATGACTTTATTCTCGTAATATTAAAAAAAATTCTCATAATATTACAACTTTTTTTTCTTGAAATAGTATGCCTTTATTCTCATTAAATTATGAATTTTTTCTCGTAATATTATGATTTTTTTCTTGTAAATTTATGACTTTATTCTCGAAATCTCTGATTTTTTTCCCCTCAACGGGCCCTAATACATCGTAATAATCCTTATTAGTGATGAGTGACATTTGCCATGTAAGGCTCACCTACCATACAGTTTCTCTGAAATGCTTCATGTAACAGGATGCCCTGCTCACATTAACAACCTCTGACCAATCAGAACTAGTGTAACATGTCAACTAGTGTTGTAGCAACAATATAAGATCAGTTACTGTGATTGGTTGTAAACTCTTAAAGAGCGATGATGCTCCAACCTCACCTGGCCCATTTCACCTGAACTCCACCTGGACTCCACCTGGACTCCACCCTCCACCTGAACCAGCTGCAACATTAAAGGTAAGGTGATGTAGGCCTACACATTAATGCATCAACAATTATAATCCAGTAATATAATATATATAATTCTGCATAATGAGTCATTTTGCTTTTGGTAGCCAGTTTAAGTACATTTTGATGCTAATAATTTTGTACTGAATGCTGATGATGTCCTGCCGCCATTTAGAAACGTCAAAATTCACTTCTCAGAGTCGTAACTGTATAAAATCTGAACACACAGACATGAAACACATGTTTTTAGATTCAGTGTCACTTACAGTTCCCGGCGATGCCCTCATCTCTGATGTCCATCTCCAATAAACGTCATCATCAACATCAGAACCTGAGATTCATCATGTTTTTCAGTTTTCTTCAGTATCACAGTAATCTAGTGATAGTTGTCTGTACGTTCATGGACACATTGCAAACTACACGTGCTAATGGCTCATTCGGGATACTTTCAATGATGCTAATTTGCCAAAATATAAACAGGTTTAGGCTAAAATAAAACCATGGAAGTTCTTCTTCTTTGTTGGTGTGTTATGGCGGTTGGTAAACAACTTTATGGCTCATTACCGCCACCGGCTGGTCTGCAGAGAGGACCAGGATTCTTCTTCTTCTTCTTCTTCTTCTTCTTCTCTGTCTTCTCTTCTCTTCTCTTCTCTTCTCTTTTGTAGTCTTGAGTCTCTTTCTGAACGTTTTGTTTTTGAACGTTTACTTTATAGTCGTTTTGCATCTCTTTTTAGTTGTTTTGTGTCTCTATGTGGTCATTTTGCATCTATTTGTAGACATTTTGTATCCCTTTGTTGTCATTTTGCATCTCTTTGTAGTCATTTTGCATCTCTTTGTAGTCATTTTGCATCTCTTTGTAGTTGTTTTGAGTCTCTTTGTAGTCATTTTGCGTCTCTTTGTAGACATTTTGTGTCCCTTTATAGTTGTTTTGTGTCTCTTTGTAGACATTTTTCATCTCTTTGTAGTAATTTTGTGTCTCTTTTTGGTCGTTTTGCATCTCTTTGTCTCTCTTTGTATTTTTTTTTTTGTCTCTTTGTTGATGTTTTGCATCATTTTGTAGACATTTTCAGGATCTGAAATTAAGCTTTTTCCTCACCTCATCAAATCTATGTATAACGCTTTAGACTTGTAAACATGAGTGAGTGGTACCAGACCGTAGATCAATGGAATATATGTTGTAACCTTAATCCATGACTGCATTTAATTTAGGAATTGTTTCTTAAAAATAATATTTCTTAACATAGGGAAAACCTATCTGCCATGGTGGCAGGTGACCTGAAATTTGTACCTGCCACAGCCAATATTCAGCCTGCATTTGGCAGATGGCAGGTGCTAATTTCATTCCCTGGACATTTTGTGTCTCTTTGTAGACCTTTTTGTCCATTTGTGACTTCACAACAAGAAATGTTAGCAGTGAGGTCAAACACAGGACTTTCTGTGTTTTTTTTCCGGCAATTTTCCGTCCGTTACTTTAATTAATATATTAATATATATGCTTGTGCTGTTTGAGAAAACTAATAACAAAATTAGTGTATATTAACACATGTCAACAACAACTCAAAGTGCTTTACATGAGATATGAAAGACAAGGAGACACAAGACAATATATAAAACAAGATTAAAGGAAGAAGATTAAAGGAAGAAGAAGATATAGAAATGAGCTAATATAGAATAAAATAGGAGAATAACAATGCAGTGCAAGATACGAATAGTCCCACATTTTATTTCATTTATTCAGTTCTTCCTCTTCCAATCTGTCCTGTAGCACCAAGCGTGGCCTGTAGATGGCAGCACGAAGCTTTAAAATGTTGTTGCTATATTTCATTTTTACATCACTTTCATTTGCTTTTGTTCAAAGTGCATCAAAGAACTAACAGCCTGTTTGGAGTTCTAGTGGTGGAGGAAGCATTCAGATTCTTTGTAGTGTAGATGTAGTGAAGTAGAAGTACAAATATTCAAGTTAAGTACAAGTACCTCAGATACTTAAGTAGAGTACCTGAGTAAATGTATTTAGTTTACGCAAAAACGACTACAAAGAGACGCAAAACTTACACAGAGACACAAAACAACCACAAAGAGACGCAAAACGACAACAAAGAGACGCACAACAACGACAAAGACACACAAAACGAAGACAAAGAGACGCAAAACGACGACAAAGAGACGCAAAACGATGACAAAGAGACACAAAACAAACACAGAGACGCAAAACGACTACAAAGAGATGCAAAAACGACTACAAAGAGACGCAAAACGACGACAAAGACACACAAAACGAAGACAAAGAGACGCAAAACGACGACAAAGACACACAAAACGAAGACAAAGAGACGCACAACGATGACAAAGAGACGCAAAACGATGACAAAGAGAAGCAAAACAACTACAAAGAGATGCAAAAACGACTACAAAGAGATGCAAAAACGACTACAAAGAGATGCAAAACGCCAACAAAGAGATGCAAAACGACGACAAAGAGATGCAAAAACGACTAGAAAGAGATGCAAAATGACGACAAAGAGATGCAAAAACGACCACAAAGGGACGCAAAACGACAACAAAGAGACGCACAACAACGACAAAGACACACAAAACGAAGACAAAGAGACGCAAAACGACGACAAAGAGACGCAAAACGACGACAAAGAGACGCAAAACAACGACAAAGACACACAAAACGACTACAAAGAGACACAAAACGACAACAAAGAGACGGTTTCTGGTTTCTGATGGCTTCTTGATTTCTCGCCTCAGTATTGTAGCTGTGAGCTTTGATTACAGCTCAGTCATTTGAGTGCAAACTGTGTCATAGTAACTGTGCAAGTTACTTTTACTTTTTTCTGTACAGTTTAAAATGTACGGCAGGTTTTGGCACAGAGTGCAGGGCAGCATTAAACTAAAAATAGTTTAAGTACGGTTATCTGTGTGTAGAAAACTAAACCTTGTTACTGTGGAAGTCCTGGTCCGTCTCAGAGCTTTTCAGGTTGTTCATCTCTTCACCGTCTGGAGCAGCGGAGTCAATAAGTAGCTAAATATGCTGGTGTAGGTTATCTGAGGCCACTTCTTCAGGTCGTCCTCCATCTCTCCGTAGTAGAAGGCAGAGCTATGATCACATTATCCCGTCTGAGCTGTAATAGGTGGTGTTCACACATGTTTTATAATCTCTCTAAGAGAGAGGATTAGCGTAGCGTTACCATGGAAAACACCGGTTGTGGTTCAGTGACACGACGCGCCGGAAGTTGCGCCCATAATTCACGCAAAGCATCATGGGAGCTATAGGAATGAGGTGGATATGTGCCAGCATCTAATCTCATCATTTGAATTCTATAAAGTGTTTGGGGCTCATGTCGTAGCCCACAGGGGACACCGATCCTGCAATGATTTATACCTGTAAGAAGTTACAAACAGTACCTTTTAAGAATTTGATTAAGTGTAAGTAAGAGAAAATACAAGATCTATTAATAATAACTTTCTGGAGATTATCTATCTATGACTACAAATTATAGATCACATTCATTTCTGATTGTATTTTTACATGAAAGATAATGAAATTATAAGTGTAATTTATAGATGCAAATGAGGAGATACAAAAAGTACAAATGACTCAAAGAAAACCTTTTATTTGTTTTGGTAAATGGTAAAGTTCAAATGAAAGAGAACATGGACAGAGTTGAATAAACATTTCAGACGAGACGAAGCAGCAGCACATGTTGTCAATGAGGCTCGTTTGTGCTTTCATAATGCATAAAACTCAACTACTTCACAGGACCAATGAAGGGTATTACTCAACATTTGACTGGCTCATCCTCTCCTGAGTTTGTGTCTCAGGATCAAGGAGTTACAAATACATCATACAATGTGCAATAATAATAATAATAAATCTAAACTAGTAGATTAATAGTCACATTTTGACCTCCAGGGGCGTCTTACACCATTATCCAGTAGAGGCCGACAGCTTTAAAACAACTCAAATCACCGGCCTCTTCACAGCGATCAAATCTACATTTGATAACAATATAAAAAAAACACACTGTATAAATAAAAAATATATTTTCTATAAAAGTCATGTTTAAAATCCTCTCATTTAGCTAATGAGGTTTTACTTCACATGAAACACACAGCACATAACTTCAATGAGGAGTTAGATGCTTTACAGTGTTTTAAAAGTCATAAATCAAAGTGTGCTTTTAAAGTGTGCATGTGCCTAATAATAATGCCTTATTTTTTTAAAGGAATAGCTTGTCATTTTGAGAAATGTGAGTAAGATGAGACTGACAGTTAGCTTAGCTTAGCATAAAGAATGGAAACAGGTGGAAACAGCTAGCCTGGTTTCGGTTTAAGGTTTTTGAAATGGGGTTATGTGCCAGAACTAATGCCAATTAAAGGTACAGTGTATAGGATTTATACTGTAACTGGTTACTGGTTAAAAAAATGCGCTTGGGAACACTTTCGCGTAGCAACGGTGCCACTCTCGCTTCAGAATGTTTTTGGCATCATGGTTGGTTTTTCCTCCGGTCTGTGATATCTGGCAGATGCCGTTAGGAGCACCGGAGGACACAGAAGAACATGATTTTTTTTTTTCAGATTACCTGTCTCATGCGCTATTGTCACGATATAGTGACCATTTTATAAAAATAACTTTTTTTTTTAATCATATTTGCTCCGTTTCTACCCGCTGCTGCTTTAAGTGCGCCTGTCATGCGTCCACATTGACAACAATGGATTTGAGCGTGCAAAAGATGCAGCATGTGTATCATCTCAGAACCCCTCAGATTTATCTGGTGACCCTTTGGAGGGCCCGACCCCTAGGTTGGGAACCACTGGACTAAAGTAACTGTACAGTTAAAAGTAGCTCCACCTGAAGCAGCTTCAACAGCAACATGCTGCTCTAACAGGGATGGGACATCGCAGACGTTCCTCTCCCACAAGCATAAAACTGGAATAAATAACTCTAACTAATGACATCTTTATAGATTAATTGAACCCTAAGCTACAAGATGGATTGATAAAGAATCAGCACCGATGTGATTACGATAGTTTCTTTGATCCCTAAGCGTACTTGGGCACAACACAAGTGCAGGCCACGGGGACGTTGATAACATCCTTCTTGGCCTTGTATTTCTTTGGGTCTCGTTTGCACGGAGTCTTCCTCATGACCATCAGCGAAGCAAACACAGGCACCGAGTTGTAGTCCATGACTTCACGCTGGTTGATGATGCAGCCGAGATGAAGACACTTGGCGAAGGGGATCTCATAAGGAGACCTGTCGACTTCTCTGTCGAAGCTGATAGGAGACGAGACAAAAGACAAAAGAACAGACGTCAACAATCTGAAGGATTTCTGTTCGTATTCGTTCTCTGTTGTGAATTGTGGAGAGTTTATTATTCGTATTTCAAGTCAAATTACCTCGATGTGATTGTAAAACACTTACAGTACTTTTCCTCAACTAAAACATCTGAGTACTTCTTCCATCACTGCAGTATTGTTACTTTTACTTCAGTTAAGATCTGAATACTTCTTCCACCACTGCAGTATAGTAACCTTTACTTAAGTAAAACCTCTGAGTAACTTCTTCACTGCAGTATTGTTACTCTTACTCAAGTAAAACATTTGAGTGCTTCTTCCACCACTGCAGTATTGTTACTTTTACTTCAGTAAAGATCAGAGTACTTCTACCACCACTGCAGTATTGTTACTTTTACTTCAGTAAATATCAGAGTACTCCTTCAACCGCTGCAGTATTGTTACTTTTACATCAGTAAACATGTGAGTACTTCTTCCACCACTGCAGTAATGTTACTCTTACTTCAAGGGAGTACTTCTTCCACTACTGCAGTATTAGTACTTTTACTCAAGTAAAACATCTGATTACTTCTTCACTGCAGTATTGTTACTTCTACTTCAGTAAAGATCAGAGTACTTCTACCACCACTGCAGTATTGTTACTTTTACTTCAGTAAAACATTTGAGTACTTCTTCCACCACTGCAGTATTGTTACTTTTACTTCAGTAAAACATTTGAGTACTTCTTCCACCACTGCAGTATTGTTACTTCTACTTCAGTAAAGATCAGAGTACTCCTTCAACCACTGCAGTATTATTACTTTTACTTCAGTAAAGATCATAGTACTTCTTCATCCACTGCAGTATTGTTACTTCTACTTCAGTAAAGATCATAGTACTTCTTCATCCACTGCAGTATTGTTACTTCTACTTCAGTAAAGATCACAGTACTTCTTCATCCACTGCAGTATTGTTACTTCTACTTCAGTAAAGATCACAGTACTTCTTCATCCACTGCAGTATTGTTACTTCTACTTCAGTAAAGATCATAGTACTTCTTCATCCACTGCAGTATTGTTACTTCTACTTCAGTAAAGATCAGAGTACTCCTTCCACCACTGCAGTATTATTACTTTTACTTCAGTAAAGATCACAGTACTTCTTCCACCACTGCAGTATTGTTACTTTTACTTCAGTAAAGATCAGAGTACTTCATGGTATCAGCAGTAGTATGTTGGTACTCACGTGTAGTTCCATGGAGACAGGGAACGGTTGTTCAGCTCTCTGTTCGTCCTTGTGTCTTGCGGGACCTTAAAGAACCTCTGTTTATCTGAGTAGCTCCTCTGGAACCGGTTCAGACTGATGTTAACCAGTTGCCCACTGACACAGCCGGAGGAGCTGCCAGCAGCAGCTGAGAGGAGGTGGTCGGTGAAGATCAGCAGAGAGATCTAGAAACATTTAGAGATAAAAACACATTCAAACCGCTGGAGACGTTTACAACTCCAAAACTGAGTCTGTGCGTAAAAGCTTGCTCCCTCTGGATCACTGACTCACCATCTGCAGGCTGATTAATCTGCTCATCTTGAACCTGGAGGTGTTTGACTGTGGCTGGCTGCTCCATTTATATACACACAGTATCTGTGTCTAAAGGCTGCTTGTTTGACAAGGAAAGACCTTTAAATCTGAGTTTTTCCCTTTAAGTGATTCACTACCTCCAGAGACAGAAAAAGAGAAATATCAGCATCATGACTCAGACCTGGGCAGTGTAAGACATTTTCAAAACTATTCATAACATATTCATAACTCTAGTTTTAAGCTCTGTGTATATAGCTACTCCCAGTCAGCTGGCTCACTGCCTGAAACATTACGACAAGCTACCATATCACTAATTCTGCAAAAAGGCAAAAATCAACAGGAATGTGGGGGACGAGACAGGGGTGTCCTCTGTCCCCCCTTCTTTTTGCGATTAGGATTGAGCTGTTGGCTACAGCTTTGCATAGCAATAAGGATATTAAAGGTATTACAAGGGCAGGGTTGGAACATAACGTCTCGCTATACGCAGACGATATGCTACTCTATCTGTCTGACCCACCCTCCTCTCTTCCTGTAGCTTTTAATCTCTTAATTGAATTTGGCAAAGTTTCTGGCTACAAAGTAAATACACAAAAAAGTGAATTGATGCCCATAAATTTGGCAGCAAGAGACTCCCTGTTTATTCGTACAGTGCCGTTTAAAGTGTGGACGGACAAAATTAAATATCTTGGTGTGTGGGTCACATACAATTTTAAAGACCTCTTCTCAGTAAATTTCCCTCCTTTCCTGTCCTCTCTAAAGGAGGATATTAATCATTGGGATCTGCTACCCTTATCTCTGGCAGGTAGAATTAACGCTATAAAGATGAACTTATTGCCCAAACTTCTTTATATGTTTCAGTCTATACCAGTCTTCTTAACTAAACATTTTTAATTTCCCTGGATAGAAAGCTTTCTTCTGTTTGATGTACGTGTGTGTAGGTATGTATGTATATATGTATGTGTATATGTATATATATATATGTATGTGTGTACGTATGTATGTGTATGTACAGGTGCAGCTCAAAAAATTTGAATATTGCGAAAAAGTTCAATATTCTACGTCAGTTATTTAAGAAAGTGAAAATTGTATATATTCTAGACTCATTACACATAAACTAAAAATTTTCAAGCATTTTTTCATTTTAATTTTGATAATTACAGCCTACAGCTCAAAAAAGAAAGAAAAAGGTATCTCGTAATGTTAGAATATTTCATAAGATCAACCAAAAAAAGGATTTACAATAAAGAAAAGTCCAACTTCTGAAAAGTATGTGTATTTATTCACTCAATACTTGGTATTGAGTGAATAATACCAAGACCCATAGCCAGAGCATCTTACACAAGCGTGACGACACACATTTCTTCTTTAGTATCTCCTCCCCTTCTCAAGAGAAGAGATATAAAAGTCCTGCAGCCTGTTTTTAGAAACACAGAACAAGCTTAGTCACTTATAGATTTACAGGCTCTCTCATGTTCATGACTTAATCCCTACGTCAGTGTACAATACTGCTATTAGTCACACCACCGTGCAATTGTTGTTGTGTTGTCTAATTTTATTCTATTCTTTTACTTTTTATTTCTGTCCTTGTGCTGCTGCAACGACCTAATTCCCTAATCACGGTGGCGCTAGATGTAAACATGAAGTTCAAGTTTCTTTATTCGTCATATGCACAACACTTACGGTACGTGTCCACGGCCTCTGTTCTTTCCACGCTGTGTAAGCATGCTGTGCATTATTTTCTGGTATAGCGTGGCGGGGCAATTTGAGAGACAGGACGTCACGTTGTATATTTTTCTGTATACTTTTCTGTATACTTGCTGCTCCTCATTTGCATACAGTTGAGGTCTAGGCTACGTTATGAAAATCAGGGACGTCTACCGCGACTCGCCACCTCTGGAAACTACCGAGAAACATTTAAACTAACCGTCGTCGATCCAAAATAAAGACAGATTCAGCAACTGCATCAGTATGCGTCAAGTATACTTAGACTTTTCTGTATACTTCTCAGTTTGCGTCAAGTATACTTAGACTTTTCTGTATGCTTGTCAGTATGCGTCAAGTATACTTAGACTTTTCAGTATACTTGTCATTATGCATCAAGTATACTTTTCTGTATACTTAGACTTTTCTGTATACTTGTCAGTATGCGTCAAGTATACTTAGACTTTTCTGTATACTTGTCATTATGAGCCAAGTATAGTTAGACTTTTCTGTATACTTGTCAGTATGAGCCAAGTATAGTTAGACTTTTCTGTATACTTGTCATTATGAGCCAAGTATAGTTAGACTTTTCTGTATACTTGTCAGTATGAGCCAAGTATAGTTAGACTTTTCTGTATACTTGTCAGTATGAGCCAAGTATAGTTAGACTTTTCTGTATACTTGTCAGTATGAGCCAAGTATAGTTAGACTTTTCTGTATACTTGTCAGTATGAGCCAAGTATACTTAGACTTTTCTGTATACTTGTCATTATGAGCCAAGTATAGTTAGACTTTTCTGTATACTTGTCAGTATGAGCCAAGTATAGTTAGACTTTTCTGTATACTTGTCAGTATGAGCCAAGTATACTTTTGTTAAGTATATCGCTGATAAGTACATAAAAAGTAAACTGAAAGTATATGCTCTTATTTTAAGTTTAAAAGAAGTATACTAATAGTACACTTGAATAAACTTCTTTTTGGTAAGGATTTTCATCAGTCATTGTTAAAAAACAACAGTACTTGTTAGCCAGCATTAACTAACGTGTTCAGAGAATTTTTCTGCTTTCACATAACGCTCCGCTCACAAAATACGTCACGCTGTTTACTAACAGAAATATATTCTCTATATTGCCCTAAACAGAGACACGCTGCTAACATGGCTAATACAAAAAAAAACACTCACAGGTAGATTTCAGACCCGTCTTACAGCACCTTCGCATGAAGCCAGACAGATAAATGCTGGGTAGTGGAGGGGATTTCCCACAGTTACATCAGCATCTTGTACTGCTGTTACAGCTCAGAAATTAAACTATAGCACATTGCAGGGCTGGACTGGGACCAAAAATTAGCACTGGCATTTTGGGGAAACACCACCAACGCTTTTGTCCACAGGGACTGCCAAAATCAACACAAAACGAAAGTTTCTTGTAGTAGCTTATATACAGATATATATACGGTATATATATATATATATACCGTATATATACGGTATATATACTGTGACGGTTAGACAGCTTGGAAACAGGTGATAAAATGTGCGGAGATGTACAACAATGAGTAAAAGTAGTATAAAAGTAATACAAATATAATTTTCTTCATATACATTTATATAATCTAGCAAAGAATAAATTATAATTTAACTGGTTATCATGCTTTCCATGATAATGTTAGTATACAAAAAGCAAATTGCTGCATAAAATAATCTTTTTGATAAATTATATTTTGTGTAAAAAAAATGTATTTCTATCTTTACGACACAGAGCTCTGTCTTTTACTGCATTTTATTTGATTGATGATCAGTTTAAGCGTCTTTTTAGGGGAATTATTTGTAAATGAAAACATGTAAATGATTGTTTTTTATCAATGCTGAGGAGTTGAGGGGTAAGAGGACATAGTTTAGTGTAAATGAATGACTGAAACTGTAAAAGTAAAAACAAATCTTAACCCCAACACTTCCTGGACGGTGATCCGGGTCACATAGCAGACATTCCTCCAGGTGGCAGAAACAATCCATCATGTCAGTGGGGTGATGCATCGTCACGGCGATCTCCTCCTCCTCACTATAAATGAGTGCCGCCTGTATTTAGACTGCCAGGATGAGCTCAGTGACTCAACATGTCACCACCTGATGCTACTCAGGTGAAACACGCAGCTGTAACTAAGTCCATTTACTCAAGTGCTGTACTTTAATACACATTTCTGACAGCTTTAGTTCTCTAGATGTGTTTGTGATGAACTGAAGGATGAAGTGTTTCCTTTATGTGTTGAGGAAATCCTTCTGAAGCTAAATAAACTCTTAAAATGCAACATACACATTAATGCAGCAGTAAAATATTAATCCAGAAATAGGTTCATTTTTTATAAAACGTTCACTATATCCTGACAGTAGTACATGAGACAGGTAAACTGAAAGAAATCATGTTCCTCTGTGTCCTCCGGTGTCCTCCGCTGCCCCTAACGACATCTGCAATGATAAATGGCTCGACTTCCGTCTGGAAAAGTACCTGGCTCTTGGCGGAGTAGCGTCCGCTCTCGGTAGATGTTCTAAAGCCTGAAAACAGAGTCATCCGGAGGAGCAGAAGTCTAGTTTTCTCTCATAAACACTTGAATTACAATATGCTGAAAGGTTATTATGGAATTTTCCCCCACTTTTCCCACTAATCTTCACTTAAACATCCACTTTATTATTTTTTTTTCCAGAGAAAAAAGACCTCAGAAGTCGTGTACACAATATGCTTGGCGTTCAAGTGGTTAAGTTGTGAGAACAACGCTGCCGTACAGATGGTTTTAAGAATAAACAGTGTGTGTGAGTTGGTGTTTATATTCCCCGAGTTTAAAATATCTGTTGTCAAAAGACTTTCAGATCAGCTATCGGAAAATACAGCAGAAATAGTGCCAACCATTATTGCATTACAGCGGGTTGAAGAGGTGAGACCTGACAGAGTGGTGATGTGCACAGATTCAAAAGCTGTTCTGGAAAGCAAACAGTCAACAAACGCTGTTAGGTGAAGGAACTGGCCTTCTACCTCCGAGAGGTCAAGGCCCAGTTACGTGCTGGTTAATCTTGTGTGACAAAGAGATTTTCCAAACAGACGGGTTAAAGCATAATAATACAATTTATTCCGAACAATTAATGTTGCATAAGTAAAAATAAAAGAGTTTACAGATATCTGGATCCAACCTACGTGTCCCTGACAACATACAGTGCATGGGTCAGTTCGCGAAGTCTGAACCCCGAGCCATCCCTGATCCAGCGTTTTTATGGTTTACACAATATCAATAGTCATGAGCTTATGGCACGTGATGTTTTTGCTGCATATCTTCTTCTTTGTTTCTCCTTCTGACTCCTTTCTCTCCTTGATCTTGCAAAAAGAACAGAGCATGCCATCCTCCCTGTTCTCGCAAACACTTCACACACAACAAATCCAACAATCAGGTTATTGTAGGTCATTGTAAGCACTTTTGTACATAATAAATCCAACATAGGGAAGATCTACTCATTATTAGGAGTATTAGGGCCGCACTGAGGGAAAAAATAAATCTTAATATTATGAAAATAAAGTCATAGGTTTTCAAGAAAAAAGGTCGTAGTTTTATGAGAATAAGGTGATAATATTATAAAGTAGTAATTTTACGTGTTATTTTCTTTTTTTCTCGTAAAGTTATGACTTTATTCTCATAATAATGTGAATTTTTCACATTATGACTTTATTCTCATAATATCATGACTTTATTCTTGTAACATTACTACTTTTTTCTCGTAAATCTAAGACTTTATTCTAGTAATATTACGACTTTTTTCTCGTAATATGACTTTTTTTCTCGCAAAGTTAGGACTTGATTCTCGAAATATTACGACTTTTTTTCTCGCAAAGTTAGGACTTGATTCTCGTAATATTATGACTTTATTCTATAAATCTCAGATGTGTTTCCCCTCAATGTGGCCCTAATACTCCATAGTACATTGTCTCTTTGGCCCTCACTGCATTAGACTTATATACTATATACCTAGACTATAAACTGTGTTACCTTTATCACAATGATCAAATGTTTTGCAGCTCCAGACAGATTTTCTTTTTTTTTTGCCTAAAATGACTCTTTTGATAGTAAAGGTTGCCAACCCCACTGATAAACTAAAAGTTCATTCCAAAGGGAAATACCAGTTCCACTTGGGAAAGGAGAGGGGAAAGGTGATTAGGAGGAAAGGAATGGAGATCCTGTATGGCAGAAACGACGTGAGGGAGAGCAGAAAGGAAGGGGATACTTCCGAATACAAACATCGGTCATAACAAAGAAACATAAATAGACTGCAGAAGGGAGGAAAATCACCATAACAAGACTCTGACTGGACACCTGGGCTTTAATGGGGAAAAGGAAATGAGTCAGAGAGAGAGACGGGATTGAGATTTACCTAATTTTACGTCATCTTATCTTAATAAAAAGTAATAAAATGTAAAGGATTATCTTGTGTTATTTGATCTTATTAATAATAATAATAATAACGGGGTGGTGTTTACCGTGTTCTCGAGGAGGGTTTTCATATAAACTCTTCTCAAGAACACCGTAAACTCATTTCCTCATTTGAAGGCACCATAATTACGTGTAAGTCCGAGTTTGTTTATGCTTGTCTTGGTGTTTCTTTTTTTCCAGACCTTTTTTTTGTTGCACAGAAACAAAAACTGGAGAACACCGGAGCTTCCATATGTTAGTCACCTCGTTAACATTTCTCAGCTTTAGCTCTTATCTGTGCAGTTCAGCTGCAGATCAAGAAGTAATCACGAGTAAACAATGAAACATAACCTTTAATATAAAATATAGCCTGTGGAAATGACAACAGATGCAGTCATACATTATTGACACCGTGACTCACAGAGTCCAGACCTATTGGATGAATCCTGACATGTTCCTGTTTTTTTACGGTGAACTGTGGTTTAGTTAACCACACCTTTGAATTCTCCATCACTGAGACGTTTCAAGTAAAGGTCATTTATTACTCAGCTTTTTCATTTCAACCCATCAAACATTACAACTGTTTTCATTGAGGTTTTATATTGACTCCTCTACATCTCAGAGCTAAATATTGCACTTTTTAATTTACTACATTAAAGGGGTGGGGAAAAGAATCGATTCACCTATGTATCGCGATGCCAGAATCGATATATTTGTTCATTTGAGTCTATGTGGAGGTAGAAGGAAGTTACCGCTTTTATTGTTATAGTCTGATTAACATGACGTCATATTTGTTCCGTATTCGTCAACCAAAACAAACCACAGCAAGCCGAAACGTTAAAGTAGAAAACGGCGAAAATTAGTCCACGTGGATACGACCTGCAGCCTCACATGTTAAATCCAGCGTGGTAAACACTACACATCCAGTAAAGGATGGAAACACTTTGGGTTTCACACATTGACAGGAAAAGCAGAGCTAGACATCACGGCTAAAGCTGCATGCTAACATCAAAAAAGGCCAAAATATGTCCAAAAAATAAGTCAGAACAAAGGCCGAAAAAGTCAGAAATGTCCAAAAATATCCCAAAAAAGGGCCGTAATATGTCTGAAAAAAGGCCAAAAAAGGCCAAAATCTGATCAAACAAAAGGCCGATATACATCTGAATAAAAGTCTGAAAAATGTCTGAAATATGTCAGAAAAAAAGTCAGAAACAGTTAGCAGGAAACGTTATCGTATTGCGGTAACGTGGCGCTAGTCGGCCGTCACTCTCCTCTCCGTGGTCGAATGGGCCGACGCTACAACTGTAGAGCACCCATATACTGACATTTATGTTAAATGCATTCAAACGGCCTTGAAGCTTGAAGTATGCATTATTATAATCTGCTTAGAGCTAGTGTTAGGAAGTTAAACACGTCATCATTTCTTCTCTTTTTTATATTGCTGTGAAAACATCTCCTTCAATCAACTGGATTTATTCAAGTTTCTCTCCAAAAACTACATTTTACAAGATTACATTTGAGCACATCATTATAGCGTCATAATTTACTTTCACCTAATTTTTACTGAGCACAGATTGAACGCACTATAATGTAACCCAATGGAACATCCGCTAACGCTAGTTGTTTTGGCGCCTTACGGCTTGTCCAGACTGCCCGCGTGAAAAGCGCGTGGCGGCTGCGTAACCTGTTGTTTTTATGTCGGCGTCCGTGTTAGCAGGTTAGAGCAGCCACACTGCCGGCTACGTGTCAGCTGCGTCTCCTCTAGAGATTCCAGGTCTCGCCTATTTTTAACGCGAGCCGTGCGGTTCACAGCATCAGACAATGAAAGTGATCTTTTGACAGCATATTGACATCATACTATCAACATTACTACGCTTTCGATGTCTTTATCTGTAGAATATGTTTCGGATATGAAAAAAAGTAAAGATTTATTTTTAAATCAACACTTCCTGCTTTCTTTTCAAAATAAAAGCCCTCAAGCGTTTTTTTTCCTGTGGACAGAATTCCTTAATTTGTTAACACAAGGCTTTTATTCTGAAATAATAGTGCAGGACAGTGTTGTAGAACATGCAGTGACTTGGAGAGCTCCATGAATGAATAGAGTACGGGGTTTTAATGGTGGATTATTACTGTTATTCACAAATTATCACACGTTTCTTAACCTTTCTCTGTCTAAAATAAATAAAAATGATATTTATAATGAAATGAAATGGCCATTATGAAAGGCAAACTCTATGTAGAAAGAAAGGGCTAACCGCAGCAGACACGCAGCAGAAACGCAGGTGGCGTGAATCACGCAGCCATTCAGCGGGGCGGCCGACACGCGCTCCTGACGTTCCCTGTGTGGATAAAGCTTTATTTATATAAGAGAAGTTTGCTTTCAGTGATTTCTGACAGAAAGCCCCTTCTAACAGGTTTAAGAAAACAAACCTACTTGGTTTGGTTTAGGAAAAGATCGTGGTTTGTGTTCAAATAATCCCGTTTTGTCAGGCAAACGTCTTCCGTGTGTGGACTGCGCTGCCTACCGGCTGCTAACAGCTAACAACTAACAACTAACAACAGCTAACATTAACTAGCTGCCGATTTCAACACAAATTTGTAGTTCACAACGTAGCTTCACGCTATCGGAGCGCTCGTAAAAAGTCACTCGGAGCAGCAAAGGCACAAACTGGACCGTTGGTAAATTCGGAGCGCTGTTGGAGCGTTAACGTTACCGTTCAGTTATTCAGAGTGCCTCTCTCTCAGAGCGGCGGAGCATACTCTGGACACTCCAACAAAAGCATTAATGCCGATCTCCCGATCCCATATTTTTTACAGAATATCAGGGCATCCCTAATAAAGATCACGTTTATTTTTTCACTTGCCCGACTGGACAAGTGCATGAGGCATTCCACTTGTCCGGAGTTTACTTGCCAGGGGCGAGCGGGCAAGCTTTAATGCCCTGCTTAACGCCATTCGATAGATACTATAGAGAGCCTATACATGTATAGGGAGGAGAGCACTATATACAATTTATATTGTTAGATAACTTCCCTTATCTAAGCGACCCTTTTCAACTCTAATGCAGATGTTATTCGTGAACTAGGTGACAGAGATCCAGAATAAAACACACCAACTGTGACAGCGGCTCAGTTTTCACTTTGAATAAGAGTTTATGAGGGAAACAGTGACGTTGGAGGGAAATAATGAGATCCAGGAACACGGCGGGATCAGACTTTCTGCTGTGTACTCTCAGCGTGTCTCTCTCTCTGAAAGGGCTCGCTGAAAAACAAAACTGTCACAACCGAGGTGCATGAACCGGAAACAGGCAGGAAGGACACACATGTTCAGCCTCAGGAAAACAGCTTCATCTGCACATAATTAACCCTGAGTGAGTGCAGGCGACGACAGGAAACAATCAGGTGACTAATGAGATTAGATAAAACTTTATTGATCTCTGGAAGGGAAATGCAGTTGAAAATAAATACACATAGATAATGTACTTTTTAGCCCACTACATTTATTTGATTTTAGTTACTAAATACTTTGCGGCATCACCGTGAAGGGGATTCTTTCACAACAATAACCTGCTAGCTGTACATTATCCCGCTTATTACACGGCTACTTACTGAAGAAATCAATAATTTGACACAAAAACGACCCTCCAGAGTCCGACATCAGAGCTGCGCCCATAGCAACGGTCTGCTATACATAGCAACGGTCTTTTACACATAGCAACGGTCTGTTATACATAGCAACGGTCTTTTACACATAGCAACAGTCTGTTATACATGATAGCATGTCAGCTGCTGCTGTTTGAACACACGTTTTAATTTATTTATTATAAAGTAAATATAAGCTATGTTAAAAATGTACCTGCAGAGCTTCAATCAATTAAACACACACATGCTGCATATTATGTTATTATTATATATGCAAATTTTCTGCCTCACGTTTCAGAAAGCCTGAAACAGAAAAAAATTATGAAGCGATTAAGACGTTATGATAAAGTGAAAAGAATAAATCAGCAAATGTATTAAAAATAATATTAAAAATAATGTAACCATTAATTAATTGATAAAATGTTACATAAATTGATATATCTGTTTTAATTTGCTTATTTATTTATTTATCTTTGTATTAATTCCCTTATTTATTTACTCTTCTGTTGAATTACCCTTTTATTTATTTATTTGATTATTTTTTACATTTATTTATTTATTTTTGCATTTATTTTTTATTTATTTTATAGTATAAAATAAATTTAAAAAATAATGCAGAAGTACATAAATAAATAAAGAATAAATGCAAAAATAAATAATTAAATTTTAAAAATAATACAAATAAATACATGAATAAATAAGGGGAAATTAAACAGAAGAGTAAATAAATAAGGGAGTTAATACAAAGATAAATAAATACAGAAGCAAATTAAAACAGAAATATCAATTTATGTCACATTTTATCAATTACTTAATGGCTATTTATTTTAAATAATATTTTTGCTATATTTAATGACATTCATTTATTTATCTAGTCATTTATTTATTTATTTATTTTATTTTTATTTTGGCAGGCTCCCTCCACAGTCCACTAGGTGACACTGTGACATTGAGGTTGTTGCTAGTTGAGAGGCACATTATCTTAGAGGAACATAAACAGTTCATGCTGCAATAATGCAGAGAAATGCTGTAACCTTGTCATCAAGAAGCCTCCCGTGAGTTACTACAATAAGTTTATAAAATAAAATGCCTTGTTAAAGATCAAATCTGTGGCTACTTGTCACGTTTCAGATGTCTGTCTGACTTGTTATCAGTTCCACAAAGAGTGAATTACCCTCTAAACCTCAATATTTCACATAAAAGCAAAGAAAAGGAATCAATCTGAGTCTTTTCTCTCTTATTGTCACGACAGCCTCCTCACTTGTTTTTATTTCACTCCTCCAGCTCTAAGCATTCCACAGGAACTCTCCAGACTTGTCATTCTCCATCCATCCACCAGATGGACTCAGACTCTTACATCCACCTGATCACCTGTTCCTCATTCTCCATTTAGCCCTCTTTACCTTTTAGCCTCTTCGGCCTGAACCTGAGTCCTTCAGGTCCGTACCTACCTACCTGCCCCATTAACGCAATCAGTCTTTCGTGGTTTTAAAGCTAGATTGAAGACACTGATATCATATGAAACTAGAAAACCTAAGGAATCCATCAGTACCAACCATGTCATACTAGCTTGTCGTGAAGGAGGTTAAATAACGCTCCAAAGTTCCGCTAAATTTTGACGAGGAAAAACTGTCATGTCCATTTTCAAAGCGGTCCCTTGACCTCTGACCTCCAGATCAGTGAATGTAAATGGGTTCTATGGGTACCCACGAGTCTCCCCTTTACAGACATGCCCACTTTATGATAATCACATGCAGTTTGGGGGCAAGTCATAGTCAAGTCAGCACACTGACACACTGACAGCTGTTGTTGCCTGTTGGGCTGCAGTTTGCCATGTTATGATTGGAGCATATTGTTTTATGCTAAAGGCAGTACCTGTGAGGGTTTCTGGACAATATCTGTCATTGTTTTGTGTTGTTAATTGATTTACAATAATAAATATATACATACATTTACATAAAGCAACATATTTGTCAACTCCCATGTTGATAAGAGTATTAAATACTTGACAAATCTCCCTTTAAGGTACATTTAGAACAAATAAAAAATGTGTGATTAATCGTTTAATTAATAAACGACTGTATCGTAACACCTGTATCATGATACGTATTGTATTACCAGATTCTTGCTAATACACAGCCCTAGTATTTTTACATTAGTGCATTGGTACTTTTACTTAGTAAAGGAACTAGATACTTCTTCCGCTACTGCCTGTATAAATACAGTTGCCTCACTTGGTCTGTTGATGCACACAGTTACATACAGTAGTGACCTCGGACCTGTAGGCAGAGCATCTGAAGCAATTCCCTTCAGGCAGGTAATCTGAGCATGTCTCTGGTCTGAGGCTCAGTCAAGCGATCAGCAGGTGACAGAAAGTGTTCAGGTAACATTCCTGTCACATTCCAGTCTGTCGTGTCTGAGACGCTGCAGGCGTGTCTGATCCACCGCCGGATATCAGACTGAGAGCACGTCAGCTGCAGTTTGGACACATACTGTATTTTAATTCATTTCTTATTGAAAGTAAATATAAGCTGTGTTCAAAATGTACCTGCAGGGCTTTAATCAATTAAACCCACACATGCTGCATATTTAGAAACCTAAATGCACTTCAGATTCTCTGCCTCACGTTTCAGACAGCCTGAAACAGAAAACACGTTATGATAGAGTGAAAAGAATAAATCAGCAAATGTAGCAAAAATAATATTAAAAATAAATGTAAACATAAATGAATTGATAAAATGTGACATAAATCGATTTTTTTAATTTGCTACTTTATTAATTTATCTTTGCATTAATCCCCTTTTATTTACTCTTCTGTTTAATTTCCTTTTTTATTTATTTATGTGTTTAATTTTATGATTTTTTACATTTATTTATTTATTTTTGCATTTATTATTTATTTATTTTTGCATTTATTATTTATTTATTTTTGCTTCCATTTTTTACTTATTCATTTATTTTTTTATTTTTTTATTATTTATTTTTATAGTATAAAATAAATAAAAAAAATGAATGCAAAAAATACATAAATAAATAATACATTTAAAAATTGATAAATATATATTAATATAACAATATCAAGCAGAAGTACAAAGATAAATAATAATAATAATTAATTAAACTGCTTTTAATCGCTCTTTTATGTTTAAATATTTATGAGTAAAAGTGGAGTTTCTCCTCCTCAAAATATTACCATTATTGTATTATATTATATTTTATTATATTATTTGTATTAACACCCTTATTTATTTACTCCTCTGTTTAATTTTTCTTTTTATTTAGTAATTAATTTATTTTTATGAATTTTTACATTTATTATTTTTGCATTTGTTATTTATTTTTTTAATTATTTATTTATTTATTTTTGCTTTCTTTTTTACTTATTCATTTCTTTTTTATTTCTTTTTTATTTCTTTTCATAGTATAAAAAATAAATAAATAAAGTATAATGCGAAAAATAAATAATTAAATTCAAAAACTGATAAAAAAATAATACATAAATCAATAAAAGGGAATATTAAACAGAGGTGCAAATATAAATAATAATAATTAATTAAACTGCTTTTAATCACTCTTTGATGTTTAAATATTTGTGAGTAAAAGTGGAGTTTACATTATATTATATTATATTATATTATTTGTATTAATTCCCTGATTTATTAACTCTTCTGTTTAATTTTCCCTTTTATATATTTGTGTATTTATATTATATACAGTATATAATATAATAATATGTATTATATTATATAATTATGACCACTGTAAAGTGTGTCAAAGGTCTTCCCTCCTACTCTGCCAGCTTTTGTCGCCCAGTCAGTCATAACAGGCTGTTGGGTGACATGAAACACGGGGACGAGACCGAGCAGCTCAGGCTTTACTAAACCGACGCCTTCCTCCACTTCTCCTCTTCTAACGAGGTGAAATTAAGTCGGATTAAAGAGTTTATTAAGCCACATGACCTCGCCGGATAATCCCTTGAAAGTGACCAAAACATTCTCTTCCAGGCCAAATGAAACCAATCTTATCACTAGTGAGTCCACACACACACACACACACACACACACACACACACACACACACACCACACACACACACACACACACACACACACACACACACCACACACACACACACACACACACACACACACACACACACACACACACACACACACACTCCTCCCTTTCAAAACACTCCACTAAACCGGTCCTACAGTTTGACAGCAGACATTTTTTTCTCTCTTAGTCTCCTGTGTGGAGTCAGTCGTGACTCTTGAGACACATTTTGCTTCATCTGATATCGAAACATGTTTCTCACGCAAAGAAAGCCCCAGGGTCTATAAGAGCCGCCAGGAACCAGCAGACACACACAGGAACCAGGTCTACGGTGCAGACGGATCCAGCAGACACACACAGCAACACAGCATGGGTAAGAGAAGACTGGTTCTCTGCTGCTGCTCTCACACTCATCTCTCTCTCTCTCTCTCTCTCTCTGGACAAACCAAACTCTGGGCAAATTTTGTGCATTTTTTATTTATTTATGTGTCAATGTAGGAATACATATTTTTTTTAATTAATAATTTGGTACACTGTCTCATAATAATAATAATAATAATAATCATTTCTGATTTACTGTTTTCACTTCCTATAAATCTAGAAATTTTCTCTGGACAAACCAAACTCTGGGCAAATTTTGCACTATTTTTGGAGTCTTGTAAATTGGTAAACAAATAGCACAAATTTAGATTGTGTAGATGTTTAATGTGTCATTGTAGGAATATTTAAAGTTTATGTATATATAATATGGCACACTGTAATATCTCATAATAATAATAATAATTTCTGATTTACTGTTTTCACTTCCTATACATCTAGAAATTCTCTCTGGACAAACCAAACTCTGGGCATTTGTGCATTTTTTATTTATTTCTATGTGTCAATGTAGGAATACATAATTTTTTTAAATCTATAATTTGGCTTACTGTCTCATAATAATAACAATAATAATAATAATAGTGTTGCACTTGTTTCTGATTCTCTCTGGACAAACCAAACTCTGGGCAAATATTGCACTATTATTGGAGCCTTGTAAATCGGTAATCAAATAGCACAAATTTAGATTTTGTAGATGTTTAATGTGTCATTGTAGGAATACATAACTTTTATGAATATATAATTAGGCACACTGTAACATCTCATAATAATAATAATAATTTTATATATCTAAGTTTGACTGTTTTTATTTTTTTCAATGTGTCAGTGTAGAAATACATAACTTTTTAAAAATCTATAATATGGCACACTGTCTCATAATAATATTAATATTATTATTATTATTATTACTACTACTAATAATAATAATAATAATAATAATAATAATAATAATAATAATAGTGTTGCACCTTTTCTGATTTACTATTTTCACTTCCTATAAATCTAGAAATTCTCTCTGGACAAACCAAACTCTGGGCAAATTTTTCTCCTTTTAAGTTCACATAGTTAATAAACAATTACAAATACAAGCACAAATCCAGAGCCAAGCACCTTGTTTTGATCATTAGTGTGAAGACAATTAATCATTTCAAAATTAAGGGCTAAATTTATATATATTTTTTTAAATTCTATAATATTATATACTAGATAGAAATGTGTTTCTCTGCTGCTTTCTCTGCATTCAACTCATTGTGGACACCAAACTCTGGGCAGATTTTGCTCCGTTTTAGGAGTCTTGTAAGTTCACATCTTTGGTTAACAAATAGCACAGATTTTGTAGATCTTAGTATCTTTATTTTTTTTAATGGCACACTGTAATATCTGTAGATTAGATTAGATTTTTTGAATATGTATGAGTATAGTGATAATATATAACAATAATCTGCAGCTGACGCCCAGCGAGTTGCCTCGTCAGACACGTTTCACGGCTCTGTATCATTTGATATTGAGCTCTGCGTCAGGTGGAGGATCCACACAGTAACGCTATTGTTCCCGCTGCTCTATTATTGTCCTTCATGGTAAAAAAGATCACAGCGTTGATTTTCTTCCGGTGACGCCGGCTGTCTGGAAGCTTATTTGGAGACATCACAGCTTGTTTTCTCCCTTTAAAAGATGACATGTTGTTACTGTTATGATGTAATAATAAACAGATTTAACAGAACAGAAGTTAATTTCAGGCTTTATTTCTCCCTAATGACTTTCTAATAAAGGAACTCTTTATAAGTAACAAATGTCTTTACGAGTGGTTAGTAAATTATTTAATGACACGTGTAGATTAATCATAAACTTTTCACAGGATTCAGGTCAGTTAAGTCAAGTACATTTTATTTATGGAGCCCAATATCACAAATCACAAGTTTGCCTCAAAGAGCTTTACAACCTGACACCCTCTGACCTTTGACCTTTGATTCAGATCAGAAAAAACAGCAGAGAAGGGATCCCTCTCCAACAACAGACAGACGTGCAATAGATTACGTGTGTTTTCATAATGAAAACATACAGTATATTAATAAAATGGATCATATCTGCAGCTAAATATAATTCATTAACAATTTAAGCTTCAAAGTTCACTTTATTGTCTCCATATAAATACTCACACACTACTGTGTACTTTTTATTTTATTAACATTTACAACGGTAGATTTTTTGTGTATTTTTGTAAAAACACTTCAACACATTTGATTAAACTTGAAACTGGAGAATTTATCGTTTATTAGAGATTTTCAGCTCCTTACACTTTATTAATGACTTACTAAAGGCCCAGACGCATCAACCAGACGTCACAGAACTAGTAGTGACGAAGGCCGACCGTTGAGTGCCCTCACATCGCCTCACGTCGCCTCACGTCGCCTCACGTCGCCTCACGTCGCCTCACGTCGCCTCACGTCGCCTCACGTCACCTACGAACGTAAATCGCGGGTTAACGGTTTTGGAAAGTGTAAGTAAACAGCACGGACAAACCTCCGCTACTTTACATTACAAAAATGTTCACACCACTCTCACTCACCACTTAGCTTCATTCCAGATGTCCATGTCGCTGTGAAAATATCTGTAATGATCAGATGACAAATGAGAAGAGCCATCTGTGTTTGTCCTCTTGACTTAACTCGTTGGTTTGCTTTCCTCACGTCCGTTTCTCTTTTCGTGCACTGATTCGTTTAAGCTGAACATTCAATCAGAGTGATTTCTCTCACCGACGGGCAGCGCCGGCGATTCAACATGCTGAATCGGCCGAAAAACCTCCGAAAGACTAGAGCCGACGATGCGAGACACACTGTAAAAACTAGACCAACAGACGCTCACCGACGGCCCCAAACTGTCCAACGGCAGACCGTTGGCTTGGTGTGTCAGGGCCTTAAAGTACAAGTTGAGGTGTAATAATATTATTTTGTACATTTTAAGGGGTTTTACACTTTAAAATCATCTTTCCATTAAGGTGAAAGTTGTAAGGTTTCAGATTGTTTTCCATTAAAATGTACATAATTTAACTGAAAACATGCAGATGATCCATTAAAAGCCTTAATAAGGCAGATTTATTGTATAATATACTGTAATAAGCACCTTTTAATATATTGTAAACCATTTATTTATCCATTAATTAACCTAAAAACCTGGGGTGAACCCCAACAAATGTGAAGAAACCCCTTGAATTTGCACATTAAATTAAAAATGAAGGTTCTTTTAGTACAAATGAAGGTGTAACTGCTAACATTAATAAAGCTGTTACTTTGAACTGTTAATAAAAGATGATTTATTAGAAAATGGTATCGTAAATGTTGTCTTTTAATATATATCTTACTGTGTGTGTGTGTGTGTGTGTGTGTGTCAGCTCAGAAGACGGCCCTGATCGTGTACGCCCACCAGAGTCCGGGTTCGTTCAACGCGGCGGTGCGTGACGTGGCGACGGAGGAGCTGGTGGCGCAGGGCTACAAGGTCCTCGTGTCCGACCTGTACGCCATGAACTTCAGAGCCAACTGCACGCAGGACGACATCATCGGTGACCTCACTATGATCCACTACAGGGTTAAAGCTTAAAGTTTATTTCCTGTTGCAGTGTATGTGAATGACATCAGCTGACAGGAAGTAAACATGAACCCAAACTGTTGCCTAGCAACGCAATTCCGTTGAAATGCACTAAAACGGAGCGTTTCAGACAGAGCGTGAATACAGGTATATTCAGACAGACAGTACGAGGAAAATAACGTGTTGTTTGAACATTAAAGCATGTCAACATGTTCTAGTAGAAACCCAAATTACAAGTATGAACCTGGAGATGAGCACGATATGGGACCTTTAAACCTGCTTCATGTCTTTTATATTATAAAAGACATGTAAATCTCACTTTTTACAAATATGGGACCTTTAAGTTCTGACAGAGCGTGTTGTATTCAGGTGAATTGAAGAATCCAGAGCTTTTCCAGTACGGAGAGGAGACGATGCACGCCTGGATGGAGGAACGCCTCAGTGAAGACATCGTAGCCGAGCAGCGCAAAGTAGAGGAGGCCGAGTTCATCATCTTCCAGGTCAGAGGTCACTCACATCGCTGTAGTTTCTCCTTTGTGTCGAGACTTTGAGCAAAACAATATCAGATTGGCGGTTATCCAGACATTAACAGCCTCAGTGATCTTGGCTTCCAACAACCAATCAGATGTGTTTCTTACTTTTTATCGAAGGATTAGGCTGAAAATAATTGTCTTATTGTTGTCAAATCCCATTAAAATACCAAAAAAACAACATTGAATGTATTTACTAACAAGTATTTTATCAGAGCCTGATATCTCTTCTTCCTCTGAGCTCTTTGTCATCCACCGTCTTGCTGCCCCAAATACTCACTATCAATCAATCAATAAATCAAACTTTATTTATATAGCACCTTTCAAACAAGTCGAATGCAATAATTCAAAGTGCTGGACAGACGATTGACAAAAATATAGAGTGTTAAAAATGGATTTAGAGACTAATGCACACCGAAACAACCAATATAAAAGTTAATTGAATAAGAAAGCAATAAAAGATAGGTACTTAACATAATTAAAGATATATAATATAGAGTACCTGTGAAGGTTTCTGGACAATATTTGTCATTGTTTTGTGTTGTTAATTGATTTCCAATAATAAATATATACATACATTTGCATAAAGCAGCATATTTACCCACTCCCATGTTGATAAGAGTATTAAATACTTGACAAGTCTCCCTTTAAGGTACATTTTTAACAGATAAAAAATGTGATTAATTTGAGATTAATCATGATTAACTATGGACAATCATGCGATTAATTAAGATTAAATGTTTTAATCGATTGCCCTAGTATCTTTTATTTGAAGTTCAGCCTAAAAGATTTTTGATGCTATTTATTTATTTATTTATTTATTTATTTATGTATTAATTAATTAATTTATTTATTTATTTATTTTACAATGCCTTCTTCTAATTCTATTCTTCTAAATTGATGAAAATTTGCATTGCTAGACCAACTCAGACTTTTTGTCTTTACAAATAATTACATTCAAATAAATAAAATGAATTGGTTTGAGGGTTAGAATTAAAAACACAGATTCAATTTGAGTGTATGATGCAAAGAAAGAAAGAAATTGAGAGAAAATAAAACAATAAAGTATAAAAAGTATAAAAAATGTTCTGTGTCTCCTCCCAGTTTCCGTTGTACTGGTTCAGTGTGCCGGCCATCATGAAGGGCTGGATGGACCGAGTGCTCACACAAGGCTTCGCTTTCTCCCTGGAGAAGATGTACAATAACGGTGTGTTCAAGGTCAGTCTCTCTCAGCTGGACAACACAGCTCTTTAGGATTATAATTCAATAAAGTTAGCATGATGATAAAGCAAAAGGAATCCTTAACGTCAGGTCTATTTATCCAGATTTTAACATATTGAAAATATGAAAAACTCTGGTGATGTTTTCTTTTATGAAGGAAATACATTAAATATGTTTCAGACATGATATATTGATTCAATTGATTTTAATTAAGTTTATTAATTAAACATAGACATTCCCATTTTATTTAGCATTTACATAGACATTTAATTAATGGTTTATAACACATTATAATGTAGCTGCAAGAAGATCTAAATACATCTATAAGTGTTTATTAATGGGCAGTATTTATCAGCAATATAACTTCTCCTATGAAGACACATTATATATTATTTCAACTACGTTCCGCTGTATTATCATGGATGACGGAACCTGCCTAAATGAAAAATAAATGAATAAATAAATGAATAAATAAATAAATATGGTATTAAAAGTAGCAAAAATAATGTTAAAAATAAATTTACTCATTAATCAATTGATATGACATAAATTGATATTTCTGTTTTAATTAGCTTTTTTGTTTACCTTTGTATTAATTCCCTTATTTATTTACTCTTCTGTTTAATTTCCACTTGTATTTATAAATGTATTTAGATTTTTTAATTTGGAAATTAATCTATTTATTTTTACATTTATTTTTATATATGTATTTTTTTATTTATTTGTATTTATTTTTAAATTGATGTATTTATTTTTGTGTTTAAGCATTTGTTAATTTATTTATTTATTTATATATTTATGCATGAATTTCCCTTTGCATATCACCCCTTATTTATTTCCCCTGACTTATTTATCTCTGTATTATTTTCTTTATACATTTCTTCATACATTTCAGTCATTTATTTAATTATTCATCTATTTGTGATTTTGGCAGGTTTTGTCCTCCATATATTATCACTCATTATCTGTTTATACAGCAGACTCCACTTTGATGTTGAATAAAAATAGTATTTCTTTGTGTCCTTGAAGGATAAGAAAGCGATGTTGTCTTTCACTACTGGAGCAACACAGACGATGTTCAAGCCGGATGGCATCAATGGAGACATCAACATCGCGCTGTGGCCTCTACAGGTGAGCCACACAGACTCATATACTCCTATACTATACTCATATATATATATACTGTATATATGATATAGGATTATCCTGGTGCTCAGGTTCCTCCCACAAAATATATATTAAAATAAATAAAAAATAAATAAAATAAAACTTAATTAAAAATCAAATAAACAGTCAAATAAAATTTCAATATGTCTGCCTCTGAATAAACGTATACAGTTTAAATACAACGTTATGACATTAGGGTGGCTATAAAGTAGAAGTAATGGTATCTGTTTAATTTGTGATTTCAACAACACTGAAGCTGATCAATAAAACGATCAATGTTACGTAATAAAAGATGCTCCAAACAGTATTTTAGATGCTGGTTAACAACATGTGCCGGTTCTGTAATGATCAATGATATTTTGCAGTAAAAACCATGTTACTTTCATGACTGACTGGCTCATGATTATTTTTAATATTTGCATTATTTACCGGTAATTATTAAGCTGTCACTTCATTATTATTATTAACAGACAGTTGTAAACTACTCAAAGTACTAAGTAGTGATTTTGGGCCATACAAATAAAATTGACTTGACTTGTTTGTGAATGGTTGTTAATTCGTCTCTCTCTCATGTATTCGTCTCTTGTTTCTTTCAGAACGGCACGCTGCACTTCTGTGGATTTCAGGTTCTTGCTCCTCAGATCTTCTGGAGTCCGGCTCACTGTCCCGCCGCCGTGCGAACCATGATGCTAGACGGGTGGCGAGCCCGAGTAAAAGGACTGTTAGCAGAAAAGCCTTTGACCTTTGCCCCCTGTGAGCTCTTTGACCTCAGCTTTAAGGGGGGGTTCATGCTTTGGCCCAAAGTGAGGGAGGAGCGAGAGTCGCAGCCGTACGGCATCACCACTGGACACCATCTGGGGAAACCGCTGCCGCCGGACAACCAGATCAGAGCTCAGCCCACCGACGACAGTAAACCAGACTGCACGAACTAGAACTTCTCTGTTAGTATCAATATATGGGATTTTATAAATGCTTCATGTTTACTGAAGCTGAAATAAACAATTTAAATAACAATGACTTGAATTTATTTCTACTTAGATGCAAAAAAATATCTTTTAATTTGCATACACACTGACGACTGAAGGCTAAACTATATTAGTACCAGTTGTCGAAAGTATAAGTATGTGCAAGTGCTTAAGTACAATTTTGAGCTACTTGTACTCGTAATTGTACTCAAGTTGAGTATGTTTGGCTGATAATGCTTACACCTTAAATTGTACTATAAAAGGACCTTAATTTTCCATTTAAAGTGCAGATTCAGGGGGTTGCTCCACAAGATTCCGGGTTTTGATTTTTCATCTCCTCCATTAAGTTTTGGGTTTTTTTTTGCAGATATGTCAAAGGTCATCAAATGCAGAACATAACTCAGTGTCCGCGACATGAAATAAAAACAGGAAAAGGACCACCTTTTCTTCTCCACCCCACCCCATGTTGGTCTTGGTCACACAAAATTATTATTATTATTATTATTATTATTATTATTATTATTATTATCATTATTATAAAACAATTTAAGAAAATAACAATAAAAAAAAAATAGAAAATAAAATAAAATATTTTTTATTATTTTATTTTTATATTATTTTATTTATGTTTGTGTTTTTTGTGTTTTGTCAAACAAAACTAACAATTTGGAAAAGTAACCTAGGGCTCTTGGATTTGTTTTTCCAAATGTTCTGATATTTTATAAACATTTTTAATTGAATAATCAGAAAAATAACCAACAGATTAATCGATAATTAAAATAACCGTTAGACGCAGCCTGCTACTGTAGATAATATGGTTATGTTTATGTTTCTGCACTGTGGGTGGGACCAAATATAACTAACAGGGTAACTCAGTTAAAAGTTTGCCATGTAAAAGACACAGATACAAGTGAATGTTAACATTAAACATTAAAACGTATTAGTTCTTGATAGAGGAAATTAATGTATTTGATTTTAATTATTTAAGTGTAAAAAAGTCGGAGCGTCTAATTGTCTCTCCTGTCTGTCACCCCCTCCTGTGTGCGTCGGAATGGAACAGCCCGGGTGTGACGTCACCGTTGGGGCAGCAGGCTGATATTGAAGAGCAGATTGTTGATTGTTGTAATAATAATAATAATAACAATAATAATAATAATAATAATAATAATAATATTAATAATTTTAATAATAATAATAATTATTATTATTATTACAAAACAAATTAAGAAAATAATAAAAAAAATAGAAAATAAAATAAAATGTTTTTTATTATTTTATTTTAATATTATTTTATTTATCTTTTTGTTTTTTTGTTTCTTGTTAAACAAAACTAACAATTTGGAGAAGTAACCTAGGGATTTTTTTTCCAAATTTTCTGATATTTTATAAACATTTTTTAATTGAATAATCACAAAATTGCATTAATTTTTAATCTATTAATCGACAATTAAAATAACCATTAGACGCAGCCTGCTACTGTAGATATATGGTTATGTTTATGTTTCTGCACTGTGGGTGGGACCAAATTCAACTAACAGGGTAACTCTGTTAAAAGGTCGCCATGTAAAAGACACAGATACAATGTGAATGTTGATATTAAAGAATAAAACATTATAGTTATCTAGAGAAGAAATTAATGTATTTAATTTTAATTATTTAAGTGTACAAAAAGTCGGAGCGTCTAATTGTCTCTCCTGTCTGCCTCCCCTCCCCTCCCCTCGGAATGGACCAGCCCGGGTGTGACGTCACCGCTGGGCAGCAGCAGCTCTGCTAGAGAAGAAGAGCAGCAGATTGTTGTTTGTTGTTTTGCTTCTGAAGAGTTGAGATCTGAGCTGTTCTCTCGTCTCCTTCCTCCACTTTAACACTCACTATTTAAAGGTTACAGTTACAGGAATATATTCAGAAAGATCTTATACATCGTGTTGGTTATAATCTTCATCTGCATCGAGCTGAAAAAGAGCCTCAGGAAACCATGAAATGGATGTTCAAAGAGGATCACTCCCTGGGTAAGAGCAGAGGAGGAGGAGAGGAGAGAGGGGGTTTAATGATGGATAACAAACAAAATGTACACGCAGTTACATTTATTAAAGTGTAATCATGTATTTAAGAGGTGGATGAGATAAATGAGTGTTTAATAGTTTAGTAAATCCCTTTAGAATAAGGTTAATTACACACTGTGGCCTGTTCCTGCAGGCTGCTGTTGAGAGAGGAGGCTCTGAGCTAGCCTGTGGTTGAGTTAGATGCTAGATAATTACTAGTCTGTTTTATACAGATACATATTATAGTTTCATTTTATTACACTTGTTGTAAACTGGAGGCCTGATAGTTGTCACCAAAGTTGTTTTGGTGAGGACAGGTGCAGGCCTGCAGAGCTGGTTTACATCCAGCTTTTAGCCTTTTAAATTATTCATCCAGATTTCTGTCAATAAATCAACTAATTGTTTACAAAAAAGAAAGAAAGAAAATGTCCCTGTCATGTTATCAGAGACTAATGTTATTCCTTAAAATAGCTTACTATGATAAAACATAAGAAAGCAAACTGAATCTGAAACCAAAACATATCTGGTATTTTTTTTACTGTCATGTTGTAAAACAGAGAAAGGCATCAATTTCTCACAGTAAATGTTTAACATTTCACTTTTATAAATTACTTAAATAATTATTTAATTAATGGAAATGTTGGCTATTATTTTTCTGTTATTCAACTAATTGTTTAAGTTGAACTATAAGGTGAAACTCAGTATTATTTTTTTATTAAAACTGGAGGCCTGATAGTTGTCACTAAAGTTGTTTTGGGAGGACAGGTGCAGGCCTGCAGAGCTGGTTTACATCCAACTATTAGCCTTTTAAATAATTCATCCACATTTCTGTCAATAAATCGACTAATTGTTTACAAAAAAAAGAAAGAAAATGTCCCTCACAAGTTATCAGAGGCTAAAGTTATTCCTTAAAACAGCTTACTATATCAAAAGGATACTAAAACAACTCATTTATACATTTATTAATCTGAAACCAACCTTTTTTACAGTCATGTAAAACAGAAGAGCAGCAGTACATTTTTGACATTTTAATTTGATAAATTATTTGAATAATTATTTAATTAATGGAATTATTGGCTATTATTTTTCTGTTATTCAACTTATTGTTTAAGTTGAAGTATAAAGAGAAACTAAGTATCAGTTTTTGATCAATCTTTTTGTCAATAAATCGACTAAATGTTTACACAAAAAAGAAAGAAAATGTCTCTCACATGTTATCAGAGACTAAAGTGATTCTTTAAAACAGCTTACTTTATCAAAAGGATACTAAAATGAATTATGATAAAACATCAGAAAGCAAACAACTCATTTGTACCTTTTATTAATCTGAAACCAAAACATAGCTGGTATTTTAATTCCTTAAACTTCATGATCTGAATTAACTTCCTGTTGACAGGCTAGCTGGTGGTGTTTATCAGACTTTAAAAATAGACTTTAATATTCAGTTTATATGTTAATTAATGAGCACAGTTTACATGTTGTTGGTGAGAAATAACATGGGATTTAAATTGTCTCTGTTTTAAATGTTAAATGTGTAAAACTAATGAGAATATGGCAGTTGGCTTCTTTCCAACACAGTGTTATTGTTGGTGTCAGTCTTGAAACTCCATTACCCATAAACCCCTCTGCTTCCTGTAAAAAAGAGGATGTTCCTTATCAAGTACAAGTTCTTTAGTTATCATACGCACAACATTTACAAAGAAGCTTCGTCCAACGATGCTCATTAAATGTGTGTAAAAAGAAAAATTAGATCACACAAGTAAAAACAACAGAAAGTCTTAATATAAGAAAGTCCAAGATAAAAATAAGGGATAAAATATAACATAAATAAAGTAATAAACATTAAACAGTAGTTGCAAATTAACTAATTGAATCTAAGCAGCAATGTAGTAAATGTATCTGCATAATGGTAAGTATAAACATATTTATACAGTAAACAGCTGTAAAACAGTAAGTAAAAGTATATAAAAGATAAAGTGACAACAGATATCCAGTTTCATACTGAATACTAATTGTATAAAGTTTTGTTCTCCTATAAGACTACAACCAATGATTATTTTCACTATCGAATAATCTGTTGATTATTTTTTAATTAATTGTTTAGCAATAAAAAGACAACAAATAGTTAAAAATCTGAGTCAGATTTATTGCCAAGTTTTCTCATAAAAGGAATTTCCATTGTTGTTTTTGGTGGATAACACTAAACGGAGTAAAAGCAAGTACTGAAAAAGTCAAGAAACAAAAATAAAATAGAAACATTTACAATAAAAATATGAAAAAATATTAAATTGCTCATCATACATACATACACTTTCCCCCATTTTCCCCAATTAAAGTAGCTTTAAGCAATGAAAATAATAACATTGAAAGTAATCGTTAGTTGCAGCCCGAGAAGAAAGAAACTAAATACAAACTTTTTTTATTTTATGTTTTATGTTTTTGTTGTGATGTATTTTAGGATGCCTACAAAAGATGAAAAATAACCTTTTGGTTAATTATGGCATTTTTTATACCATGTGTATTTATTAATTTTTACAGTCCCCTCTCAAATAGACTAAACTAAATGTTGATATAATTATTATTTGGTAGTGATTCACTCACTTTTGAGCAAATTTTGCTGTAAAAATAATCATTAATAATAGGTTTCAGCAGGAATGGTGTTATAGAGGCTGTCAGTACAATAATTACACAAAGAGCTAATGTGTTGATGATTTATTGATGATGCACTTTCACTGTTTAAGTGTCTGGATTGATTGATTGATTAGGTTTTGTGGTCTCAGTGTGTCTTTGATCCACAGCAGCTGCCTGTAAATGTCTCACCTCAGCTGTTAAATATTGATCTCTGTCCATCACTGTTTTGTCTCTCGTGTCTGAACAGAAGAGGAAGTTTTACCTAAGAAACGTGTGTTTCTGTCATCGTGTAAAAGATTAAAATAATTAACATTAATGTTTCTGTTTGTCCTCCAGAACATCGATGCATAGAGTCAGCCAAAATCCGCAACAAGTACCCTGACAGGGTCCCGGTGAGTGAACCCTCTCCAGCTGATTCAGTCTTCTTCGGGATGTGTGTTGTGTTACTGATCTGTAATCAATACCTCCGTGTGTGTGTTTGTTTCGTCAGGTGATTGTGGAGAAAGTGTCGGGATCACAGATAGTGGACATCGACAAGAGGAAGTACCTGGTCCCCTCCGACATCACAGTGGCTCAGTTCATGTGGATCATCAGGAAACGCATCCAGCTGCCCTCAGAGAAGGCCATCTTCCTGTTCGTGGACAAGACGGTGCCTCAGTCCAGGTCAGGGCCGGGACGCTGGGGGGGGTTTAGTCCTTTTAAGAGGTTCCTAATACCCGGGTCGAGTACCGGTACCGGGCCTCAGAACGTTTGCTTCATGGGAACAAATAAATGACAGGATTCAGAATAATAATTATATGATTTCATAGGTAATTATTGCAGTAATAACCTTGACATGGTGCAGTTAATTCCCTCTCGCGTCCACAACAACAATAACATTATTAATTAAAGTACGTAATTGTCATTTTTTAACTCGTATAATTTGTGTTTTGAGAGTATAAATAGAAAGAAATCAGAAAATTAATTGGTAACTATTTTTGATAATTGATGAATTGTTGAAGTTTTGGTGAAGTTTTTTCAGCAAAAATACAGGTTTATTTACTGCTTTTAAGCTGAATATCTTTGGGTTTTGTACTGTGAATACACCTCATTGGGGTGTGAGAAGTTATGGCGGCATTTTTCACTAATTTCTGGTATTTTCTAAGATTAAAATAAAAAAATAAATAATCAGCAGATTAACCGATAATAATCATTAGTTGCAGCCCTAGTGAAGATTATAACGCACGGCAATTACATCATCAATTTATAAAACAGTACTTGGTTTATTTGATTTAATCATGAGGTTTTCTCTCTAAACAGTGACACCAAGTTTGTCTAAAAGTTCAGCATCTTTCTCTGGTTGTCAACATTTTAATTTGGTCTGTATTGCAAATATTCCGACAACTTTAATTTTAAAGTTAATAAGAAAAAAAAATACAACTATCTGGTATGTTTATGAAATGCATGCAGTTAATATCCATTTAAATATAAACAGAAACACAATTCTTCTACGATCTGAATTTTTAAGAGTAACAGCAGTCACACATAACGCAATATTAACATTCCCGTTCACTTTCTTTCTATGCAAGAAAAATAAATGAAAAATATATAAATGCATTTTAAAATTAATTAAAATAAATACGTAAAAAAATAAATAAAAGGGAGAATTAAACAGGGGAGTAAATTATTAGAAGATAATTAATACGAAATACTAATTTGTCATATTTGAATTAATTGCTACATTTATGTTTAATATTATTTTTGCTATATGTAATGACTTATTTATTTATTGAGTTATTTATTCATTTATTTTTGGCAGGTTCTGTCCTCCGTAGAGTTCAACTTCGAACTTTCAGGCCAATATCGCCTCAACATCCATCACAACTTAACAGAGCTCAAAGTGGCGTCTTATTTTGTCCAAAACCCAAATATGTTTTAATTAGTATGATATGTGAGAAAGAAAAGCTGTGAATCATCACATTTCAGAAGCTTCAACCAGTAAATATTTGGCATTTTTGATGAGAAAACGACTCAATTAGCAATTAATTGATTTATCAAAATAGTTGCAGATACATTTCCTTCAAGTGGACTGATCGTTGCAGCTCTAGAATGATTTCAGGTGAAACAGCAGGACTGAGGAGGTTCACTGGTTCACAGATGATTCATCCAGTCATAAAAGGTAGTTGAGATAAAACTGGAGTCAAATCACATTTATGACTGTTATCAACAGGAACTCTGTTTAATTCAGACGCCGTCACAGTCGGGATAAAGTGACTCTTTTTAATTTCCTGTGGGGCTTCTTATCTCAGTTATTTCATTTTCATGGTTGAGTGTCTTTATAAGGTAAATTTAAGAAAAGATGATTAAATAAACTGATCAAAGAAGCTGAAGTTGGAAGAAGCGAAGCAGGTAGAGGGATTATTTCTTTGAGTACACCTGGAAAACATTAACACCGTGAGTTAATGTGTGATTAGGACTGGGTGTTCAGGCTGATTCAACAATTACCACATCCAGAGTGAGCTGTTGTTACACCCATCATCACTCCTCTCTGACCAGCCGATCATGACTCAGCACTTTCACTCTGTACTTTTAACCCCGTCACACAGAGAGAAATATATACGGCCTCTGGGACCAACAAGCAGAGCTTTTACACTTTAACACTTGTTTCTTGCTGTAGAGAACCACATCTGGTGACATAATAATCCAGTTACAGTTTCACATTAAACTATCCGAGCTTTTAATCTTTTACAGTTTAAACCTCACTAACCTGTCTGTTGTTTCAAACTGATGTTGTGCAGCCAAACAAACAGGGAATGCTATCAACACCTGCCACGTGCCAAATACCGGGTAAATGTTGGCTGTCGCATGCAGAAATTTCAGGTAACCTGCTACCATGGCAGATAGATTATCCTTATATAAAGAAATATTATTCTTAAAAAGTTAAAAATAGTCAGGGGTTAAGGTTTCATGATATTTTCTATATTCCAACTGTCTAACTCCACTGACTCAGTGTAAAATAAATAATAAAAAAATAAATGTTCGGTGACCTGCCGGAGTGGGAGGTGAGAAAAATACTAAGGCTGTCAATCAATTAGAATATATATATTTAATCGCGATTAAAACATTTTGCATCTGTTCTAAATGTACCTTAAAGGGAGACTTGTCGAGTATTTAATACTCTTATCAACATGGGAATGCAAATGTATGTATATATTTATTATTGGAAATCAATTAACAACACAAAACAATGACAAATATTGGATTATATATATATATACAATTTTGCAGCTGCAACATTACAGTGATGAACACGTTAATGCATCAATAGTTCGGATCCAATAATGTAATATATATTATTTTGAAAAGGATCATTGTGCAAAATTTGTTATTGTAAATCAATTAACAACACAAAACAATGACAGATATTGTCCAGAAACCCTCACAGGTACTGCATTTAGCATAAAACAATATGCTCCAATCATAACATGTCAAACTGCAGCCCAACAGGCAACAACAGCTGTCAGTGTGTCAGTGTGCTGACTTGACTATGACTTGCCCCAAACTGCATGTGATTATCATAAAGTGGGCATGTCTGTAAAGGGGAGACTCGTGGGTCTAGCCTCCTTCTTGACATGCAAGTATAACATGGTTGGTACCGATGGATTCTTTAAGTTTCCTGGTTTTATATGATACCAGTATTTTCACTTTAGCTTTAAAACTGAAAACGCTACAACCTAAAAATCGCAATTTGCGTTAATGCGTCATCGCGTTAACTTTGACAGACCTAGAAGGAACATGTGACATAGTGAGGCTCATTTATGTGTTTTAATGGAGCTCTGTGGCTCAGAGGAAGAAGAGATATCAGGTTGTGATACATACAATACTAGTCATTGATCAGCTGTCCTCCTGATCAATAATGACCCTGTGTGTCTTCTTCCTGTTTCAGCATCACGATGGGGCAGCTGTACGAGAAAGAGAAGGACGAAGACGGCTTTTTATACGTGGCGTACAGCGGCGAGAACACCTTTGGTTTTTAAAAAGCGGAAGCCACCATCGTGACCGGCCTTACCTGCGCGACGCCCCCTCTTCCCCCCCACATCTAATCACAGCCCTCACTCGGCCCATGGAGAGACCGCGGGGAAACCCCAGAGAGATTCAGAGACATGAACGTAACAGGACGACGAACCGACTGCTCAGCTGACTGGATGAACATAAAGGAGTGCACCGATGTGTTTGTTCTGGCCCATGTTGCACCACTTCTTAAGATTCATAGATTCAGTTGTGTATAGTGTGTTTCATTGCAATTATTATTGTTTGATGTTGTTGTGATTTGAGTGTTTTTAGGAGGAACTTTTTGATTTGTTTGTTTTTTTTCACATTTTAAATGATATGCGTGAATGGGTTTTTGCTTTTAGTTATGCTTTCCTCTTTGAAGACGATATTTAAAAAGAACATTTAATTTAATTATTTGAAATTAAATTAGGATGACCTAACCAATAAAAACATTAAAATTAAACCTTGTTGAGGTTTTTTTATCTCAAAATGTCAGCACTATAATCATGAGCTTCAACGTGTGTAACTTATTTTATAAAAAACATTTAACTGGGAACGGCTAATTTGATGCGAATGTCTAAAAATACATTATAATGTCCACATACTTTTGTCTACAATAGGGGATACAGGGATACATGAACAGTATATACTGTATGTATATTTACAGTTTCTACGGTCACTTTTGACTCTCCCAAATAAAAATAAAAAAATCAATCTCTATGAATTTTAACCATCAGAGTATGTAATACATACAAACAGGTACACAAAATTACTTATTTTTTTATTGATTTTATTCTGTAACATGTTTATTTTTTCTGTTTTCCATCACTTGTCCTTATTCTAAATGTCCTTACCGCAATATTACAATAACGTTCATTTATAGATTTTGCTTTTATTAATTTCTATTGATATAATTTATTTTTTTAAATACACTATATGTGTTAATTCCATCTAAATACAACTGTTTTGAATTTATTTTGAAAAATCAATCAATCAGATACATATATACATGTTCCCACTCAAATAAAGCCATAACCCATCATTGTCTATATGGACACCTCATGCCTGTGTTGTAGTACCATAATGCCTCCACTAGATGGAGACAGTGTGTTTCACATGGAAGGCCAGTAGTTAAATCAAAGAGTATGAAAGCAAAGAGATGAAGCTGCTGCCACTTTAAACGGAAAACGCTTATTATATTTATAATATTGTAGTGTTCAACACAGGCTATTTCAGTAGAATATGACAACAGAAGAGAAATTATTTAGTTTTATTGTTGTACGGCACTTTTTAGGCGGACGTTTAACTGTCGTCCATTAGTTACTTTCATTCAAAATGGCGGTAGTGTAGCTTTGCTGCTGGCCACCGATGTTGAAATGGAACAAACACTTGACTTTACCTTCTTGGTAATATACGATCTTTGGTTAGATTACAGCCGCGGGGGCCGTGTGCAAAATACCCGCGCAAATGAATACAAACGGCTGGAATCCACTCACAACCGCCATTAGAGCAGCCGTTATCAGCCGTTAGTAGCAGTTAGTAGCAGTTAAAAGCCGTTAGAAGCTTTAATATGACCTCAAACACTACTTTTAATCACAAAACAACAAAGGTAAGACAAATAAATCAATAGATAAAGTGAAGTTTATTTCTCATCTTGGCTGCTGGTTCAGTGAGTTTACATCGTTTGTGTGGGTAACATTAGCATGAAGTAATGTTAGCGAGCATCACTAGCGAGCATCGTTAGCTGTTTTTGCTGTGTGCTCATTTAGTTAGCTGGGGTCTTTCCCATTAGTGCTTTTATACGGCTTGATTCCTCTCCTCGGCTCCTCGACTCGTGTCTTAGTCCCGCCCACGGGAGATGCGAGCGGAGGAGGCGAGGAAACGACTCGAGGAGAGAGGAAACGAGTAAATATGTTTTTAGAGACATGAGACGTCGTTTCCTCTGAAGCGTCACGTGGAGCGACGTCCGTTTCTGATGACAGCAGCAGCTGATCACAGCTGGATCTGCTGTGAGTCGGCTTTAACAGCTGTTTATGCCTGACCTGATCTAATATTAATAAAGAAACAGAGTTATCAGAGCAGCAGTGTTTCCTCTCTGTAGCCTGTTACCTGTTTAACACATGAATAACAGCTGCAGTCTGTATTTATACTGAGGACTGAGTCCTGCTTAGAGGACCAGGAACCATCTCTACTGTGGACTGAGTCCTGCTTAGAGGACCAGGAACCATCTCTACTGTGGACTGAGTCCTGCTTAGAGGACCAGGAACCATCTCTACTGTGGACTGAGTCCTGCTTAGAGGACCAGGAACCATCTCTACTGTGGACTGAGTCCTGCTTAGAGGACCAGGAACCATCTCTACTGTGGACTGAGTCCTGCTTAGAGGACCAGGAACCATCTCTACTGGATCAATATCTTTATATTATTTATTCATTATTAGCGTCTGTATTTATTTATATTCTGATAGTAGAAGTTATGTATTAGTCTGAATGTTTGAGGGAAAAGTGAAATGATATAACTCATATCAAACCCGACACTCAGGAATTATCAGCCTCATGTGACTGAATGGAAATGAGGATAAATTATGTAAAAGGTGTAAAAGAGAGACCCTCCTTCTCTCTCTGACTTTAACTGTATCTTTAATAAAAGTTAATGGGGGAAATAACAGATGATCAAAAGAAAACTCTTTATAATAAATGAAGAAAGTTATAAATGTGTATGTCAGCTTTTATAAACCCCTCTAAGTGTCAGACTCCTTCAGTGACGGTGTGTGAAGCAGAGCTCCTGTAGGTCCTTCTGCTGCTGTTCACACTTCACCATCAACATGATCCGTCTGCTGTTCACACCTACAGTTAACACAGATTATAACTAGATGGTGAATCAGAAGACAACTAAACTATAAAACTGTTAATCTGTGATCTGTTTTCACTCCGGTATAAAACTCTAGTGATGTTGATGTATCAGATCAAACCGACCGGCGCAGCGTCCAATCAATAACTGATATCCAGTAAGGGGGCGTGTCGGTCGGTGATAAACTTCCGTGCAGGAAACACTGGAGGATGCACTGGTGTATCCTCGCTCATAGCTCCTCCAGCAAGCCTCCTCGCTCCTCGATCCTCGCTCCTCGATGCGCATTTTATGAATTGGGACGTCCTTCAAGATGGAGGACTGAGATCGATTTCCGGGTCACAGCCGGAGGATCGAGGAGCGAGGAGTCGAGGAGGCGAAAAATGCTGAAATGAGAAGGACCTTCGGTGTTGGAATTGTGTTTGGTTTAGTCCAGGGGTCAGAGGTCAGGGGTCAGCAACCTGCGTCTCTTTAGCTCCTCTCCAGTGGCTCCATGTGGATTTTTAAAAATGGAAATGAATAACTGTTCTTTGTTTGCATTTTAATGTTTATTTATCATTGTTGTAGGTCTATGGTACGACGGTATGACGGAGTATTAGGGCCACATTGAGGGAAAAAAATAATCTGAGATGTAGAGAATAAAGTTGTAATATTACGAGAAAAAAATTCGTAGTATTATGAAAATAAAGTCATACGACTTTTTTTCTCGTAAAGTTATGACTTTATTCTCATAATATTACGACTTCTTTGCTCGTAATGTTATGACTTCTCAACTTCCTTGCATTAATGATATGATATGATTGTCCATAGTTAATCGTGATTAATTACACATTTTGTTATTCTGTTCAAAATGTATCTTAACCCCTTACCATCCGCCCTGTTTTAGAGGGGTAGGGGACTACAGGGGGTCTTTAGAGGGAGATAGCAGGTCAACAGTAGATGTCACATAGAAGAGATCATCATCTGAAAGCTGGAACCTGAAGATTCATTTGAGATGCAGCTCAGCACTGTGTGTCAAGCTATACTAGTCATAAATAATAAATTGTGAAAGTGTATAAGAGCATAGAACATGATGATATACTTTTGTAATGGTCATTCCCATGCTCTATTATGACTCATAAGTTGTTGCAGCAATTTTGTTTTTTTTCCACAGATTTGGTGCTAAATTTAACCATTTGTTATCACTGGAGAATTGATAAAAATGATCAATAATCCTTCCAAAATAACACTATTATTCTATAATTGACAATTCTGCATAATGAATGAATACTTTTGGTACTTAAAGTATATTTTGATGCTGATACATTTGTACTTTTATTGGAGTAAGATTTTGAATGCAAGACTTTTACTTGTAACAGAGTATTTCTACCCTGTAGTTTTGCTACTTTGGTAACACTTATAACCATCATTTATAAATGGTAAATGATAGTTAATTAAACTTAGTTAATAGTTATTTTACTGTTAGCAAACAATGAAATAATAATTAATAATGTACATACCTAACTACATACCTACCTACCTACATAGATACATGATTTCCAGGCTGCTTAAAGCTACTTTAATATGGGAAAGTGTATGGTAAATGGTTAATTTATAACAAATAATTACAAAGTAAACGTAATACCAATAACGTCACAGTAAAATTGTCTAGCTCAGTAGTTTTCTTTTCCTACTTTCACTTCCTCGTCTGTCCTCATCAGTCTTTCTACGAACACGTTGCATACTTAGTATTAAACAAGCAGAACCTCGATGGTTTATAATTCAGAGGAAGAAGAAAGGAAGTTAGCTTTTGCTTTTAACCACACTTTCATCATCATCCTCATAATTGCATCAGATTTCTTTGACATTACTACTTTAACATCTCTAACATATGTTTAAGCAATAAGTGTTGATGTGTTGACATCAACTTCTTCTGGATAAATCTTAGTCATTCAAATGTTCCTTTTTTATTTTAAAGATGTTCTCTTCATATTTCTCTACTATTTCCTAATTAGACTCCCCAGGTTGTACAATAAAAGTCCTGCATTCAAAATTCTGCTTAAAAGTACACAAGTATTACCAGCTAAATGTTCTTAAAGTATCAAAAGTAAAAGTACTCATTATGCAAAATTGTCCCTTTCAAAAATTATGACCTGAAAGTTTTTTAGCCATGTTGCATGCTATCAGCGTGGCTCTATGGGATAGCAATGTTGGTCCAGACTGAAATAACTTGACCACTATTACATGGATTCCCATGTAATTCACTACAGATATTCAAGTTACTTTGAGGTTGAATCGTACTGACATTAGTGATCCTCAGACTTTTCCTCTAGCGACACCACATCAACTATTTGATGAATTGCCGTGAAACTTGGTTCACACATTCATGTTCCCCTCAACCTTTGGTAATCTTCTGACCCTTCACCTAGCTCCATCATCAGGTCAACATTTTAATGTGTCCAGTACTTTGGTTTATCACCAAATTCCTGCAAAAATAATGACATTCCCATCAGCCTCCGCTGGACTTTTTGCTGCAACTCCAATCTCATGAGAAGGCGTATAAATGGCATGACATCACAAGGATATTCTGTGTGTCATGAGAACGCATATTAGTGTAAGGCAGGCTTCTTGCTGCCTTAACTATAAACTTACTTGTCACTTAATTAAACTACTGTAGGGCTGTGGGTAAAGCAAGAGCAAGGGGAGAGCTTGGTCTGTGCAACAGGATCCACTTTAATATCTCAACTCAAGCGTAGGACAATTGAACACCGATAACTTAAAGGTCACTTCTTACATCATATCACTCCGCCAATCTTAATCATCACTCACCTTACAAGCACGTAAGGTGCGCCAAATTATATAGTTCCATAAAATAACTTAAAGAGCAGAATACAAAATGTATGCTGTATAAAATAAATCTTTACAAAAATAAATCTAATCTTACATTAGTCTTTTGGCGTGTCATTTTTACGCCATGCAACTACGGTAACGGCTGCAGTTAGGTTTAGGCGACAAAACGCTTAGTTAAGTTTAGGAAAAACATCATAGTTTGGTTTAATATAAGAACGTAAAATAAGAAAAATACATACGTAAAGAACGTAACAGAAATATCGAAACACATCACAAATGTCACTAATGTCACTTCAAAATAACTCAACGACACTTTGAGACTTGAACACTAGGGCTGGGAAAAAATTTGATTCAGCTATGTATCACGATTTGTTTTTTACGATTTTGAAATCGATTTTTTAATGCCAGAATCGATATATTTACTTTGAAATTTGAGTTTATGCAGAGGTAGAAGGAAGTTAGTGCTATCTGTTCCGTGTCCGTCAATAAAAACAAACAGCAGCCGGCCGCCATAAGCCGAAACAAGACAGTAGAAAATGTTGGAGGGTCAGCGTGGATACGACCTGCACCCTCACATGTTAAATCCAGCGTGGTAAACACTACACATCCAGTAAAGGATGGAAACACTTTGGGTTTCACACATTGCAGGAAAAGCAGAGCTAGACATCACGGCTAAAGCTGCATGCCAGTCACGGACAGGAAACGTTATCGTATCGCGGTAACGTTGCGGTCGAGCCGGCCGTCGCTCTCGTCTCCGTGGTCAAATGGGCCGACGCCACGACTGTAGAGCACCCAGAGACTGACATTTATGTTCTCTGCATTCAAACGGCCCCGATGGAGCTGACCATGGATGGATAAAGAGAACGGAGCTGACAGGAGAGCTTGGAGAATTTAGAGGAAGTAGACACGTGGGATTGCGTCCGGTTTTCAAAATAAGGTGTTATTTGTATTTACAAAATACATCTATGGAAATAAGATTGATTGGATTATATTCACCAGACGTATAAAACATTACATGTCCCTTATAAATTAAAAAGAAAATACCTCTAATTTGTGAGGGAAATGTCTTTATTCTTTGATTTTTGGGTTGCTGGATAATAAATAATGTCTGACGATGACTGATATATTTGACTTCGGGACAAGTCTGACTACATGCATGCTGAAAATCAAACATTTTTTCTGTATTAATTTAGATATTTTCCCAAGTAAAAGTCCCTAGAAGTGTATGGTTCAACTTTTTCTCCATGGTCTAGTGGTAAAAAAGTTAACAAAAATCACAATAAATCGCAATATCGAATGGAAATACATATCGAATCGGCACCCAAGTATCATGATAGTATCGAATCGGGAGATAGGTGAATCGTCCCAGCCCTAATATTTAGTGCTAATTACAAAAGTGACTCACAGAAGTGAGCATTAGGGATGCTTCTTCTACTATCAGTGTTAAATCGAGCATGCATTAACACATCTAATAATGTTAAAGATCACAGGAATAAGGAAAGAGGGCTGAATTCAGAAAAAGAGAGTGATGTAGTTTCACTTCACTTTGTTTCCTCATTAAATGTTTTTTATCTTATAGCCAGAATAATGAAGTACAAACATGTTTATTGTGAATGACTTCTGTGTGAAAACTGTCAGTTTGTTCTCAGAAACGCTGAATCGTCTGTTTCTGGTGGAAACAGATGAGGAAGTGAAAATGTCAACCAAATGTCAACTCACAACGTTACACTACCGATGTGACTACTACTACTATTTATGCTGCTAATATTACTAGTAATGCTACTGCTACAACCATTACTACTGGTTTAAATCTCAATGTGACTTCCTAGTTAATTAAAGGTTATGATGATGTACAAATATGGCTACTCAGTGGTAGAAGAAGTCAAATCAGTTACTGAAGTAAAAGCAGCAATATCAAAGTATGAAAATATTCCATTATAAGTAAAAATCCTGCATTCAAAATGTCACTAAGTAAAGTACAGAAGTATTAACAACAACATGTATCAAAGTAAAGCATCAAAAGTTAAAGTACTCATGGTGCAGAGTGGCTACTGTCAGTGTTATATTACTGGGTAATTATTATTGAGGCATTAACATGTATGTATGCAATACTTTAATATTGTAGTTCGTGTTAATTTGTATGGAGGAAATCAAAAACAAATGAATAAATAAATAAATGACTCGATAAATGAATAAATATGTCATTAAATGTAGCAAAAATAACATAAAAAATAAATGTAGCCATTAATTAATTGATCAAATGTGACATAAATTCATATTTCTGTTTTAATTTTGTATTAATTCCCTTATTTATTTACTCTTCTGTTTAATTTTCCCTTTTATTTATTTATGTATTTATTTTTATTAATTTTTAAATGTATTTATTTATTTTTGCATTTATTATTTATTTATTAATGGATGTTTGCATTTATTTATTTATGCACGACTTTGCGTTTCACCACATATTTATTTCCCTAAACTTATTTATTTCTGTATTCTTTTCTTTATACATTTCTTTACACATTTCTGCCTGAATGGTTACGTTTATTTTCGATATTAATTTTGCTACATTTAATGACATTATATTTATTAATTTATCGAGTCATTTATTTATTAATTTGTGTATTTTTGGCAGGTTCTGTCCTCCATATACATGTGCTACTACCTCTAAAACTAGCAGGTACAATTACTACTATTACTTCTTCTCTAGTCAACTAAATCAATTAAACAGAGCATTGCTAAATACAAAAACTTGAATCTGAGGTTCTGATTATGTAGTGTGTAGTATACTCAACACAGTACACTGAGTACACACACTGAAAAATACTTGATTTTTTTGAGTGTGCACACTATTGTCCCAGAATGCAATGCACAAAATGATCAGAGACATCTGAGATAATAAAAAAAGTATTCATATTTGGAAAAACATTTGTGCTTTTTATGCATCCGCGCCCGTGACAGCTGTAGCCGGAGGCGTTATGTTTTCAGGTTGTCCGTACGTATGTCCTGATATCTCAGGAACACCTGGAGGGAATTTCGTTAAATTTGACACAAATATCCACTTGGACTCAAGGATGAACAAAGGTCAAAGTTTGGAGAAGTTAGGGGAGGAATAATCTCACAGAAATCTGACTCAGTTATGAGGAAGAAGAAGAAAGTGCGGTTCAACGCAAAAACTAACTTCCTTTCTTCTTCCTCTGAATTTTAAATGAGGGAGTTTCTGCCTCTTAAGTATGCAGCGTGTTCGTAGAAAGACTGATGAGGAGAGACGAGGAAGTGAAAGTAGGAAAAGAAAACTACCGAGCGCCGAGGCTCGTGGTGTGTTTGTGTGTGTGTGTGCACAGAAATACATGAAATGACCACAACCTCTTGACAGCACATTACTACTTGTGATGGTGTTAAAATGACGTAACGCCATCACGGCTCGTGTGTGTTTGAGAGAGAGACAGAGAGACGAGAAGAGAAGGTGGATTATTGCACACAATGATTCTGATTAACCTGATCTGAACGCTGCTTTTTCACTTTTTGACCTGCGATATTTTCTTGTAAGCTCACCTGAACCCGCCTGACCCTCAAAGACGGGATACTTGAGAAGACACCACTGGCATTAACGTGACGGTTGATTGAGTCAAGTGATTTACATGTTTTGTTATTTATTTTTTGGCATAGGTTTATATTATAAACAATTTAATTTAAAACCAATTCATAGGCTGGATAAGACCTTGGATTAAAAACATGCTCCCCCTTAAAATAACCTTGTTGTATTTTGAATAAGAGTGCATTTATTTTTCTAGTAAAACAACACATCAACCATCATTGTGGCATGTCTTGATAAACCTTACAGTGAAGGTGTCAATAAATAAATAAGAATCATTCGAACATATTTATTATATTTTAATTACAAAAGTTCAGATCAGTCAGGAATAGGCTGGTTTTAAATATTAATAGCTATTTACAGACTCTGTGGTGTCTAAAACACACAAGAAGACTCACTACATGTTTACAACCAGGCAGGCAAACTCGTTAAAATAGGCAATAATTACACAATCAGTTTATATGATGGAGTAGTGACATTAAAATCTGCCAGATTCTAGTTCTCTTATTTATTTACTCTTCTGTTTAATTTTCCCTTTTATTTATTTATGTATTTATTTTTGTTAAATTTTAAATGTATTTATTTATTCTTGCATTTATCTGTATTTTTTAGTTATTTATTTTTGCATTTTTTTTATTTAATATTTATTTTTAAATTTATTTATTTATTTATTTATTTATTTCGGCACAATTTTCCCTTGGCATTTCACCCCTTGTTTATTTTCCCAAACTTATTTATTTCTGTATTCTTTTCTTTATACATTCAGATTTCTTTTTACATTTATTCATGCATTTCTGCCTGAATGGCTACATTTATTTTTAATATTATTTTTTGCTACATTTAATGACATATTTATTCATTTATCGATTCTCTTTTACAAATAATTCACTACATGTTTACAATCAGGCAATCAAACACTTTGCATTTATTATTTATTTATTTATTGTTGCATTTATTTACTTATTTTTTTGCATTTATTCATTTATTTATTTCTGCACGGTTTTCCCTTTGCATTGCATCCCTTATTTATTTCCCCAAACTTATTTATTTACAGTATGTATTCTTTTCTTTATACATTTCTTTACAAATTACGAACAGTGTATATGATGGAATAGTGGCATGAAAATGTGCCAGATTCTAGTTCTTTATGAAGTTCAGAGCCGTTCGATCTCTGAGTATCATTTCCTCAAAGTACTTCAATTCAGCAGTCATTTCAGTGCTTACTAAACAGTGCTTATTTTGCTGATTTTATTCTAAATAAAGAAAAATGTTAAGTTTGTAATGTGGAATATAGAAGACATACTTTTGGACTAATTAAGACAGACTGTGACTCATATTATATTCTGTGGTTGCAGCTAAAAATCCTTTCTTTAGTGTTGGTAGTTATATCCTGAGTAATCTAAAAAGAAAGCTATAGTGGAAAACCCCCACATTATATTCTGTGTAAGGCCTTTTTGCAGAACTGTTTTACATATTATTATTATTATTATTATTACCTTCATGTTTTCTCTGTAGTGCAGAAAATAGCCGACGAGGCAAGTGCCAGAGAAAAGAGAAGAAGAGGAAACAACCGTCTGTTTTCTGAGAACACAACGCACTATGAATCAGAGGAAAGCGTTCAGAGTATGGAGGCATGAGCTGTATAAAAAGGGAGGACGGAGCAGGTTTCTAACACAGATCAAACCTGGAAGATTAAAGGCTTTTCATCCAAACAGAAGCTCCTCTGTCTCTGAACCATGAAGACTGCGGTGACTCTCGTACTTCTGATCTGCTTCCTGCATGACAGCTGCACCGGTCAGTAACTCTGCTTGATTTCACTCTAAACTGTCACTCTAAACTGGATTCAGTATTATAAATGAATAATATCATAACTGTATTCAGTATTATAAATGAATAATATCATAACTATTCAGTATTATAAATTAATAATATCATAACTGTATTCAGTATTATAAATGTGTGTCTGTGTTCACAGGTCCGGTGGCACAATCAGCAGTAAACTCTAAATGCTGTCCAGGCCACACACGGAAACATATTCCTCAGGCACATGTGAGACACGTTGGGATGACTGGGAGCAACTGTGCATCCAGAGCAATTGTGTAAGTATTCACATGTGTTCATGTTGCTCACATCTATCCCTGTTATGTGTACTGTTACTGCATGTTGCCTGCAATTTTGTAGTTTTCTCGTAGCAATATTACAAGGTACAAAGGTCAGGAATGTGTGTTAAATGAAATCTAACTACTTTATATTATGGGGTTATTTAATCTCTAACAATGCTAAATATTTGATGAGGTTTCGTATGTTTTGTATATAAATATGTAGCAGTACAACGTAGGCAATATATTGATTATGACTGGAACGATACACCTATCTCCCGATTCGACATGTATTGCGATTCCATATTACGATTTATTGCAATTTTTTTTAACTTTTTTAACAGTAGCGTTGGGAAATAGTTTAATCATACACTTAGGGACTTTTACTTTGGAAAATATCTAAATGAATCCAGTAAAAATGTTTGATTTTCAGCCTGTACTGTATGTAGTCAGAGATGTCCTGAAAAATATGTTTAATTTTTTCCGTATCGCCGAGTCCTAGTACAACGTATATACATCACATTAATGTGAAAGAGTTTAAATTACAATATTTCCCTTCAGTGAAACACGACGTTGCTGAAAATGGAAGTACTCAATTAAAGTACCTCAAAATGCAGTTAAATATTTAGAAAAATGTAAAACCTTTAAAAAACATCCAGTGAGAAGATCACAAATAAAATACTGTTTTTGTAAAACCACATAATTTACTTATGTAAAAGGAGCAATATCACAATATACAAATACTCTAATAAAGTACACTTTATCAGCATAGTATTAGCAGCAACATGGCAGTTTCTCCACAAGAGGGAGCTGTTGAGTTATGTTAAGATTGTCCATAGTTAATTGCAATTAATTAATTTTTTATCTGTTCATGTACCTTAAAGGGAGATTAGTCAAGTATTTAATCCTCTTATCAACATGGGATTGGACAAATATGTTGCTTTATGCAAATATATGTATATATTTATTATTGTAAATCAATTAACAACACAAAACAATGACAGATATTGTCCAGAAACCCTCATAGGTACTGCATTTAGCATAAAACAATATGCTCAAATCAAAGTCCAACAGGCAACATCATTTAATATGCACTCAGTTGCCAGTTTATTAGGTACACCTAGCTAAAACTAATGTAGTCTAGTACAACAGTCCTGCAGTAAATCCTCCTTCATGAAGGTTTTAATGTTCAGTTTGTGTTGATTCAACTGTATGATGATGTAGTTTGTGGTGCTGTTGTTTCTATTTTTTTGTCCACCCCATTTATATCAATGAAGGAAGGCTAAATAACAGAAACACCTCTCTATAAAACACCACCATACTATAAAAGTATTGAGTATAACACTGTAAATACAAGTACATGACCTGAATACTTATTTTACCGCTGCTGGTTTTCAGCTGCTTTGCATCAATGAAACTGTGTCAGTGTGTTTCTAACAATGTACAATATGTGTGTTTCTTACAGATTCACAACCGTGTGTAACCTGGCTCATTGTATTGATCCAGATTGGGACTGGGCCAAGAATCAGTTGAAGAAATTCAACGAGTCATCGGGTCCGCCTTTCAATACCAAACGGTGTGCTAGAAACTGAGGTTTTAAAAATGTGAGAAAGCTGTTCCTTTAAATACATGTTCTCTACGTACACGCCTGTCACCGACCTTCAACTGATTAATTAATCATGATTATACAGAAGATTACCTGCAGATTAAAACTGCTGCCTTTAACTGACATCGTTGGAAAGTTTAATGTTAAATTTAGTTTAAAACACATCTTAATAATGTCTTCTTATATATCAAACACAGCAGCCAGAGTGTCCTCTGAGTGGTACCACTGCACATGAATGAAATCTGTATGCATGTATGTCTGATACTTGTGTCCTAGTTATTGGAGAATATTTAAAATGTATTTTTTTATTATTGTTACAAAAGGTCCAGCCGCTTTCTGAATAAAAGCTTTATTTTTGTATTTATTGTTCTGCTCTCTTTATTTTATTTTGGAGGCCACGAGTCAAAGGAACAAACTGAGCGAGACACCGAGTGACCTTCAGTCTGCTCACTAACGCTCTTTAATATTTATACTAAATAAGAATATATATATAGTTTAAAAGGGAAAAGACCACTGCAGCTTCTGTGTGAATACACAAATGATGGAAAGTAATATTTACTCAAGTACTGTATAAGTACAATTTTGAGGTACTTTACTTGAGTGTTTTGGTTTTCTGCTATTTTATACTTCTACTCTTCTACATTTCAGAGGTAAATATAGTACTTTTTACTTCAGTACATTTATTCAATACCTTTAGTTGCCAGCTATTTTGCGGATTCAGATTAATAAAACAAAATATAATACATTATAATGTATTATTATAGATTAAACTACCCAGCAGTATTAAGTAATTGCTGCAACATTAAAGTGATATAATAATATAATGTACATTATTCTGAATATTCTGCATTATGAGTACTCTTGGTACTTTAAGTATATTTTGATGCTAATACTTTCATTCTTTTACTTAAGCAAGTACAATTTTGAGGTACTTCATTTGAGTATTTTTCGTTTTCTGCTACTGTACCTCTACTCCACTATACTTCAGAGAGTAATTGTACTTTTTACTTCACTACATTTATTCAAGAGTTAGTTACTTTTACAACATTAAGATGAACTACAACATTAAAGTAGTGCATCAAACATGTTAATGCATCAATAATAATGATCCAGTAATATAATATTAGCCACTCTGCAGTACTTTTACTTTTGATACTTTAAAGGGACTGTTTGTAAGAATCAGAAATGTCTTGTTAACAGCGACACCTGTGGCCGTTAAGTCAACAAAAAGTCAGCGTCCTGTTGCTGGCGCTTGTGCTCGCTCTACATAGACATGAACGAGCATCACTCAACACAGTGAGGAGACACACGTCAGCTAAAAGCACAATATCACTCTATATTTCAGCTGCTTGGCAGTAATGTTAGCTGACCAGACGAAGGTCTCTCCATGAATCAATGCTGATCCCAGTGTTGGTGTTTCCTGCCTCAGCCTCCTGACCGCGGCCGGAGGGAACAGGGGAGACACCGGAGTTTTGGTCGGAGACGATAACGTTTCTCTCTGCGGAGCCCCGTCAATCACAAGACACGGGAAACCTCTGTTGGTCTGGAGGAGCTGCAGCAGTTATTTCTGCACAAACGTCCTCTGAACATTCACTAGATATCCTCAGAGCTACTAACTGTTCTGCAGTGAGCGCGCATGAACGTGAGGTGGAGCAAGCTGTGAGTGAAGGCAAGCAGGCAGAGGAGCGGTCTGAACAGCGTAGCCACACGCGAGCGCGCATGGGACACCGACCCGGTAGATTTATACGTGTAAAAAGTTACAAACAGTCCCTTTAAGTACATTTATGCTAATACTTTTTTACTTTTACTTAAGTGAAATGTTGAATGCAGGACGTTTTCTTGTAACAGAGTATTTCTACACTGTGGTACTGCTGTTTTTACTCCATTAAAAGATCTGAGTACGTCTTCCACCGCTGGAATACAGACGTTGTGGTTTGGTTGCAAATGTGTGAATAGAAATTTCCATAATTATGTAAATGTTGTATTTAAATATACTGTGAGGGTTTCTGGACAATATCTGTCATTGTTTTGTGTTGTTAATCGATTTACAATAATAAATATATACATGCATTTGCATAAAGCAGCATATTTGCCCACTCCCATGTTGATAAGAGTATTAAATACTTGACAAATCTCCCTTTAAGGTGCATTTTGAACAGATAAAAAATGTGTGAGAAATGTGTGATTAATCAGATTAACTATGGACAATCATGCGATTTATGACGATTAAATATTTTATTGATTGACAGCCTGAATAATAATAATTTTTTTGTTATTTATATTTTGCATTTTAATCTGAATCTGTAAAGTAACTAAAGCTTTAGTGGAGATGTAGTGAAGTAGAAGTATAAAGTTGCAGGAAATGGAAATACTCAAGTGAAGTACAAGTACCTCAAAATTGTACTTAAGTCCAGTACTTGAATAAATGTTTAAGTATCACTTGGTGACATCTGGTGACAGTAAACGGTACATTTTAAACAAAATGATGTGCTGAATTAATTCTCTTTACGATGTAGAGGCTGTTGTTTACAATATGTGATTTGATGCTATTCATTGATGAGTTTATGAAGGACACATTACAATGTAGTTTCCTTCCTGCGTCTGCGTCCTCCTCTGTGAGGACAGCAGGTTGCAGGAAGAAGAAGAAGAAGAAGAGGTGGTGTCGGACCACAACAAGTGACTGCTGGTGACTTTTCAAAGCCTCCATTGTTTGCAGTCTGAGTGGAAGTAAACGGTGCCAGGAAACAGTGTTGGAAGAAGTTGTGTGTGGAGACAGAAAGTGGCTCTTCAAAAACACTCCATCTGTCTCCGCAAACACCAACAACAGATGTCAGTGTGAGGACGAGAGTTTCTAACGCATCAGTGGAAAAACTGATAAATGTTCAGTTTGGCATTCATTAAAATAATAATTCTGTGAGAAAGAAAAATGCTCTCTTTAATTGTGAAAGAGCAGACTAATAACTGATGACAGAATAAAAATACTATAATATCCCATAAGCTGAAACTGTTTGAAGTCCAAACATGAAAGCCATTTTGACTGTTAAAGCAGAAGTTATATGTCAAAATACATCCTCACATGTATGCATTAAATGTACTTTGTTGAGTTTTTTAGTAGCGCTATGGAGTTGTATTTTTAAGAGTGGGTCCATGTATGACATGTTTCACTCTTTCATTTATCTACAGGTGGCGGTAAAGTGCCAAGAAATGCAGCAAAGCTGGTGAAGAAGAAGACTGCAGGCTAAGAAAAATCAGCATTGCAAATGTTTTATGAGGAAGGAAACAGGTTTGTTGGACCTCAAGGATGCACACACTGGTGAGTAACACTGAATAGAAACACAACTTTTGTATCCAGTAAACAAGTATTGTGTTTTCTGTGAAGCTAAGAAACCACATTACCCGTAACACCATCTAACCCAGCACCTCTTTTAATCTGCAGTCTTATTAGTTATCTTTCTTCCTGTGAGGCTCTTTAAATAGTTAAACTAATGCTCTATAGTCACATTTTCCTTTGTCGAGAACAACTTTCATGCAGCGTGAACAAACCAGTCATCCTCTAAGGCAGTTAAAAATAAAAGCAAAAGAGTTTATTGTAATTTCAAAAGTGCCTGGAAGTGAGACAAACAGCGGGACAAGACGAGCTACAAGATGTAGACATTAATCTGTACATTAAAGGGCCTTTAAATACACGTCTAGCAGCATACTGTACGTTATTAAATCACTTTTATTACCTTCCCGGCAGCAAACTGATTCCCTCTTGAAAACTCAGCTCACAGAGACGTGACACTTGTGCTGTTTAATCTATCACAGTGAAGATTTTGTGCATTTATGGAGACTTTCAACATCCAAAATGTGAGAGTCGGTGACGTGAGAGCATCACATTCATGAGACGTGTGATTGAAATATAATGAAGTCATGAACAGGATCAAGTGAATTGTGTTGTCTGTGCTTGTGTTAGTAGTTTCTCTCTATCGTTGGCTGGACAGAGGGACAGCTCTACACGAATGTTTCCTCATTGGCCGTTGTTCTTTCAAAATGAAACGACGGGAACAGCCCTTTATGCAAACGAGCCCAAGCTCACAGAACTTGGACCAAGCTGTGAAACCAGGCGATCTAGTTCTAAAATGAAACCAGATTCAGCAGCGGCATCATCGCCTATTTCTCTCTTAAAATGTTAACAATGGGACCAATCAGGTGCATTCCACGATCAGGTACGTCACCGCTTGAACGGCCAGCTGAGTGGAGCAGTGTCCCCTAGTGTCCTTGCCGGACCCGGTGGACATGTACCGCTGGATTAAACATTATAGACGTGACCACTGACTATTTGTGGAACAATTTAGCCACAAATTCACAGACTGACCAACACGGTCCAGACGTATACTCGACATAGACCGAGTCTTGTTGCCTTTCTGATTACGTTTTTTGTATTTATCAACCTTCACGGTTTACCAGATTCCTAATTTAATCCTTAAACTACATCAAAATGTAAAAAGAATAGTAATTAATCTTTTTTCCTTTAAAGATGCAGTCGGCAACTTTGAGCAAATATGATAAAAAGATATTTTTATAAAACTGTCATTATATCCTGACAGAAATCTGGTTCCTCTGCGTCCTTTTATGCCTCCTAATGGCATTTGCAAGATTTCACCGCGCCCGAAGGAAAACACCCAACTAGAGCCGAGCTGTCTTTAACGCAACTGTCAATCACTGCTCATGAAACTCGTGAACTTGGCTCAAACGGTCAGACTAAGCAGCGCTGATCAAATATGAGTTGAAAACAGTCGAGTCAAAACCAAGCACCGCCCAACGACCGGATCCGGAGGATGACCGACTTCTGGCGTCATTTGACTGGTGTAATATCTGTTTGCGGGTACGAATAATAGTTCACTATAGGTAAGTTCACCGGCTGGGTTTCAAAATTTATTATTATTTTTTCCCCCCGTTAAAGGGGTTTGTTTGGAGAGATTTTCCTTATCAGGAGCGAGGGTGGAAAAGGACAGAGGGTGTCGTATGAGGTGCAGATTGTTAAGGCTTTGACACATCAAGCCGGCTGTCGGCCATCGGACAGTTTGGGGCCGTCAGTGAGCGTCTGTAGATCTAGCTTTTTGATTCTAGTCTGCCCGTGTCGGAAGTTTTTCGGCAGATTCAGCATGTTGATTTGGCGGCGCCGCCCGTCGGTGAGAGAAATCACTCTGATTGGCTGTTCAGCTTAAACGAATCAGTGCACGAGAAGAGAAACGGACGTGAGGAAAGCAAGCCAACGAGTTAAGTCAAGAGGAAAAACACAGAAGGCTCTTCTCATTTGTTATCTTCATCTCATCTGATCATTCCAACACACGGATATTTTCACAGCGACATGAACATCTGGAATGAAGCTAAGTGGTGAGTGAGTGGTGTGAAAATGGTCATCAGGCGCCACTTTGTTTCATGTACGTATCATAACAACGGCTTGTATATCCGCCGTCCTTTAGGTCTTCCTGTTTCCCTTTTTGAATGATGAATACAGACTACCGCCGCCTGCTGGTGTGGAAAGTTATTTCCTCTCATGCAGATGCAGAACGTACATGCTAATTGGACGTCGGCTGTCGTCTTTGCGGTGTGTTCAAGTGCAACTTTTTGGCCAAGACAAAGGCGACGTGAGACGGCTCGACTGTCGACATTCGTCGCCGCTAGTTCTTTGATGTCGGGTTGGTGTGTCTGAGCCTTAAAGCCTCCTGAGGTTTATTTGTGATATTGGGCTATGTGAATAGAATTGACTTGACTTGTTACCTGTTGCTTTGCCTCGTCTGTGGTTTGAGGATTCCTGACGTTACTCCGTGTTGAGTACTTGTTGCTGTGTGTCATCACCACAACTGGACCAACGAAAGAGAGACGGCTAACTCTAGCTAGAACCCCAGTTTGAATGGAACACAAAACGTAACAGCAAGAAACTCCAAACGTTGGATGTTTTAAAGGGAAACGCGTCTGAAATTGCTAACAGCTGACAGCTAACGCTATGTGAAAAAGCCTTGTAACATCTGGAGGATATACAGCATGATGTGTCTCCTAGCAACACTGGGAAATGATCCTATATTATATTACTCTATATATACTATATCTTCTTTTTCAAAATGGAAAAAATGTGCACAATAGTCGCTGTAAGATTATAGTTTATATTTTCTTACACAAAAAGCGAGGATAATTCAGATTTCAGTTCTACTTTAAGTAGGCTAAAGGTTTAGTATGGGATGTATTTGCTGACATGAAAACAAGCTCAATATAACCTGATAAGTACTAGATAGTCTGTTGGAAGCTTAATGTATTAAAGCACGAACAGACGAGAACTCAAAGTGTAATATAGTATCTATAATATAACAGTCCTTTAGAGTCTAAATGTGCTTATATAGGATAGAGTATGTGGTCAAGTGTCACTATTTTAACACGTGATTATTGACTGAGTGTCTGACGGCTCTCTTCCTGCTCCGTTAGAAAGCTGTCGATGGAATAGCGGTTTGATGACTCTTGTTTGATATCAGCCCGTCATTATCTTCCTTCGACACAGACGTGAACTCATTTGGTGACAGATCGACTTTGGACCAACTCTCCTCCGACTCGGCGGCTATTTCCTCGCCTCGCTCCTCCTTCCACAGCCGCTCGTACTCCTGCTTCAGCTCCTGGTACGAGCGGGAGAAGGTGTGGAAGATGGAGGTGGCGGGGAACGCCATGATGAGGATGCCGCTCAGGATGCTGGTGAGCGCGACTACCTGTCCGGGGATGCTGCGCGGCACCATGTCGCCGTATCCCACCGTGGTCATAGAGATGATGGCCCACCAGTAGGAGGCCGGGATGCTGCTGAAGCTGTGGTGGGGGTGCGTGGCGGCAAACGGCGCCAGCTCGCTCTCCGCTAGATGGACCAGAGGCGAGAAGAGGGTCACGGCCACGCAGACGAACAGCAGCAGCAGGCCGAACTCCCTCATGCTGCGCTGCATGGTCAGCCCTAACGTCTGCAGGCCCAGAGAGTGGCGAGCCAGCCGCATCACGTACAGGATCCGCAGGGCCCGCAGCAGGCGCAGGATCAGACTCAGTTTGTCCAGGTAGCCTCTGCCGGCGCCCATGATGACTTCCTCCCGCGACTCATCTCTGACGTCGACGACCAGGGACACGTAGAACGGCAGGATGGCGATGACGTCGATGATGTTGAGGGGGCCACGAGCGAAGGCCAGCTTGCTCTGAGCGTTGACGAATCGCAGCACAAACTCCAGAGTGAACCACGCCACACAGATGGACTCCACCACGAACATGCTGCGACACTTCTGGGAGCACTCGCCCTGCAGACACAGAGACGGACTGTGAGGAGAAGACACTGGGCAACTGTAAAAGGGTCACGCCGCCAATTTCACACACACGGATCAGGTTACTCGTCGTGGTTAGCACAACGCAGCCTGTGAACACTCGTCTTCTGTGGCTGTGGAGAGGTCTGAGAAAATAACCTGAGGCCTCTAATTAAGTTGGCGTGGCACTGAGGCAGAGGAGCTTGATGTAAGAGGCCATTGGGTTGCATTATGGGAAATGTAGGACCCAGAGGGACTACAGTAAAAGTCAGAATATTTCAGCCACCACCCATGTTATTTTTATTTGAATTGCCATTAAGCACCGAATGGTAGAAATTCAGGATAAAATTTATATGAAACCCAGAAAATGTATTAGGTATTTAAATTTGAAAAAATAAAATAAAAAATAATTTTTAAAAAAGTGGATAAATTGAAGGTTATGGAGTAAAGTATTCATATGTAGTCAAACTAAAGTGACAACTTTTCTACATAAGGGACAATCAATTTAATTTTTTTTTAAATAATCAATGTTTTGCTGCGTCAATTTGAACCATTCATTTTAAACCTGTCTCTTTACTAAATCATTTAAATTTAAAGCTAAATTACTGCTCTCTCGTGTTTTTCATTTAAACGTGCTGCATTTTTGTAGACCAACCAGGAAGTTAGCATCGTCCTGGTTCCTTCAACAAAAAGCCAACGGGATTTTTGAAGCGTGAATGCAATCGCCAGAAGTAAAAAGCTAACGTTAGGCTATAAAAAAACTACACCACAGTCACATGACTTCACGTCACCACCACTAAGCTAAAGGTGGACTAGTGTTTGGCGTAATGATGTTTAGAAGTCTCGTTCAGCCACGTGTTAGCATTTTAGCACTTCCTGTTCCCTCGTCTGGACATCAATGTGTTTTTATTTAGATGCCTGAAATAAGTTCTATGGTTAACACAAGCTGAAGAGATTTTAACGTCTTGTTCTACGATATAAAATACACCAATAAATACCCCACGTGTGAAATTTAAGGCCTTTCAGTGTGTTCCAATCCGCGTACTTCTGTACTTACACTTTTTTGAGTGCATAAGTGTGTTCACACTGGGAAGTACGAAAAAATGCAGTGCACTCAAAGTACCCGGATGTTGTACTCAAAACAGTCAGATCGTTGAGTGTGGAACGCTGGACACTTTTCACACTCAATTGTCGTCATCTTGGCTACGTAGCGGAAGGGACGGAGCCACGACCACTATTCAAACATACGTAGATAACAGAATAAAACACAACAGTACGTAAACATACCGGTGCATTTTCAGCCAACAGGAGGACACATCGTAGGCGACGACATTAGAAACGTAATTTCCACTCTGCTTTCATTTTTTTCTTCAACAAAGCAGGCAGATATGTTGGCGGTAGTTGACGGGTAAAACCTGAAGGAGGCAGCAGCGCAACACAAAGGATGCCACATGCCGTAAAACCCCGAAGAAGAAAAGATATTTTGGCGGGTAGCGAGCCGCCATCAAATGTTGCGATCGTCATTTCCAGTCAGTGCGCCACAGAGTATTCGATTTGAGACGACCCTACCCCGTTGAAATTTACGCACTACTCAAGTGAGTACAGAGTGCACAAAGTGCACTACATTGAAGTGTACTTCTGGAAGTACATATATTGGAACACACTCAGTGTCTTAAAAAAGGCAGTTGCTAAAAAGTGGCTAAATGAGACGTCTAAACGTCATCTTGCGACTTGTCCTCCTTTACAGCCTCGTTGTGTTTATACTCACGCTCATGTGACCGTGGTGTTTATAGCCTAACGTTAGCTTTATACTTCTGCCGATTACATTCACACTTCAAAACTCATAAAAGTGGTGTTCATTTGTGGAGATTATCTTGCTGAACAAAAGGTGTTAGTATCATAAACGTCTGTTTGCCACAGAGCTGATTTTCTGCAATAATCCAAAACCCAATGGAGCAATCCCGTTGGCTTTACGTCCAGGTTGGCCTACAAAAAAATGCACTCTGTTTCAGCTATCGAACTAAAAACCCATTAAAAAAAACATTGATTTCTAGACGAGGGAACTGGAACTGGAAGAGACGTAGGACTCATTCCTGAACCACTCCATTATGCCGTATAACTGCGCCTTTGAGAACAACATATTTTGGTTGCAGCACATATTTTCACAGCAAATCAATGAACCTTTTTGTCAGAAGACAACAAATACACAGATGAAGAAAGCATTAAATTTAACAAACAAAGATGCGATATACAAATAACCTTCACATAGTATCGTATTATTAATTGTCACACCTGCTCAATTTTTCACAACATCATTTCAATGTTGTGTGTCTCTGCAAAGTAAAAAGCACTTAAATTGATTTTATACACAAGCTTATACGACATTCCTTCGACACTGGATGTTAAAAAAGTAAGTCTGTTGTAATATCGATTATCAGACATTTAAGTGGTAAAAAAAATCAATTTCCATTTCAGGGTGGCTTTGAAAGCCGACTGAATGACGGCAGCAAAACAAGAAAACAAGACCTTCTAATGAGGAACATTTGTCAGAAATACTAAAATTATAACGTTGTAAAACACGTTTCTAACTGCACATAATGAGCCTCGTTATGTTTACTGACAAGAAAAGGCTGGGAGGGGGGGGGGTCTGGCTTCATCGAGCTTTTAAATCAATACTTTTAATCTAGAGTTCTGTACGCTGTGTCACCAGAGGAATACAACTCCTAGAAATAAAGTGAATTATTTGTGAAGGAAGTGATATCCAAGAAATGAGGGTGAACTTGATCTGAACTTTCTGCCTGCCAACATGTTGACAGCTTACTACATCATTTACTGTATATACTTTATCTGGCTATTAACTTCTAAAGCTAATGTCTCGACATCCAGGCAGCTAAAGAAGTCATGGGTTGTGTCTTTTTTAGCACCTTTTCAACACCAAAACATTAGTAAGTTAGAATCTATGGCCCCGACCACGGCTCTGAAATATCAGTAAGTTAGAATCTATGGCCCCGACCACGGCTCTGAAATATTAGTAAGTTAGAATCTATGGCCCCGACCACGGCTCTGAAATATTAGTAAATTAGACTCTATGGCCCCGACCACGGCTCTGAAATATCAGTAAGTTAGAATCTATGGCCCCGACCACGGCTCTGAAATATCAGTAAGTTAGAATCTATGGCCCCGACCACGGCTCTGAAATATTAGTAAGTTAGAATCTATGGCCCCGACCACGGCTCTGAAATATAAGTAAGTTAGAATCTATGGCCCCGACCACGACTCTGAAATATCAGTAAGTTAGAATCTATGGTCCCGACCACGGCTCTGAAATATCAGTAAGTTAGAATCTATGGCCCCGACCACGGCTCTGAAATATCAGTAAGTTAGAATCTATGGCCCCGACCACGGCTCTGAAATATCAGTAAGTTAGAATCTATGGCCCCGACCACGGCTCTGAAATATCAGTAAGTTAGAATCTATGGCCCCGACCACGACTCTGAAATATCAGTAAGTTAGAATCTATGGCCCCGACCACGGCTCTGAAATATCATAAGTTAAAATCTATTCTCTGTACTTTGCCAAACTCTGGCTATTCATCCTCAAATCCTAATATTGTTTAACAATAAAACATAAATCTAACTTTTGCGTTGTTAGTAACTCATTAACATTGTTATGTTATAAAGAAATAACAGTCTGATCTTAGATTGTCTTGTAAAATGTTGTATAATACTAAGGCCAACTCGCTACCCCAAAATACAAGAACAGTATGCTGCTCTTTGTATCCTCATTATTTCATTACGTAGCACTGAACTAGCATCATGTAGTCAAATGCATATTTAACCTTTTTACGAGTCATCAGGGACATTAAGTCATTAGCTACCAACAACTGATGAAATCTGATAGCGACAGTTTCAATGAAAAGCTGCTTTTGTCTACTTCAATCTGAAGTCAAGAACCTATTGTTTTATAAATTACCTCAAATTTTAGTACATTTTCTTTGACAAGCTCATTTTTATCGGCATTATTTGCCTGTCAAACTGAGTAAAAGCAAGTTAAACCAGGTGGCCAACACTCAACTTAAGATGTCAGCCAGACTCCAAACTGAAAAACAAAACTGGTTTCCAGAAATTAAAAGGAATCTTGGCTTTGCTTTAGAAACACAACTTCAGACGTTTGTTCAGTCCAACTCTCATCAATTACAAAAGATATGAAAAACAACTTTGTGTGTCTCATCTTCTGAACGGAACACACAAAAGTCTTGATTAGAGTGATTGACTGAACATCCATCAGGGAGAAATCAATCCATCGTCTCCGGCTTTGAAACATAATCACATGGCCTAATTCAGGCACTTTACACTGACAGCTAGTTATACAATCAATTCTTCAGCCTGTCTGCTTCTGTTGACTCAGACAAGAGCAGAAGTCTATGATTTAACAGTCACATTGGCAAAAGCAATTCCAACTCCTCATCCCACACTTGAAGGCATACTATGTATTAACTGTCACTGTTTGAAAACAACGTTAAAGTTGGTGCACGACCCATGACTGCAGATCGTGTCTAGAAGGTAACCCCCGAGTTGGGAAACTCTCGCTAGATGGTTAAGGTTAGGTATTGACCTTGAATAGTTAAGGTTAGATATTGACCTCTAATAGTTAAGGTTAGGCATTGATCTTGAATAGTTGAAGTTAGGCATTGACCTCTAATAGTTAAGGTTAGGCATTGATCTTGAATAGTTGAAGTTAGGCATTGATCTTGAATAGTTGAAGTTAGGAATTTATCTTGAATAGTTAAGGTTAGGCATTGATCTTGAATAGTTGAAGTTAGGAATTTATCTTGAATAGTTAAGGTTAGGCATTGATCTTGAATAGTTGAAGTTAGGCATTGATCTTGACTAGTTGAAGTTAGGCATTGATCTTGAATAGTTGAAGTTAGGCATTGATCTTGAATAGTTGAAATTAGGCATTGATCTTGAATAGTTGAAGTTAGGAATTGATCTTGAATAGTTAAGGTTAGGCATTGATCTTGACTAGTTGAAGTTAGGCATTGACCTCTAATAGTTAAGGTTAGGCATTGATCTTGAATAGTTGAAGTTAGGCATTGATCTTGACTAGTTGAAGTTAGGCATTGACCTCTAATAGTTAAGGTTAGGCATTGATCTTGAATAGTTGAAGTTAGGCATTGATCTTGACTAGTTGAAGTTAGGCATTGACCTCTAATAGTTAAGGTTAGGCATTGATCTTGAATAGTTGAAGTTAGGTATTGACCTCTAATAGTTAAGGAAAGGCATTGATCTTGAATAGTTGAAGTTAGGTATTGACCTCTAATAGTTAAGGAAAGGCATTGATCTTGAATAGTTGAAGTTAGGCATTGACCTCTAATAGTTAAGGTTAGATATTGACCTCTAATAGTTAAGGTTAGGCATTGATCTTGAATAGTTGAAGTTAGGCATTGACCTCTAATAGTTAAGGTTAGGCATTGATCTTGAATAGTTGAAGTTAGGCATTGATCTTGAATAGTTAAGGTTAGGCATTGATCTTGACTAGTTGAAGTTAGGCATTGACCTCTAATAGTTAAGGTTAGATATTGACCTCTAATAGTTAAGGTTAGGCATTGATCTTGAATAGTTGAAGTTAGGCATTGACCTCTAATAGTTAAGGTTAGGCATTGATCTTGAATAGTTGAAGTTAGGCATTGATCTTGAATAGTTGAAGTTAGGAATTTATCTTGAATAGTTAAGGTTAGGCATTGATCTTGAATAGTTGAAGTTAGGAATTTATCTTGAATAGTTAAGGTTAGGCATTGATCTTGAATAGTTGAAGTTAGGCATTGATCTTGACTAGTTGAAGTTAGGCATTGATCTTGAATAGTTGAAGTTAGGCATTGATCTTGAATAGTTGAAATTAGGCATTGATCTTGAATAGTTGAAGTTAGGAATTGATCTTGAATAGTTAAGGTTAGGCATTGATCTTGACTAGTTGAAGTTAGGCATTGACCTCTAATAGTTAAGGTTAGGCATTGATCTTGAATAGTTGAAGTTAGGTATTGACCTCTAATAGTTAAGGAAAGGCATTGATCTTGAATAGTTGAAGTTAGGTATTGACCTCTAATAGTTAAGGAAAGGCATTGATCTTGAATAGTTGAAGTTAGGCATTGACCTCTAATAGTTAAGGTTAGATATTGACCTCTAATAGTTAAGGTTAGGCATTGATCTTGAATAGTTGAAGTTAGGCATTGACCTCTAATAGTTAAGGTTAGGCATTGATCTTGAATAGTTGAAGTTAGGCATTGATCTTGAATAGTTAAGGTTAGGCATTGATCTTGACTAGTTGAAGTTAGGCATTGACCTCTAATAGTTAAGGTTAGGCATTGATCTTGAATAGTTGAAGTTAGGTATTGACCTCTAATAGTTAAGGAAAGGCATTGATCTTGAATAGTTGAAGTTAGGTATTGACCTCTAATAGTTAAGGAAAGGCATTGATCTTGAATAGTTGAAGTTAGGCATTGACCTCTAATAGTTAAGGTTAGATATTGACCTCTAATAGTTAAGGTTAGGCATTGATCTTGAATAGTTGAAGTTAGGCATTGACCTCTAATAGTTAAGGTTAGGCATTGATCTTGAATAGTTGAAGTTAGGCATTGATCTTGAATAGTTGAAGTTAGGAATTTATCTTGAATAGTTAAGGTTAGGCATTGATCTTGAATAGTTGAAGTTAGGCATTGATCTTGACTAGTTGAAGTTAGGCATTGATCTTGAATAGTTGAAGTTAGGCATTGATCTTGAATAGTTGAAATTAGGCATTGATCTTGAATAGTTGAAGTTAGGAATTGATCTTGAATAGTTAAGGTTAGGCATTGATCTTGACTAGTTGAAGTTAGGCATTGATCTTGAATAGTTAAAGTTAGGCATTGACCTTGAATAATTGAAGTTAGGCATTGACCTCTAATAGTTAAGGTTAGGCATTGATCTTGAATAGTTGAAGTTAGGAATTGATCTTGAATAGTTAAGGTTAGGCATTGACCTTGAATAGTTGAAGTTAGGCATCGATCTTGACTAGTTGAAGTTAGGCATTGATCTTGAATAGTTGAAGTTAGGCATTGATCTTGAATAGTTGAAGTTAGGCATTGATCTTGAATAGTTGAAGTTAGGAATTGATCTTGAATAGTTAAGGTTAGGCATTGATCTTGACTAGTTGAAGTTAGGCATTGATCTTGAATAGTTAAAGTTAGGCATTGACCTTGAATAATTGAAGTTAGGCATTGACCTCTAATAGTTAAGGTTAGGCATTGATCTTGAATAGTTGAAGTTAGGAATTGATCTTGAATAGTTGAAGTTAAGCATTGATCTTGAATAGTTGAAGTTAGGCATTGATCTTGAATAGTTGAAGTTAGGCATTGATCTTGAATAGTTACGGTTAGGCATTGATCTTGAATAGTTGAAGTTAGGCATTGATCTTGAATAGTTGAAGTTAATCATTGATCTTGAATAGTTGAAGTTGGGCATTGATCTTGAATAGTTAAGTTTAGCTTTGTTCTTGGTGTGAATGCACCATAACAGGATGTTGTGTGGCTGTCAGCCTTTCGGCTTCATACGCACCCTGGTCTCTTCATCTCTGAGGTCTGGCATGGTGCTGATGCACAGGCTGATGACGGTGACCATCACCATGACCACCGAGAGGCAGGCAAATATCTTCCCCATCAGCCCCGACTGAGGGTTTTCTACCACCTCTCGCAGCATCCAGGTCATTTTGTGATAGCCCTTTTTTGTCTCTGTGGTGGTTTGCTTCATCATCACCCTCTTCTGCCTCCACTCCTCTTCTTTGCGCTCGCGCTCGGCCACCTCCTCCACACGGGTGATCATGCGGCGACGGCAACAACGCTCCATATGGCCCGGGTCCACGCCCCAGTAATCAAGCTCATCATGCAGCGACACAGCGCACAGTTCCCGAAGCAGACGCAGTTTCCCTGCGGCCAGGAAGTTGAGGATGACCCTGAAGGCTGTCGGGTTTCGGTCGAAGAAGTACTCCTGGCATGTCTCGTCATAGTCGTCGCAGAGTCGTTCGATCTCCTCAGGGGTGGTGCAGAAGCGCAGACGACCCAGTCGACTCTGGGGGAACTGCTCCAAAGTGCTCCAGGGGAAGGTGTAGCGGTTGCCCCCGACGTTGATGAGAACCTGCAGGGTGTGGTCGACCACGTATGAAGCCTTGCGGTCACGAAGCAGCTGGGCGCGCTGGAAGTAGACGCCCTTGATGGTCTCAGTCTCCGGGATCTCGGTGAAGAAGCGGTCGAGGCTGCTGTCGTCGCTGCTGATGGAGTAGGTGCTGAAGTCGTGGTTGGCATTGCTGATGATGGGCATGCTGGCTTCAGGATGTGTGACAGGATGGAAGAGGTGCTTGTATGTCCGGTTGATGGGAGGTTAGGAGGAAGCTGTAATAACAAAACAAATTAATAAAAAGTCAGTCTTTTGTACATCAAGTCCTTATGAAACTATTTTTCTATTAATGCAAACTTTTTTGTCTCAGTTTAAAGCCTCTTTACAAAACCAACATTTCATATGGAGTCCCACAAGGCTCTGTCCTGGGTCCCCTTCTTTACATTACGTTACCAGTAGAGGTCATCATTCATTGAGTTTAGTTGCTATGCAGATGACACTCAACTCTATATAGCTGTTGATCCTGATGACCTGATCCAACCTTCAATTTATGTTTAATCCAAAATGTCCACGAGCTAATTCAGGACAAAACAAAAGTCCTTGTTGTCGACCAAAAGAGCAACAGTTTACTGCACATATTTGTGATTAAAAAATGTATAATACAAAGGGTAATAACTGAACTTTTTTACAGTTTGATGTGACGTTTTACAGACGCCTCTTTTATAATAGAGGTCTATGGGGAAACAGCTTATCCAGATCCGTTAATACACAACAGAGTCTCAAAGCAGTTGGTGAAACAGTCACAAAATTTAATCTATTCGATTCGTGTACATGGACACAAATTACCCTTTTTTTTCATGACGTTCAGCACGACTTTCAAAAAACATATTTTTAGTGCGTTTCCTATGAATGTCCAACAACAATTTCCGCTCCAGTCTTTTCAAAATAAAACTACTCATTTAGGTTTAGGCAGAGATCGACTTGGTTAGGTTTAGGCAACTAAACTACTTAGTTACATTTAGGAAAAGATCGCGGTTTAAGTTTAAATAACACTGGAAGTGGCGTAACTTACAGTATAAGTACGCAAGTTACTTGACAAAAACTACTTAGTTTGATGTTTTAAGTACATTTTTACAATACTTTTGTACTTCTATTTTAGTAAAAGTATGAATACAGGACTTCAACCAATGAGTGAAACAGCAACACAGTCTCGCGGCAGTTCGTTCAATATTCACGAAATTTAATCTTTTTGATTCGTGTACATAGACACGAGTTTCCCTTTTTTTTGTGACGCTCAACACGATTTTCAACAACGTATTTTTCGTGCATTTTCCAACGAATGTTCAGCAACGTGACGCACGTGTCAATTTCTGTCTTTTCAAAATAAAACTACTTAGTTAGGTTTAGGAAAAGATTGTGGTTTGGGTTAAAATATCTCCTTAAGTGCCGTAACTTAAGTACAGAAGTTATGTGACAAATCAGTTTTGACTTCTGACTTCACACGGGACACGAACAGCTCCAGTCTCCTGGGTGTAAGTCCGGTGTTTTGTGATCCACCCATCCACCCCGACCTCCTCCCTACACGGCATTTGCTGCTCTTTATACTTCCCGGTTCACAAATAGGTTCATTACAATTGATTTCGTGCTGACCATCATGAAAAAAATTTTAAATTCATGTCTATGTACAGGAATCAATACATTAAATTTTGCGACTGGGCTGTAATACATCCATACTCTGTTGATTGACTTATTTATTAATTGACTAATCATTTAAGAAATAATAGATTAAGCCACATTACGTCCATTGTGCATTGTGCAATTGCATTGTGCACGTGCATTGTGCAATAATGTAAAAAAAAAAGATCTTAGCACCCCACTTTTAGTCCTGACACCCTTCTGAGTTGACTTCACACCAATTCACGCCTCGATTCACGTGACTCGGTCGACTCTGCTGAGTGACCTTAAAACTGTCAGCAGCTCAGGTGTGACGTCGTGGTGTGAACGAGCCAGAGAGGTTAAAACGTCTCTGAGATCGACCTGCCGGCGAAAACTGAAGAAGCTCCTTTAACTACAACTTCTGCTTCGACCTGACGTCCTGAAACTGGTTTTTAATGGTAACAGATATCTGCTTGACAAGGACCACCGTGGAAATAAGTCCTGTGATGTTCTTTTAAATGTGCCAGTACATTAGTCTAATAACCACGTAAGTATCTTGTCAAATAAACAAAGCAAGCGGCTCCACTGAGAGGTTCAGGACGTCTTTTGTTCCTGCAGCAGACACCGTCTCCTTTCACTATTTATTCACTATTTATTCATTCACATGATGCACTCAGCTCTCACTGACCTCTTATCGTTGTTGGAACTATCTACTTCCCTTCAGTGAACTGCGTGATGCTATCTTGGGTAGTTGACGTATTTTATTGTGTCTACGTCTTTGTTTTGTTTTTGTTTTTGTGCACGGTGACAAACCAGTTTCCCCTTTGGGGATTAATAAAGTTCATCTCATCCTAACAAAAACATGCAAAACACACTGTGAGCTTAAAGGGCAGATTCATTTACATAAAAAACACATTTTCTCACTGACCTCTGCTGGTATCTCTCCACACGGATAGTTTTTATTTGACCTTCCTGTCAGCACAGCTTTTATTGGGACTACTTTCTACCAAAGACATTTATTTATTTACATTTAAAGATAAAAAAAATTTGAGATTCTGAAAAATTGCCACCTATAATGTGGTGATGAATTGACATCAAACCAGCGTGTACAAATAGTTAAAATAAGTGCAATTCAGATCATCGATACTATACAGTATTAAACATGCCCAGAAAGAGATGATGCTGTTGAATATCAATGCTGTGAACACACAAAATAAACTCCAATCACCTCTATTGTTTTGGGGTGGAGGCAGAAATCTCAGAGAAGGATATCTGAGAACATGGACAAATAAAAATAAATAATCTACTGGCTGTTTTTTGCTGAAATTACCCATTAATTCAAAAATCTGGACTGGATGCATGCACATATGCTCTATTTTACTGCTTGTATGTTTCTACTTTTAGTGTTTTTTTAAGAAAACTTTGGAATTAAATAATAATAAAAGTGCACTATTTGAACATTTTGCTATTTTTCATTTCACTGCAACGCCACCATGTGGTGTTTACCGTCATCATTCTACATTTTGGCGATCGAAAACTGGCATGGTCATTTTCAAAGAGGTCCCTTGACCTCTGACCTCCAGATCAGTGAATGTAAACGGGTTCTATGGGTACCCACGAGTCTCCCCTTTACAGACATGCCCACTTTATGATAATCACATGCAGTTTGGGACAAGTCATAGTCAAGTCAGCACACTGACACACTGACAGCTGTTGTTGCCTGTTGGGCTGCAGTTTGCCATGTTATGATTTGAGCATATTGTTTAATGCTAAATGCAGTACCTGTGAGGGTTTCTGGACAATATCTGTCATTGTTTTGTGTTAATTGATTTACAATAATAAATATATACATACATTTGCATAAAGCAGCATGTTTGTCCACTCCCATGATGATAAGAGGATTAAATACTTGATTAATCTCCCTTTAAGTTACATTTTGAACAGATAAAAAATGTGTGATTAACTAGTTTAATCGATTGACAGCACTAATATTATATCATTACATTATTATTACTCATGCATTAATGTAAAAGCAGGATTTTACTGTTGTAGCTGGTCGAGCTGGAGCTCATTTTGAACTATTAGCTAATGATTATTTTCATTAAGGGTAAATCATGCTGATTATTTTCTCCTTTAATCGATTGATTGGTTTGCAAAAATCCCAATAACCCAGGGCCAAAAGTGACACCTTCACCATGTTTGTTTAGTCCAAACATTCCTCATTATTAATAATACATTAACATTATTAACAGGAAAAAAAGCAGCAAAACTTCATATTTATGAAGCTGGAACCATTAGTTGTTCCAGTAATATTAATCAGGATGAGATCTAATAGAGGAACTATCAGCACAGGAGAATAAAGTCTTTATCTCTTAATTAGAAACAGAAATTAGAGCAGCAGCTAATTAAAGAGAAAACTAATTTAATTAACGGCTTGTTGAAGTTAAATTATATTTTATTCTGATGATAGGAGGCTTTATTGTGTCCTAATGGCAGTAGAAGTGATAATAAAACAGTATAATAATATATTAACTCACCTTCCAGGTCGCAGGTTTGCCTCCTCAGCTCTCCGTTATTAGTCCCGAACATGTTCTCATCTGTTGCTGTGATGAAGATCCTCATCATGAAGACATCATTATAATGTCTGTTATTATTATTATTATTATTATTATTATTGTAATAATAATAATAACAAGCTGCAGATCTCAGTGTTCTAACAGTTGATGGATCCTGTGTGAAGTTGTGAAGTCTGTCTGAGCAGCATCACCGGTCTGAACACGTCGCAGCTCTCCGGACTGGTCTCTCGGTGTTCGGATCGCTCCGCTCCGGTTCCGTCGCTCCGAGGGCAGAATGAACGAGATGATCTAACAGAGAAACCTGCTGCTGGATCCTCTTCATCATCTGAGTCTGACAGCAAGAAACTCCTCCTCCTCTTCTTCCCTCCTCCTCCTCCTCATCTTCCTCTTCCTCCTCTTCCTCCCTCCTCCTCTTCTTTCACCCTCCTCCTCTTCCTCCTCTTCCTCCCTCCTCCTCTTCTTCCTCCTCCTCCTCTTCCTCCTCTTCTTCCTCTTCTTCCTCTTCCTCCTCTTCCTCCTCCTCTTCCTCCCTCCTCCTCCTCTTCCTCCTCCTCTTTCACCCTCCTCTTCCTCCTCCCTCCTCTTCCTCCTCTTCCTCCCTCTTCCTCTTCCTCCTCTTCCTCCCTCTTCTTCCCTCCTCCTCCTCCCTCTTCCTCTTCCTCCTCCTCCTCTTCCTCCCTGTTCCTCCTCCTCCTCTTCCTCCCTCTTCCTCTTCCTCCTCCTCCTCTTCGTCTTCCTCTTCCTCCTCTTCCTCCTTCTTCCTCTTCCTTCTCCTCCTCCTCCTCCTCTTCCTCCCTCTTCCTCTTCCTCCTCCTCCTCTTCGTCTTCCTCTTCCTCCTCTTCCTCCTTCTTCCTCTTCCTTCTCCTCCTCCTCCTCCTTTTCCTCCCTCTTCCTCCTCCTTTTCCTCCTCTTCCTCTTCCTCCTCTTCCTCCCTCTTCCTCTTCCTCCTCTTCCTCCCTCCTCCTCCCTCTTCCTCCTCTTCTTCCTCTTCTTCCTCTTCCTCCTCTTCCTCCTCCTCTTCCTCTCTCTTCCTCCTCCTCTTTCACCCTCCTCTTCCTCCTCCCTCCTCTTCCTCTTCCTTCTCCCTCCTCCTCTTCCTCCTCTTCCTCCCTCTTCCTCTTCCTCATCTTCCTCCCTCTTCTTCCCTCCTCCCTCTTCCTCTTCCTCCTTCTCCTCTTCCTCCCTGTTCCTCCTCTTCCTCCCTCCTCCTCTTCCTCCCTCTTCCTCTTCCTCCTCCTCCTCTTCGTCTTCCTCTTCCTCCTCTTCCTCCTTCTTCCTCTTCCTTCTCCTCCTCCTCCTCCTCTTCCTCCCTCTTCCTCCTCTTCCTCCCTCTTCCTCCCTCCTCCTCCCTCTTCCTCCTCCTTTTCCTCCTCTTCCTCTTCCTCCCTCTTCCTCTTCCTCCTCTTCCTCCCTCCTCCTCCCTCTTCCTCCTCCTTTTCCTCCTCTTCCTTTTCCTCCCTCCTCCTCCCTCTTCCTCCTCCTTTTCCTCCTCTTCCTCTTCCTCCTCTTCCTCCCTCTTCCTCTTCCTCCTCTTCCTCCCTCCTCCTCCCTCTTCCTCCTCCTTTTCCTCCTCTTCCTTTTCCTCCTCCTCCTCCTCTTCCTCTTCCTTCATCCTCTTCCTCCTCTTCCTCTTCCTCCTCCTCTTCCTCCTCTTCCTCTTCCTCCTCTTCCTCCTCCTCTTCCTCTTCCTCTTCCCCCTCGTCTTCCTCCTCTTCCTCTTCCTCTTCCCCCTCGTCTTCCTCCTCCTGCTCTTCCTCCTCTTCCTCCTCCTCTTCCTCTTCCTCTTCCCCCTCGTCTTCCTCCTGCTCTTCCTCCCTCCTCCTCCTCTTCCTTCTCTTCCTCCTCCTCTTCCTCCTCTTCCTCTTCCTCCTCCTTCCTCCCATCTCCATCTCTCCTTCTTCTACACTGTAAAAAACGACGTTAAGGTAATTCAACTGGTGGATTCAGTACTCTGATATTTCTATATGTAATAGTTGGAGTCTGTATATTTAAAGGACCAGTCTGTAACATTTCGGGGGATTTATTGACAGAAAAGTAATATAATATTAAAGCTTCAGTAGTCAGTATATTTTTGGCATTATTGGGCTAAAAATCCCATAATAACCTTTCAGCATATTGTAATTCAAGTGTTCTGAGAGAAAACTAGACTTCTGCTCCTCCTCATGGCTCTGTTTTCAGGCTTTAAAACATCTAGCCCGTGACGGGAGACTTTGACCAATCACAGGTCATTTCAGAGAGAGAGTGTTCCTATTGGCTGTGCTCCGGCTGGTGGACGGTGCTTGGTATTTCATCAACTTGATTGGTCACAAACTTTCTCATTTTACAGCTAAACCGTGCACTACAAGATGATTCTGAGAACATTTGAGGAGAGAAATAGGCATTAACGTAACATAATATTGATTCATATTTGATCAGCGCTGCCTAGTTTGACCGTTTGGTCAGAGTTCAGAGTGATTGACAGCCGCCTCTCAGAGACGACAGATGCACAGCAGACCTCAGATCAGCTCTTACTGCTTGTTTTCCTCCGGTCTGTGAAATCTTGCATCAATATTTTCCTCTGAATTATAGTAAAATAGAGGAGTATAAAATGTATATACTACCTCAAAACTATATTTATTATAAGTACAGTGTTTGAGTAAATGTACTTAGTTATATTCCACAGCTGGTGAGATGTAATGTGTGTAATATAAATTAAAATAGACGGTAGACGGGGATGAGTCTGAGGAAACTTTATTATTGTGAACATGTCAGTTGTATCTCAGCTGTCGTCGTCTTGTCTTCTTATTAAATAGAAAGCAGAGACAACGAGCCGTCCAGGTTTTCACAAACCAAACAGAGATGTTGTATCTTCCTGAAGGTCTCTGGAGATCTGTGTTCAGCTCGCCATCGATAAACTTCTGTTCACTTCACCTTCAGATTAAAAGAGAAACAGATTAGAGAGGAATTGTTACTGTAAAACCCTTCGATGATGTTGTGGTGGATGGATGTGGAGACTCTTCACCTCCTTTTTCCTACTAATAGAGTCAACATTGGTTTCTTAGACACATTCAGGCAAAAACATGTGTTTTCATGCACTGGTTGGAGATTTTGAGTTACTTTGCTTCCATAACATGTTTTCTATCAGACTAGAGGAAAGAAAACATCCTAAATACACATTCAGGTGTTTATTTGACTACAGTGGTGTGAGCAGAGGGCTACTCAGTTGGTTGCAATCTGCAACCAGACCACTAGATATCACTGAATCCTACAGACTGTACCTTTAATAACATCAACAAGAAATCTCAAGCAAAAAGAAAAGATGCTCTTTACCACATCTATAATACATCAATAGAATCAACAAAGAGTTGTTTTTTTACAGTGCAGCTGCTTGTCTACTCGATCAGGACTCTTCAGTATAAACTGGACTCAGCTGTAAAGCCTTTGTTTAAATGCAGCTAAAGCCTGATTGACAAAGTTTGTACAGGCAGACGTCCAAACACACAGAGAGGATTAATAAAACAGGACAGAAGATAAAACACAGAGCCTCACACACACACACACACACACACGCACACAGTGTTATGTCACTCATGATTTGCATTGCCGCTTTACAAGAAGCAGGTGGTTGTGTTTGGTGCAGATCTAATAACCGATACGTGAGCCGCTGTGACAGTGACATCCTCGCTCTGATGAATGTGACCTCTGGTAAATAAACGTCTGGTGGCTTTCTTCTTCTGAGGGTTTTATTTCCTGTTTTATATTCCGTACTGCGGAGAGAGAGAGAGAGTGGATTACACACAACTTTACTATGTGTTTGTGTCTATTGTGTCTTGTTTGACTAATCGGGGTCACGTTGCCGTGGTAACTGATTGGGGCCTCAAGAGGAGAGCCTCGAGACTTCGCTCTTCAGATTCAGATGATTTTTTAGATTACAGTTGGTTTGTTTTTTAAACTTCAGAGTAAACCTCTTTGTCCTTTTTCCATGTATCGACCTCACAAAGTCTCTTATGAGCTTCAAAAATATGGTCCTGCATTCAAAGTAAAAGTACAGAAGTATTACCAGCTAAATGTACTTTAAGTATCAAAAGCAAAAGTACTCATTCTGCAGATTATTTTATTATAAATTAATACTGATGCATCACTGTTAGATCAGCATGTTACTGTTGTAGCTGCTCTAACAGGTGGAGCTGGTTTTAACTACTTTATATACACTTTTAGTTTAGTCCAGTGGTTCCCAACGTAAGGATCGGGGCCCTCCAAAGGGTCTCTAGATAAATCTGAGGGGTCGTGAGATGATTAATGTGAGAGGAGAAGAAACTGAGTTCTGATACACAAATTTTATGCGTTCACCTACTGGCGTGCATTTGAACGCCGATGTGTTCACTTACTGGCGAACATACTGACGTGCCTTCAGTGTTAATTTCGTTAACAAAAACTATGACTAAATATGTTCGTCAACGACCTTTTTTTCCATAACTAAGATGAGACGATGACGAGATGGCACCGACGCCGTTAACACTAACTGGCAAACATATCGAAGTGCATTTTAAACTGTGATGCGTTCCCTTACTTACATGCATTTCAACGCCGATGTGTTCACTTACTGACATGCATTTCAACGCCGATGCGTTCACTTACTGACTGAAGTGCCTTCAGTAACAATTTCGTTAATGAAAACTATGACTAAATATGTTTGTCAACAACCTTTTTTTCCATAACTAAGACGGGACGATGACGAGACGGCACCGACGCCATTAAACACTAACTGTGGTGATATAAACATGCAATGTTGTTGACGATAAAAGACGAGACTAAAATTTAGTTTAGGACTCAGAGTAACTTACTTAAGTTAAAGTAAACAATGACAACAACAGGGAGAAAGAAACCAGGTGGTATTTTGGCTCGGTTAGATTGACTGAATCTGATGACTAAAACAGTTTTAATTGACTTGTTTAGTCAACTAAAACTTGACTAAACAAAACAGGATGAGGTTGAGTGAATATGATAAAAACTAATAAGGACAGTTGACACAAGACTAAATATAAATGAATAAATAAAAGTAGCTGTCAAAATGAACACTCGGCCCGCTTTGAGTTTAGAGGAGGAAGATGAACAAAGAGTTCTTCATCATGTTGAACTCTTTAACCCCGCAAACCAGCACAACGAGAGCGATGTTGTAATAAGACGATCTCTGACCTCCAGGACTGATGAATATCAGGGATTACATGATAATCCACAAGCAGGAGGGACGCGGAGGGAAACCAGAGAGCATGCTGGGACTCCACGAGGCTGCAGGATCATGCTTGGAGTATATTAAGTAGTATTTATAATAGTATATTGGGGTTGTATAGAAGTCTGTGAGAAAATAACCCTACTTCTCACTTGATTTATTACCTCAGTAAACATTGTAAACATGAGTTTATGATCTCAATCACTAGTTTCAAGTCTTCTTCAATACAGCATGATGTTCATTTAGTAAATTATGGTCCCATTTAGAGTCAGATAGACCATAAAGCAGAGGATGCTTTAGGGCGGGGCTACCTTGTGATTGACAGGTTGCTATCACGGCGTTGTCCGGTCTAGGAGTTGTCCGTGTTTTTGTCTTACAACTTTAACTCTTTCACAGTGTGTTTTCACTTCATCAAAGTTAATCGGAACATTTTGGTCGCCTAAAAATGTCTTATTCAGCGTTCGGTTGTACTTAGCTCCACCCTCTCGTAAATACCAAGATGGAGACGGACGAAAACGAAAATGGCGACAAACGACAACCAAGATTGTGACGGCCAAATACCAAGATGAAGATGGACGAAAACCAAGATAGTAACAGACGAAAAAACGAAATGGCGACGAACGAATACCAAGATGACGACAGAAAAAAACAAGGTGGCGACAGACGAAAACCAAGATGGTGACAGCCAAAATGCCGAACTCAAGGCTTCACGTCCTCTTCTTATAAACAGTCTTTGGCTCCAGGTGACACCTTTACATACAAATATTCATGTGATTAATCGTTAATATGAAAATACTAATTAAAGCTTTTAATCAGATATCTGAATGTTCTTTTTAGATATGAAGTAATTGATATAAACTTTCCTTTTGTGTGGTGGAGTTATATAATTAATAAATCATACTCTCAGAGACTCAGAGAAAACACATTGTCCTTGTTTGTCTGCATCTTATTTACATTTTGAACTATTGTTCTCACTCCACAGAGTTTGCGGGCGGCCGGCTGATGAAGATTACAGCCGCAGCCTTTCATTTCATTTTGTTTGGAAACCTTAAGCCTCTTTTTGCAACTTAATTTCCTGACGGTGCCGCGGGGTTAACACGGTTCACTGGAATCTCTCCCTCAGAAGAAATTAAACCAAACTCCTGGGGAATTGCTCTGCTCTCTCAATTTGCTCCGGATCACCAGGGGACCGGTGCAGCGGGGCAACTGATAAGTCGCCCTTGATTCAGCACAAACACTCGTTAATTAACCTCCAGCCCAGAATCAGGTCCCCGCCAAAACTTTCAGGATGAACTGTATTTCATTAGCATGGCATGTTGATGCGGGCGCCATTAAGAATTCAGGCTTTGTTTGAGCCGGTCCGGTCCGTCTCCAGTTTCTACATAATGAAAAGAAGAAAGACAGGAAGTCCGTGGAGCGTATAGATTGAGAGGAAACCCTCAGAAAGGAATCAGATTATATAGGCCAAGTGTCCTTTTACAGTTATTGACTATCTGCCCTCTGAGCCGCCCGACTCGGCTTACAAGCTGCCTGACGGATCCGAGATAGACGGCGTCTTAAAGCAAGTGCATCCTGCCGTAAACAACGCCACAGGCTGCTTGTTAAAAGTTCACACAGATTACGAGAAGAAACAAACTGTTTTCTCATTTATGTCTTGTCCTTTCTCTTCCTGCAGGTCGTTTTGGTTTTGATTGTCAAGGTTTTGAAAGTAACTATTGCTCAAGTACAGTTTGAGGTACCTGTTTACTTCAGTATTTCCATTACTGCACTACATTTCAGAGAGATATATTGTACTTTCTACCTCTGTACAGTGGTCTGACGGCTGTAGTTACCGTCCAATGAATATTTTATGTGATCTCATGGGAAGAGGCTAGGGATACGGGGCGGCTGTGGCTCGGGGGGTTCACCGTAGAGCGGGTCAACCTTTAGTCCCCGCCTCCTACTATCCTCATGTCAAAGTGTCCTTGAACATTTTTGTCTGTCGCCATCTTGGTTTTTGGCCGTCACCATCTTGGTTTTTAGCCGTCGCCATCTTGGTTTTTGTCTGTCGCCATCTTGGTTTTTAGCCGTCGCCATCTTGGTTTTTAGCCGTCGCCATCTTGGTTTTTGGCCGTCACCATCTTGGTTTTTGGCTGTTGCCATCTTGGTTTTTGGCCGTCACCATCTTGGTTTTTAGCCGTCGCCATCTTGGTTTTTGGCCGTCACCATCTTGGTTGTTAGCCGTCGCCATCTTGGTTTTTGTCTGTCGCCATCTTGGTTTTTGGCCGTCGCCATCTTGGTTTTGGCAGTCGCCATCTTGGTTTATAGCCGTTGCCATCTTGGTTTTTGGCCGTCACCATCTTGGTTTTTGGCTGTTGCCATCTTGGTTTTTGGCCGTCGCCATCTTGGTTTTTAACCGTCACCATCTTGGTTTTTGGCCGTCACCATCTTGGTTTTTAACCGTCGCCATCTTGGTTTTTGGCTGTTGCCATCTTGGTTTTTGGACGTCACATCTTGGTTTTTAACCGTCACCATCTTGGTTTTTGGCCGTCACCATCTTGGTTTTTAACCGTCGCCATCTTGGTTTTTGGCCGTCACCATCTTGGTTTTTAGCCGTCGCCATCTTGGTTTTTGGCCGTCACCATCTTGGTTTTTGTCTGTTACCATCTTGGTTTTTGTCTGTTGCCATCTTGGTTTTTGGCCGTCGCCATCTTGGTTTTGGCAGTCGCCATCTTGGTTTATAGCCGTTGCCATCTTGGTTTTTGGCCGTCACCATCTTGGTTTTTGTCTGTCGCCATCTTGGTTTTTGGCAGTCGCCATCTTGGTTTATAGCCGTTGCCAGCTTAATTTTTGGCCGTCGCCATCTTGGCTTTTGGCCGTCACCATTTTGGTTTTTCGCCGTCGCCATCTGTCTTTTGCAACCAGAAATGACACGAGAGGGTGGAACTAAGAACAACCGAACGCTAAATAAGACATTTGTAGGCGAGCAAAATGTTATAATTAACTTTGATGAAGTGAAACCACACTGTGAAAGAGTTAAAGTTGTAAGACGAAAACACGGACAACTCCCAGACCGGACAACGCCGTGGTAGCGACCTGTCAATCACAAGGTAGCCCCGCCCTAAAGCATCCCTGCTTTATGGTCTATTTGACTCTAACTCGGACCATCATTTACTAAATGAACATCATGCTGTATTGAAGAAGACTTGAAACTAGCGACTGAAACCATAAACTCATGTTTACAATGTTCACTGAGGTGATAAATCAAGTGAGAAGTAGACTCATTTTCTAATAGTCTAACATCCTGTCGTCAAACGCCTTCCACTCCTCCGCTGTGTTCATATTATAGATTCAGTCCATGAAAACAGAGGAGCAGCCTCGTTCGAACCATTAGATGTGCTTTACTGGACAACACTGTTATCTTTGGGGAAGAGATGCATGATGGGATAAAAGTCATCTTCTGGGACAGCAGTGATTTGAAATTTCCCCGAGCTGTCAGAGATTAATGGAGCCGAGTCTCCAGAACCAGGATACAATGTTTTAAAGGAATAATGCAGCTCTCTTTTAGAGTTAATACATGAACTCTGTCAATATACTGTTTACTTTTCATCAGTCATATCTGTGGAGTTGGCGCTGGCGTCCTGTTTTCTACCTGAACAAGTCAACAGAGAGTGAAACCATCCGCCAACATGGAAAACAAACAGATCAACAAACCAAACAGCATCATGTGTTTGTGTCTATTTCTGGTTTTTGCCACAACATATTTCCAGTTTCTCTTAGTCATCTTTGTCTCTATTTTCATGACTTGATCTGGTGTAAAGTTGAAGTGAAATTTCTTTCTAAGAAATCATCATATAGATCCTCATGATTATTATTAGTTCCATCTTATGCTACTTTCTACTTCTACTCAAATATTGTACTTTTTACTCCACTACATTTATTCAATTACTTTAGTTACATTGCAAAATCAGATTAAAGGTTCAGTGTGTAGGTTTTTGGCGCCATCTAGCGGCAAGGTTGCAGATTGCAACCGACTCAGACTTCAGGAGAACTACGGTGGCAGACGCGAAAATGTGAAAGTCTCTCTCTGGAGCCAATGTTTGGTTTGTCTGTTCTGAGCTGAGTAGAAACATGGCGAGCACTTCTGTTGTGTAAACTGCTCAGAAACCCCCTTATTGTCAGTCTAGCTAGGAAAGCCATCCATCCTCTGAATGCTCTAGGTCTCTAGTCTGATCCATCCATCCTCTGAATGCTCTAGGTCTTTAGTTTGATCCATCCATCCTCTGAATGCTCTAGGTCTCTAGTTTGATCCATCCATCCTCTGAATGCTCTAGGTCTCTAGTTTGATCCATCCATCCTCTGAATGCTCTAGGTCTCTAGTTTGATCCATCCATCCTCTGAATGCTCTAGGTCTCTAGTCTGATCCATCCATCCTCTGAATGCTCTAGGTCTGTAGTCTGATCCATCCATCCTCTGAATGCTCTAGGTCTTTAGTTTGATCCATCCATCCTCTGAATGCTCTAGGTCTCTAGTTTGATCCATCCATCCTCTGAATGCTCTAGGTCTCTAGTCTGATTCATCCATCCTCTGAATGCTCTAGGTCTCTAGTTTGTGGCTATAAAGTTTCATGAGGCTGTGATTATCCTAGAGGTCAACACAGGTCGTTTTATACAGTGAGGTCAAGTTTCAAAAAATGGTCTCTCACTACAATGAAATGTCTCCTATGAGGACTAACCCACAGAACCTATTTTCATTCACATATCTTGAGGTCAGAGGTCAAGGGACCGCTTTGAAAATGGTCATGACAGTTTTTTGGTTTTTAGTTAGATGCCTTATTGAGACGACAAAATTTACGTCATCACGCCGACCGTTAGCCTAACGTTAGCTTTTTACTAGATTGCATTCACGCTTCAAAGATCATAGAAGTGGTGTTCATTTGTGGAGATTATCTTGCTGAACAAAACATGTAAGTATCATAAATATTTGTTTGCCACAAAATTTATTTTCTGCAATAATCCAAAACCCAATGGAAAAAAACCCCATTGTGTTTTTGTCGATGGAAACAGGACGATGCTAACTTCCTGGTTGGCCTACAAGAATACGTCATCCCTGCAGCATTCGGTGGATTCTTTAGGTTTTCTGGTCTCACATGATATCTGTCGCTTCACTGTAGCTCTAAAACTGAACCTTTTACAGCCTCTGATGGACATAAACGTCTGTCATACTTTTGTACTTTACTTTTACTCGTACCAGTATTTCTATGCCGTGGTATTACTGCTTTTACTTCAGTAAAAGATCTGCGTACTTCTTCCAGCACTAAATGAAGTAAAGTTGCCTCATTGACTTCCTTCTTTAAAACCCATCATCATGAGTCTGAACCAGCTGCTATTGATGAGCTTTCAGATGTTTATCGATACTCACAAACCACGAGGGGCAACGAATCCAAACACAATATTTCCTCTTCTTTTGAATCCATTTAAGCTGCTTGTTTAGTATTTAGCCTTTATTCCCCTGACTGGAAAAATCGATGGAGGAAATTGTAGAGCAGAGAAGAAGAGGAAGAAGAAGAAGAAGGAGCTGCTGATTGGAAAACACAAGGAAAAGGTCAAGTAGGAGGAAGAGATGGAGAGAGAGAGAGAGAGAGAGAGAGAGAGAGAGAGAGAGAGAGAGCAGCTCTGTTGAAATCAAATCATTCCCTCGAGTTCAACAAATGAGCTGTCGGACTGTGTGACTGTGTGTGTGCTGTCAACATTGTCTTCGATGGTTCTTGCCTCGGGCTCACAGTTTGTTTATGCAGAAATAACAGCTGGCACTTAGCCTCCACACTGTATTATCCCTGCACACACATGCACACACACATGCACACAAACATGCACACAAACAATGGAAATGTAACTCGCTGCAGGAATGAAACTGGACCCCGTCGTCTCTCATGTTGGTGTAACGTGACGTTAACTGAACTGAACGTGTTACAAAGCAGCTCGTTCACACATTAAAATACATGAAATAATTAGTATTAGAGTGATTATTCCTAATTATAATGTCAAAGATCCATTACTGCTGCTACGGATATCATTTATTACCACCGTTGGAAATAGAAATATTCACAATAAATCATTATTATTCATCATGTTCTTTTGGCAGACAAAGACAAAACTTATTATTTTCATTTTCCCTCCCTTATTCTCTCCATCGCTGTCATTATTCATATTGAACCCTGCAAAACAAAAACATAAAGCAAACCAGATGAACAACAAAAATGAAATATAATATCCAGCGTAACAGAAAAATAAAACATATCTTATCTGTTTCCAACACAAAAAGAGGCATTTAAATTAAAGATTTAAAGGGCTTTAAAAACTAATACCATTTCATGAAAAGGATTATTCAGACGTGACATTTCCTCTAAACGTCGAGGATCCTCTGAAGATACAGATAAATCTTTCCTTTCATAATGTGAGCTGTGAAATGTCTGACTATCTTCTGACAGATTTTCATGATGCATATTAAACAGCACAACAGTGATGATCTCTGCTTCTCACCCACTTACTCCCTCTTGTGTTCTGTTGCTATTCCTGTAGAGCAGCGCTGAGTCAAAACAAAAAAAAAAAAGAAGAAGAAGTCCTGCAGGAATCAAACAGAAAACGCTGTTTTTTACATGAAACTGCACAAACTGTGCTGATGATACAGCTGACAGCAGCCTGGAGACACCTGCAGTCATATCAGTGGTGGAGGAAATATTCAGATGTACTAAATACCACACTGGGAAAATACTCTCCTGCAAGGAAAAGTCCTGCATTGAAAATGTTACTTCAGTAAAAGTATACAAGTATAATCAGGGAAATGTATTTAAAACATTAACCTTCTTATTGTCTTATGTCTCATAAGTTGTTGCAGCATTTTTAGGTTGTTACACAGATTTGGTGCTAAATTTAACCATTTTTTACTGCTGGAAAATTGAAAAAAAATGAACAACAATCCCTTCAAAATACCACATTAAGACACCAAGACCTTGAAGAACACCATAGAAAAAGCCATGCTGTGATTTGGGGTCAAAAACTTTTGACATTTCTGCAAGAGTTGCATGTTTCGGTGATTGGATGGCGAGCACTTCTGTTGTGTAAACTGCTCAGAAACCCCCTTATTGTCAATCTAGCTAGGAAAGCAATCAATCCTCTGAATGCTCTATGTCTCTAGTTTGATCCATCCATCCTCTGAATGCTCTAGGTCTCTAGTTTGATCCATCCATCCTCTGAATGCTCTAGGTCTCTAGTTTGATCCATCCATCCTCTGAATGCTCTAGGTCTCTAGTTTGATCCATCCATCCTCTGAATGCTCTAGATCTCTAGTTTGAGGCTGTAAAGTTTCATGAGGCTGTGATCATCCTAGAGGTCACCTCAGGTAATTTTATACAGTGAGGTCAATTTAAAAAAAATGGTCTCACTGCAATGAAATGTCTCCTATGGGGACTGACATCATCACACATGAATACAGTTGGGCTCATTGAATTCACAAGAGTCTCAGCTTTACAGTGATACCCAATTTACATAATTCAAAGACTGTTTAGGGACCCCAGTATGCAGAAATATTCAAACACATCATTTTAGAATAGGAGAAAATAATACATTTATACTGCATGTGATGATCATAAAGTGGGCATGTCTGTAAAGGGGAGACTTGTGGGTACCCATAGAACCCATTTACATTCACATATCTGTAGGTCAGAGCCTCCTTCCTGACAATATACTATGACCTGGTTATGGTTGCCAGTGGATTCTTTACGTTTTCTAGTTTTATTTGATATCTGTAGCTTCTCTCTAGCTCTAAAACTGAACCTGCTAGAGCCTCTGAAAGACGTCGGGGAACTCAAATATTTACTGTACAGTACTTGAGTAAATGTACTTAGTTACATCCCACCACTGAGTAATGAACACTGTAATACTGACATAATACTTTTATATCACTCAACAGCTTCAGGCCCATTATCCTGTTTCATCCACTCAGCTCCCACATGCAGCACTTTGTTCTCCTCTGAGATCACGAACCAGCTCACAAAATAACTTTACACCACCGACAGAACCCTAAAAAACACAACCACAGTATGTTACTCATATCACTATATAATAATACCACCATATTGTTATTGTGGTATTTTATTGTTTTGTGAATCGTATAGCAAATACACAAATTAAACTTGTGATAAATTATGTTGATTTTTTTTTTTTTGGGAGTGATAATAGATTATAAATTATGCTGGAAACCACATATAGATGATATTGAGGATTTTCTAAATATAGCCTCATTATTTACCTCATACTGGTCCGTTATAGCTCCAAACATAACTTACTGTGTGCAGACTAAATATATATAAAACTCATTTTCATACCGCAAAATAAACACATAAGAATTGTAAACAAAAATGGCTCAACATGACCCAACATACTCATTGTTTATTAGATTAAAGACTCTAAAACAACTCTAAAAAATAAATAAAACAAATTATGAGTTGTTTTATTTCAGTTAAAAGAATGAATTTATGGAGCAGCCGTGGTGAGGAACTGAAAACATGTAGATAACTTAGGAGTATAATAGTATTCTCTTCCGTTTCTATAATTCATAGCATTGTATTATTACTGTGTATGTATAATACTGATAGTGTATGTAACACTCTATATTTTATATATTACTATATTGTACTTATCATTCATACCTCATATATATATATTTACTTACTGGTGCTACCTGTATTATATATAATTCTCACATCATGGCTGCCTGATAATAATTCCATAGATTTATTAAATAAAGTGTTGAATGCAGGAGTTTTACTCGTAGTGGAGTATTTTCACAGTGTGGTATTATTACTTTTACTAAAGTAAATGATCGGAATACTTCCACCACTACTGTTTAATAATAAATAAAAATGTATAAAACATAAAACCTGCCTTTTTATATTTACCTATTAATTAATTAATTAATTAATTATTCATTCATCCATTCATTTATTTACTTATTTATTTATTTAAACAGGGCAACATTTATTCATTTATTTATGTACTTAAACAGGGCAACATTTATTTATTTATTTATTCATTAATTCATTCATTTAATTATTTATTTATTTATTGAATTATTTATTTATTTATTTATTTATTTATTTATTTATTTATTTATTTATTTACTTATTTATTTATTTATTTAAACAAGGCAACATTTATTTATTTATTTATTTATTTATTTGTTTATTTATTTAAACAGGGCAACATTTATTTATTTATATATTTATTTATTTATGTTTTAACACTTCTTTATTGCAAGAGTGCCAATACAAACAAAACATATACAAAGAAATGAGTCATTAATACAGACAAACAATGTCAGAGCCAGGGGAACTCTTTTGAATAAAAACATTAAACAAAAAGCAAAAATAAATTGTTTTCGCAGCTTTGGGTTAAAAATAGTTTTAATATACTGTTTGGTTTCATTTTCAAATCTTATAAATAAAGGTTTAGAGGGGCTAAATTTGTATTTATGAATATGAAATTTTGCTAATATTATGATTATATTTATTATATGTAATTCTTTAAATTTTGTACTATTGTTATTGTAGAAAACAAACATTATGCCAGTACAACAAAAAATCAGAGTCGCTATTATCAGAAACATAAGACACAAACTGCCGTTATAATAAACCCCACCCATCTATGGTAATGACGTCACATGAACGGGATCCCAACATCTCGCGATACTTGTGGGAGCTATAAAACCCTCGACGGGCCTGTGTTCGGTCTTTCTCTCTTTCTCCCGTTAGCAGGTGAAGGTGCAACAGTAATCGGTCGTCCCGAGCCCGGGTTCATCCGACACCCTCACCAACCTACACAGCTGAACTGAGCTCTACAACTACTGCAGCAACATGCCGCCCAAATTCGACCCCAACGAGATTAAAGTTGGTATGTTTTCAGAGTCCACTGGGTAAATAAAGCTGAGGTTGTTCACAGCTTGAACAGCCGAGATGCCTCCGTGTCTGCCGGCCTCTGAGCGGCCTGGCAGCGGCCTGAGAGGAGTAGACAACACGGTAAAGAAACGGCACGAAACGCCACGAAGAGAGGGGGAAACGTGTATCTGAGTTAATGACTGCATGCTTAACTGTGTTTATCAGGTGGAACGTGAATGATTTGTGACGGTTTGATTGTAATACTGGTGTCTGGAGGCGGACTGGTAGTGATCCACGTGGAGAACCAGCTAGCTGAAGTTAGCTAGTTTAGCTACTGTTAGCCTCGTGGATGTGGAGAGATCAGGTTGTTGTCTGTTTAGGTTGTAATCCGTTTGAGTTATTCATAGTTAAATATATATAAACTAATTTAATTTGACCTCTATTGATTTAATTATTGCAATAATCCTTTTTATCGATTATCCAAGTAATTATTATTGATTCCATGGATTAACAGTCTTTTATATAAACTTTATAGTCTTATCAAATTACATTGTATTTTGACTGCTTTGTGACATTTTGAGTCCTGCAGTCCTGAATGATTGATCCAATGATTTAACTAAATCAAAAACGACAATTATTAGTTGATTTCTCCTCCAATATTAAGATTAGCCTTTTTCCAGTTTCATGTCTTTATGAACTGAACATGATTAATATCCAGACTGTTAGTCTGCATACAAACCAGCAATGTGTGTCACTTTCAGTACTGGCAAATTGTTTGCTGACACTATAAATTAATTAATTCTTGAAATGAATTGCTATTGAAAGTTAAAACGTATTTAGAAGTTGCATAACGAGTTCAGGTATTGTAATGTTGACATCGTTTGCTTTGTTTTAGATTTTATTTAAAGTCGGGCTTTAAATCTAGAAAGTTGATGACGTTTTTTTAAGATGTTAAATTAAGTAACTGAAAATACAAGGTAATTTAAACTCTTTGAATCCATCACTCTTAGCTGCTTGTCTCAGTTTAAATGTTTCATATCTTTTTTAATGTTAATAGACCTGTTGGTTTTCAGTCCTGCTCATGGAGACCACGTGCTGCACATTTTCCATTACTACCTGCTCTAAACATATATGAACACTTTTTATGGTTCATTAGTATTTTTGTACATAACATTATATCATGAATTAATGAACTATTTCATTTGCATTTTCCCCCTTTTTTTTGCATACATTTGTCAGCGATGTGTCAATATTGTGATATTGCTTTCAGCCATGTTGCTCAGTCCTGACTAGTGTATTCACCATCTCTTGATGGGCTGAAAACATCTGATTTTAGTGAACTAGGAGTAGGGACGCTGTGCTCTGGATGTCCAGGAGCAGGACTGAGGACCACAGTTAACTGTAAATGTTTTTAATGTTAATGGGTGTCAAGATATTACCTTTTAGTTTAAGATGAGAACATTGTGAAATTAAGCTTCAGAAACTGTCTCCTGAATCTAAAGGTTTTGATTTATCATCTTTAAACCTCCTTTAAAACTAAACAATCTTAGTTTATGATAAAATAAATCATCTTATATCTGATAGAGCCTCAACATGATTGAGCTCAATTACCTTGGTGTCAATGGGTTGAATGACAATTAGCATAATTGTTCAGCTAAATATAGCTCGTAACAAACATGGCCAACAGTTTTAAAGCAGCTGAATGATCTGAACACAAACGGCAGGTACATTGGTCTAAAATATGCTCAATTTAAAGTATCAAAGTTTATTTATGGGATTAATTCATAGTTTAATATCACATTTCTGTAGCAATGATGGAGGTGTTTGGAGTTAAATTCCTTTTTTATTCACTGTTGGTGTCCCCTTCCTGAGGTTACACTTTCCTGGAATAATTCATAATCCAGATCTGTTGATGTAAAGGAATCTTTCAGGACAAAATGTGGAGACTACAGGAGATACTATGTAAATTACTTCACTGCTCATTGTGAAGCTGTCTTTATATGAAACCTGTCTCTAATCCGTTGACAGTGGGTGTTGTGTGAAGAAACTGCATCAAATGAAGCATTTTAATCAAGTTGTACTGAAGTGTCGTCTTCTCTCTTGCAGTGTACATGAGATGCACAGGAGGAGAAGTCGGCGCCACCTCAGCCCTGGCCCCCAAAATCGGACCTTTGGGTTTGGTGAGTGGGAAATGAAATAATACAAACTTAACCACCAGCCTCCCGCCACTATGCCTGTCTGTCAGAGTGACTGAGTATAATCCAGTGGAGGCTCAGATCGACCCAGCTTTAGGAAACAGGTCTGCCCGAAACTAATGGACAACTCTGTGCCGTAAAGACTGGAACACAAACTGAGGCTCCCATGTGCCGTTATCCTGGACAATATTTATGGTTTAAACAATGAGCTTTGTGAGTGAAGCCATTTAGATCTTGGCTTTCTGTTTCATCTGCTGTTCCTTCTTTGTTTTCTCATCAGTCTCCCAAGAAAGTTGGTGATGACATTGCCAAGGCCACTGGTGACTGGAAGGGCCTGAGGATCACCGTGAAGCTGACCATCCAGAACAGACAGGCAGCGGTACGTCACTCTGACCATGCAACTTGTGATTTTTAGGTTGTAGCAGGCTCAGTTTTAAAGCTAGAGTGAAGATACTGGTATCATATGAAACTAAAAAAACCTAATGAATCCATCAGTACCAACCATGTCATACTAGCTTGTTGCGAAGGAGATTTAAGTCAGTTTGCCATGTTATGAATTGAGCATATTTTCTGCTAAATGCAGTACCTGTGAGGGTTTCTGGACAATATCTGTCATTGTTTTGTGTTAATTAATTCCAATAATAAATATATACATACATTTGCATAAAGCAGCATAATTGCCCACTCCCATGTTGTTAAGAGGATTAAATACTTTACAGATCTCCTTTAAGAACAGATAAAAACTGTACGATTAATCACGATTACAGTTTAATTGATTGACAGCCCTAGTCCAAACATCTGCAACATGAACTTTATTAACTCCGTCAATACTTGAGCTTTGTTGAGGCAGGAGGTCGTCTTGTTGTGATAATGACTTTCCTGTTTTGTTATTTTTAGGTCGAGGTCGTTCCCTCTGCGTCTGCTCTGATCATCAAGGCTCTGAAGGAGCCTCCTCGTGACAGGAAGAAGGTCAAGAACAGTAAGTGACTGTGGCCTTCTGTAGAAACAATTTAAAACACAATGATAAGGTTGAATGAAGTGGATTGATTGCATTTTAACCCCCTTTTTTATTTTTTCTAGTCAAGCACAGTGGAAGTGTGACCTTCGATGAGATTGTGACCGTTGCTCGTACCATGAGAGCTCGCTCCATCGCCAGAGAGCTCTCTGGTAAGAACAAGAGATTAAATGTCACAGAAAGCCTCCTTTCTACATGTTTGCTACTTTATTAGCTTTTCATAGCTATCACACATTCCTTTTAATAGGCAGATATGCTTAAATTGAACTATTAATAGTTGCTGTTCAGCCTCCCGCCACTATGCCTGTCTGTCAGAGTGACTGAGTATAATCCAGTGGAGGCTCAGATCAACCCAGCTTTAGGAAACAGGTCTGCCCAAAACTAGTGGGCAACTCTGTGCCGTAAAGTCTGAAACAAATCCTCATTAACCAAATTAATAAACAGATTTTATCCCACATCAGTTTAAACTATTTAATCTTGGTTTTGTCAAAGTTATCTTAACTCGGTTGACATTAATCTGCAATAGCTGTTGACAATCTGTTTTATTTCCTCCCTCAGGAACCATCAAAGAGATCCTGGGTACCGCTCAGTCTGTCGGATGCACCATCGATGGTCGTCCTCCCCATGATGTCATCGATGACATTAACAGCGGCAAAGTCGAGTGTCCAACCGAGTAAATGAACGATGCAAATAAAATGTTCATAAACTGAACTCCTTGTGTTAAACCTTTTTTAATATCCTTGTTTACACTCAATACATAAACGATGAACTAGAGAAGCAGAGTTTCAGCCTTTGTTTCTCCAGTTGGTTTTGCGATGGGCGATGTCTCAATGTGGCTCACTGATAACTGGCTACTGGTCTTTAAACACGTGACATTATCTATGAAGACACTCACAGCTAACCGGCAGTTAAACATGATTATATTTCACAGCCATACAATCGGGTCTGTACAATAAAAGCTTTTGATTATTATTAAAGCACAATTAATAAAATGGAAAAGTTTGTGAAACTGCCACATTAGAATGGCATCACTTGATATTTAGATTTGTAGTTTTTTTTTAATGAACACACAAATGCCTCGTGGCATGACTCTATTCATAAAGAGTAATGCCAAGACATGATGAATCCTGACATTAATTCACAATATTTTAAACATTGAGGGGAAAGAAAAAAAAAGAATAAATGTACAGTATGACTTTTAGTTTATATAATAGCAGAATCAGGTTTATTTTGCCAAGTATATACATAAAAGAATTTAACTGGGTTTTATGCAGCTCTCTATGTACTTACACAATAGAAACAACAGATTAAAGAATACAATAATAAAAATCAAATGTCTACATACTAGTCAAGTGTTTGGAACCTGTAATCAATATAAGTAGTGCAAAGAAATAAATACTGGATGGATATATGTGGACTATATGATTATGTACATGTGAAGATGTCTATATACTGAATGTGCAGTGAGTAGGATTTATATTTACAGACAGGTAATGTGACACGTATTTATTACTGAAAATGTGCATTAAATACAAAATTGTAATCTATAAATGTGCATTAAAGATAAATATAATTAATAATGTACATTAAAGACTAAATTATAATCTCAAAAATGTGCATTAAAAACTCTAAATTATGATGTATAAATGTGCATTAAAGACTAAATTATAATCTATAAATGTGAATTAAAGACTAAATTATAATCTAAAAATGTGCATTAAATGCTGTAAATTATAATCTAAAAATGTGCATTAAATGCTGTAAATTATAATCTATAAATGTGTATTAAAGACTGTAAATTATAATCTATAAGAGCAGCTGCGGATATTTGGTGTGAGGGTTATTGACAGTCTATGACTGATTAAGTGTTCATCAGAGTGACGGCCTGAGGGAAGAAACTGTTCTTGTGTCTGGTTGTTTTGGGTAATATGTAGTTTTGTTATAAATGAAACTACCCAACAATTTATACAAGTACAGCTTAAACAATTAATTAGTTGTTTGACAGAAAATGAATTGGCTACTATTGGTGTGAACACATTACACAGTTCCAGCTCCATAAATGGAAAGATTTGCTGCTTTTCCTTTTATTAATGTTAATGTATTGTATTAGTAATAATGTTGAGGTTTAGACTGTTGGTTGGACTATACTTTTTTTTTTTTTTTTTTTTACAAATGCTGTAAAAACAAGCTTTTTTTTAAAAAAAAAAAAAAAAAGATTTAACATTTTTTTATAAAACAATCGATTAATGGAGAGAATAATCAGCAGATTAATTCATAATGAAAATAATCATTAGTTAATAGTTCAAAATGAGGTCCAGTTGAACCAACTACAACAATAAAATGCTGCTTTTACATTAATGCATCAGTAATAATAATCTCATGATAGAATATATAATAGTATAACAGTCACAGGAGACATTTTAATACTTTTTTTAAGGACATTTCCTGATTATACTTTTAACATGAACATTTTTTTTAATTAGTACTTTTACTTGTAACAGAGTATTTTCTCAGTGTGGTATTAATTTGTACTTTTACTTAAGTAAAGTATCTGAATACTTCCTCCACCACTGACACATAAACCTGTAAATATAACAAAGTTAGTGTTATTTTATTACTATTTTTCTATTTATTTTATGTAGTTATTTTTTTAATTAGTACTTTTACCTGTAATAGATTATTTCTCAGTGTGGTATTAATTTGTACTTGTACTTTAGTAAAGTATCTGAATACTTCCTCCACCACTGACACATAAACTTGTAAATATAACGATGTAAGTTATTTTATTTCTATTTCTTCCTGCAGCTGTCAGACTCCACAACCAGCACTGCTCCCAGTAGACCACTTAAACACCAAAAAACTGACAATAACCTGATTTTTTCAGGTGATTTTCATTCATTCTCATTGTGCAATATCAATTTCCACTTGTGCAATTTAGTTAATAGTCTGTTTATTGTCAATACTATGTATACTGCTCCTATTTTTTATACTTCCTTCTATGGTTCATATGTTACACTTTGTTTAGCTCTTTTTTTACTGTGTTAGCTGATGCATCTTGTTTTTTGCACTATCCCCTTTGCTGCTGTACACTGCAAATTTCCCCACTGAGGGACTAATAAAGGATTATCTTATTTTATTTGTTTATGTTATGCAGTTATTTTCTGTGTTTACGTAATGACGTCACACGTCGCGTTACGTCAGAGGTCGTAGTTGAGAGACAGCCGGAGGAGGGCTCGTGCTGGACGGTTCGCGGGAAACGTCCCAAAACAAATCAGAAACTTCAGACTCAGTTAGAATTAATCAATCAGTCCAACTAATCGATGTGATTGATAGGAGCAACTTCTTCTAACGCGGGTACTTTAACAACTTAATACTACTGTGGAGCTGAACCTGCTACTAACGTTAGCTTTAGTTAGCTGCAGGCTAACACAACAGTTAGCTCATCTGTTAGCATCATCCGGGTTAGCACAGACACGAGAGGTAACGGTTAGTGACGTCACAGCTACACGGCCGGCTGAAGGACTCGGGACCGCTCGGGACCCGGGCAGAGACATGGCGGAAAGACCCGAAGACCTGAACCTGCCCAACGCGGTGATCACCCGCATCATCAAGGAGGCGGTGAGTCTAGAGACACTATAACAAGTACTCTGAGACTTTACTGGAGTACAAGTAGTAGTACTACAGTGTAGAAGTACTCTGAGACTTTATTGAAGTAAAAGTAGTAGTACTACAGTGTAGAAATACTCTGTTACAAGTAAAAGTCCTCCATTCATTATCTTATTTAAGTTAAAGTACAAAGATATTTCACTAAGTGTACCTAAAGTATCAAAAGTACTAGTCAAATGTCCCCTGTGACTAGTAGTGAAATAAGTACTCAGATATTTTACTTACGTAAAAGTAATAATACCACAGTGTAGAAATACTCTGTTACAAGTAAAAGTCTTCCATTCATTGTCTTACTTGTACAAACGTATTTCATAATATGTACTTAAAGTATCAAAAGTAACATTATAAATAGGTTAATTATAATAAATAGGGTTAATTTGGTTAATAATTTATTTCTGTCTTAGCCAAATTAAACCTATTTATTTAATTTGGCTAATGTCTGTATTGTTATTAGTTGTTTTTTTTATTCTCTCATTTGTATTATTCTTAATGGTCTGTTTTTTAATTTTACTTATATATTTTAGCATCTACTGTCTTTGTATTGTCTAACCTGCCTTTGTTTGAATGTGTTGCGTTTGATTTATTTGGTTTGAGCTACATCTCTTGTATGAAAGGTCCTGTATAAATAAAGTTATTATAATTCTTTTTGTATGAAGATGTTATCGTCCCTGAGTGAATAAACCTTTTTTTCTCAGCCTGTCTGTGTTTTTTTCTGATAAAATTAATTTATATCCTGCAGCTTTGATTTAACTCCTCCGCACCGTTTGTTTTGCTAACAGCTCCCAGATGGGGTGAACGTGTCTAAAGAAGCCAGGAGAGCCATATCCCAAGCTGCCAGCGTGTTTGTGTTGTATGCAACGTCCTGGTAAGAATTTAAAAAAAACACTCACAGAAATCTAACAGTCGAGTATTGATTCACAAAATTCACACATTTCAAACACGGCGCGTCTGAGTCAACTTCTAACTTCTCCAGAGTGCTTCAACTATCAAGTTTATGACCTGAATATTATTTATGAAATGTTCCCTTACACTCTGGAGGACGGAACCTGCCAAAATAACAGAGTGACAACTCCTCATTTGCATAACGAGGCAGAAATGTATAAAGAAAAGATCACAGAAATAAATAAGTTTGTGGAAAAAAATCAGGGGTAAAATGCAAAGGGAATAAATATATACATGCATAAATACATTTGAAAATGGATATAAAATAAATGCAAAAATAAGTAAAAATAAATAATAAAAATCATGCAAAAATAATAAAAATAAATAAATAAATACATAAATAAATAAAAGGGGAAATTAAACAGAAGAATACAGAAATAAATAAGTTTGGGGACATAAATAAGTGGTGAAATACAAAGGGAAAATTGTGCAGAAATAACTAAATAAATGCAAAATATATATATAAATTAAAAATGAATGGAAAAATTAAGAAATAGAAGATAAATACAAAAATGTATACAACAATTAATTTTTAATAAGAATAAATACATAAATATATAAAAGGGAAAATTAAACAGAAAAGTAAATAAATAAGGAAATTAATGCAAAGATAAAATAAATAAAAATGCAAATTAAAACAGATATACATTTTTGTCACATTTTATCAATTAATTAATAGCTACATTTATTTTTAATATTATTTCTTCTACATTTAATGACAAGTATTTATTTATTTATTTATCAAGTCGTTTATTAATTTTTTTATTTTGGCAGGTTCCGTCCTCCATATTATACCACTATTTCAATAAAAATGTTTTTTTTTTTCTGTTTATCTTTTCACAGTGCGAACAACTTTGCCATGAAAGCCAAACGGAAAACTCTGAACGCAGGAGACGTTTTGGCTGCGATGGAGGAGATGGAGTTTGAGAGATTCCTGGAGCCGCTCAGAGAAGCTCTGGAAGGTCAGTTCAACAGTTTTAAAGACGTGTTACTAAAATAAAAGTGTTAAACTGTCACTGACTTTCACTTGAATTTCATTAACTACGCAGGTGTTTCCACGCCTTTCGGTCAAACACGTCATTATATAATTTTACACGTCAGTACCGAGTCACTTTTACGGGTGCAGCTCGTATCCACGCTGACCCTCCAACGTTTTCTACTTTCTCGTTTCGGCTCGCTGCGGTTTGTTTTGGTTGATGGATACGGAACGGATATGACGTCAGGTTACTCAGACTACAACAATAAAAGCGGTAACTTCCTTCTACCTCCACATAGACTCAAATGAAGCAAATATATAGATTCTGGCATTCAAAATATTTTTTTCCCCACCCCTAATATTTGGCAATATTTTGGATTTAAACTCGATGCAATAAGGGAACCATAACGTTAATGAGGCAATCGCCGTACTGAGGACGAGCGGTCACAGTCGGTGTGTGCGGCGCCAGGTGGAAACCGGAGAAGTCAGACACACTACTATTCAACGTAAAAGACTAAAGTAAGCGCTCTGCAGATATTGAGCGTCATCTTTTCTTGTAAAATGTCCGGTGTAGTGTGTAACACCGGTGTTGTCACAAGTTTACTAACTGGTGGGGAAATTTCCTCACCATGACATCCCTAGTCTAGTTCAGTTTCCGTCCCAATTGCGACCTCAGAACGCTGTGGATTTACAGTCTGAACTAAAACAGTCTGTGCTGCTGTTAGACACATCTGTAATTCTAAACGTGTAGAACAAAACACAGTATTGATGATGATGATGGAGAGTTAATTAATGTTTGTGTTCCTCTACAGTGTACAAGAAGGGCCAGAAAGGAAAGAAGGAGGTGTCTGAGCAGAAACGTAAAGACAAAGAGAAGAAGACCGACTCTGAGAACGATAAGAGCCGAGAGGAGGAAGAGGAGGAGGAAGAGCGCATGGAGGAGGAACCTGAAGCTGAGAACGACGCCGAGGAGGAGGAGGTGGAGAACTGACGAAGCGCCGACGACACAAACGATTAAAATGCACTCACCATCGCTGACCTGGACTGCGATGCGTTCAAGTGACGCTCCGTCATCACAGAGCCACCGTGAATCAACACATCCGGGTTCAGAGCGCAGCAGCAGGATGGGCTCAGAGAGGTGGGGGGGGTTACGTTCATAACGTGTGCAGCTGCTGTCTTCAGCTCAATGACGCCACAAGACAAACTACGTCACGCACTTCCTGATCTTCAGTCCATTTTGTATTTTTAATCTTTTTTTTGTATATACCTGCGTCACCTTTTGATACGAACTTACAGTAGTTAGTGTGTGTTGACAGGAAGTTAAATACAAAGACACTGAATATTCTGGCTCGACTAAATCCACTTTAATAAATCAATCAGTTTACCAGCGGAGGGAGAGAGAACATAGACGGTAGTTTGACGTGTGTTCAGTTATCAATAGGTTTGTTTTCATAGTCTCACCGTTACAGTGAAACCTTCAAATGAATAAATATAAACACAAAAAAACTTTTAATTTAAACTAAAGAAGCCACAGTTCTCAAATGTTGACCAAAATCAAATGGGCCTTGTTCACACCTGGTATTAACATGGGTCGACCGCTCTAAGTACGTCAGTTCACACCCGGCATCAGGATGCGTCTCAGGGACTCCTCGTGATCGGATCTCACTTCCCTGCTCTATGTACACATAAACGAGTACATCATTTCCGTTAGCAGAGACCAAAAAGCAGGATGCAGCGATGCACTTCCTGTGCCTCGTCTGCTGGAAATTAATAGAAGAAGAAGAAATCAAAACAATACAGACGCACTTGTAATATTTCTTGGTGGGCTTTCAAAATGTTCAGACGCCGTGGACAAAGCCAGCTTACGCTGAATTCACACCAGAGCAGCGACAAAGTGCAGCGTGTGGCGAGCTACTGTGCAATGTCTATGAAAAGATGCGGCAATGTGCGGCCAAAGTGCAGCCAGTGAGTACCTGCAGCCAATCAGTAAACAGATCCTGAGACATGTTGAATTTCTTCACGAATGAACACACCTCCCGGCCTTAGAAAAATGGAATCATTGCAGCGAGCCGCACTTCGCCGCCGTGGGAATTTGGCATTACGCAAATTGAGCACGAACTGGAGAAAAAGGAGGAACAAAAGGAGAGCCGCGGCGTTCATGGCGTATTCTCCCGTTACGTCCTGGTCGGGGACGCGTCAGCGTTTACACTACAAAGGATACGTGGTCAAATGCGTCCCATCAGACCACCGCGCATCACGATGCGTCTTGGTGGTCGTTTACACTCGTGTTTAGTGCCGTCTACTTGTGATCCGATCACCCAGGATGCATGTTAATGCCGGTAAACGGGTTATAAGGTCTATTTAAATGTAGATTTAAATCAGGAACTTCTTGATCAAAGAATAAAGAATAAAAACCTGAAATTTGATTCTAGCTTTTGGGACTAAATCCAGCACTAGTTTTGAATTTAGCATCACAGTTTGGTTTATTGTATTGTTCTGTAACGAAGTGTTTTTTTCTGTGTACTTACACATACTATCTGACTAAATACTAGAAGCAGATACCAGCGTGTACCAGCTAAATGTGATAAATACTGTGTTCACCATGAAGACAGTGACGTCTGTACTGACCTGTTGGACTACAGGACGTCAGTAGTGTCTCTTTAGGTCCTTTTTGTTCCTGATCTGCTGAGTTTTTGAACCGTTTATACTTTTGTAGAGTTGTATATGACTGGCTGAGAATTTCAATAAATATTTTGTATAAAAATCAGAACTGCATCGATTCATGAGTGACCTGAAAGACCCTTCACACCCACCAGTTGTTCTGGCTGATCTCCCTCCTTCAACAGCGACTTGACTCTAACAGGCGGCACATTTTCACTGCAGCTGCTCACTAATTAATTTAGATCTGAGGAACAACCTTTAACATATTAAAAGTATTAATTTAAAGCAGATAAATCATCAGTTTGCTGAGAGTTTAGTAATAAATCTGACTTATTAAAGTTATGAAACCGAATCAGATTTAACTAAAAATAATTGACTGTGTACAAATCATACATTTTATTGTTTGAATGACAAATTACCATTTTTATAAACATATATTTTATTGAGTTTTCTTTTTTTATATATGCATCATTAAAACATTTACTCATTCCGTTGCCCCGTCCCATCTGTTCACATACAAACGTATATTTTTCTATATAGCTGCCTCTATTTTTTTTGTATATTATCAAAAAGTTTATCCTGTCATATTTCATTATTTCTTCTGGGTTGTAATATGAAAGTAGTTCTCTCCACCATTATTTTAATGAAGGTGGGTGCTTAGATTTGCTATTAACTCATATTTTCTATTTTTGCTGACGTAATTATTAATAGTATTAATTTATTTTCATCGTTATTAAACTCTTTGAGCGTTTGCTTTTAGTCGGAATGCAACATAGAGTTGTGTATTTTGTCTGTTTGGGTTTCCGTTACAGACTTAATTTAATCACAAAGACTTTGAACTATTAAACTTGTATTCAGCTTCTTGAAATCCTTTAATTTTTTGTATTTATTTATTAATTCATTTATTTATTTAAAAAGGATCCCCATTAGCTGATACCAATGGCACTAGCTAATCTTCCTGGGGACCAAAATCAAGCACATTACATTTATCACATACATACTATATACGACGCTAATAACATTCAAATGTTCCAAACATACTGCACGTAAATTTCACATTCATTCACATCATCCACAAACCATTTAGCCTGAAGGACCATCATCAGGGAAAAGAACAAAAAACATACATGACATACAGTTCAAGTTGTAAGCTTTTGTCAGTCTTGTATCTTCCCGCCAGCTTTAAAACTGAGCTCGCTGCAACACAAAAATCACAAGTTGCGTTAAAGAAATTAGTGTCTTTAAAATGAAATCAAATATTTTTCAAATTAAATGAATCTTTTATTTGTGTTTTTGACCATAAAATGAAAATCAAAATAGCTTGTTGGGTAATATTATTTTCACAATATTTTCAGCCGAAATTTAATTTACCCTAACGCTATTTCCCAGCCCAACTTAGTCAAAAGTAGCCCAATCTGGCAACACTGCTGGAGGCTACATTAGCTGCTGCTTGCATAACACACCTGAATCTCTGACTGAACTGTTGAGTTGCATTATGGGTAATGTAGGCACTAGGTTTTGACAAATAAAAAGTGTGGAATAAAACAAACAATCTTTTCTATGTTAGGTTTGGTCATCAAACTAAAAGTAAAGAAACCTTTGTGTTCTAGCAGCTGTTTGAGGAAATCCCTGAGCGTTATTTAAAAAAATATAAACTATATATTTGTGAGACGACGTTACCTGAAGTGATGATATTCCTCACCGGCCTCGTCACACATTATTATTTGCAGTGTACAGATGAATATTAAAAAGCCTGACTGACTTGGCAGACTTCCAGCTCCGCTCACACCTTCATCACTAACAGAGAAAGGTCAGGGGTGTTTAGGTGGTCGTCATGGTAACTGGCTTCCTCACACATGCAGGAGGTGATGCTGCCGCCCACCCACGCGTTGTAGAGCTCTCTGTAGAGGACGCCATGCAAAGAAAGGCGGATCTATACGCCCACCGAGTTCAAGCTTTCTGGAGCTGATTTCTGGGCAGCGCTCCAGGATACTAAAGTTTACTCCGCTTAGTTATTAGTGTTGTTGTTGGAACAATCGCTGTCGTTGTGTTCACCTGACACGTGGTCCACAGGTCAATGTGAAACCGACGCCCCCCACACCCCACCCACTATTGCACTAATTTCTATTCGCTCATCAGGTGATGAAGAGATTCAGGTGTGTTATGCTAGTAGCAGCTCTTTTTGTTTCGTTTTTAAACTGGACCTTTGAATCTTGTATACTATATAGGCCTACATTTCCGCTAATAAAATATGTCATAAAAAAAATAAATTCATAAACAACTTGTGTACCTTTAACCAACTTAATGTTTCCAGCTACTCAGATACATTTACCACCATGGTTATTGGTAACAAGTATGATAAAGTTGTTGATCAGTGTTCACCGTTACTTATTTACCTCTCAATTTAGGACAATGGTTTAAAACTTAAAGGGCCCATATTGTAAAAGTGAGATTTTCATGTCTTTTATATTATAAAGCAGGTTTAAGTGCTTTACAAATACTGTTAAACTATCAAATCGCTCAATATACGGAGAAATACACACAGCCCCTATTCAGAAATTGTCCCTTTGAAACAAGCCGTTAGGATTTCTGTCAATTTGTGATGTCACAAATATACAATACTTAGATCCTTGACACAATTTTAAACATAAACATTCTAAATGTGTCACAGTTTATTTCCTGTTGCAGTGTATGTAAATAACATCAGCTGACAGGAAGTAAACATAGACCAAAACTGTTGTCTAGCAACGCAATTCCATTGCAATTCCGTTGAAATGCACTAAAACAGAGTGTTTCAGACAGAGGGTAAATACAGGTATATTCAGGCAGATAGAATGAGGAAAATAAAGTTGTTGTTTTTTACATTACAGCGTGTAAACATGTTTCTAGTAGAAACACAAAATACAAGTAAGAACCTGAAAATGAGCTGATATGGGACCTTTAAACTGTGATAATTCAAAAAGTTGAATACAAGTTTAATAGTTCAAAGTTTTGTGACCCATTTAAAGTTTAAATAAAGTCTGTAACTTAAACACAAACAGACAAAATGCACAACTCTATGTTGCATTCCGAAAAATTGATAAAAGTGGTCTCCTCCTACTCCTGAGGAAAATATCTTAATATGAAAACACTGACAGGGAACATTGTACTGCACAATCACTACTTTTACCTCAAGTACATTTTGATGATAATACTTACAGAATTTTACTTAAGTGAGGTTTTGAACGCAGGCCTTTTACTTGTAGTGGAAAAATATGTATATATAAAAATGATATAAATAAAGCAAGTGATGAATAAAGTAAGAAATAAAACGTCTATATACAAGTCAAGTGTTCTGTAAGTTGTACGCTATACAAATGGTGCAAAGAAATAAATACTGAATAGATATACATTGGACATGGGTAATTATGTACAGTACAGTTAATATACTTGGGTTCTTTCTAGTTCAAGTTCAAGACCTTTATTTGTCCCCGAGGGGCAATTGGTTTTGCCGCAGTAGCAAACAACAACAACATCAACATCTCATCACAATAAGACAATATACACATACTGTACATTCCCACATACTAAAACACTGAAAAAAGGTGAAACCTTGAAGTACAAAAATGTTAAAAGACTTACAATATTACCATATAAGATAATGACAAGAACAGAAGAACAGGCTTCGGTTGATGTGCTGATACCACTTCTACTTTACAGAGTTGAGCAGTGAAATGGCCGAGGTTATGAAAGAGAATTTATATCGGATAGTTTTGACTAATGGTTGTCTGAGGCAGGAACCAGAGGGCAGAAACTTAAATTCTGAATGCAGCGCATGGGTACTGTCTGAAATGATGGATTCTGCTTTCTTTATCAGCTGTTTGTTGGACAATTCAGATCAGACATTTCTGCTGAGTGCCGATGATTTTGCTGCTGATTTTTATCACCCCTGTTAATGAGTTTTTCTGTTTGAGGTTAAGGGATGCATACCAGCAAATAAAAGCAAAAGTGTAAACTGACTCAATAAAGGATTTATGAAACAGTGTCATCAGGGATTTCTCAACCTGAAACTTGGCTAGCTTCCTCAAACAAAAGAGACGCTGCTGGCTTTTCTCACACAGCATATCTGTGTTCCTCTCAAAGGTCAACTTATCGTCAATTATGATGAACCAAATACTCGTAAAATTCAACAATCTCAACATCTTGTTCATTTATTGTAGTGTTTGCAGGAGTTTGTTGTTGACGTCTGAAATCAATGCAATTCTGTTTCATGTATTTAATGTTATGAAACTCCAAAACAAATTGCTATTAACAGTTGATTTGCCAGTAAAGAATAATAAGAAAAGTTCAATAAAGAACTAAAGTGGTGCTTTATTTTTATGTGTGACCTATAAAATGCTGAACTTACAGTCGTACAGAAACACACTGCAGGAAGTATTTTTCTTAGTTTTATATTTATTGTTTCTATCAGAGGAACATATGATTCATGCAAACTGAACAAAACACAAAACATTGCAACATAATTAGGCTTTAATAGATGTTCAAAGCATCATTCAATGTCAATATTAAACACAGTAAAAAGAAAGAAGGAAAAATGTAAAGGCTGCTCCAAATTTGTCGCAGATTTTATGGATCAAATTATTTAATGTTTTCAGGTTTTTTATTTAACAAACCCAAACAATTTGGTGTTTTATTATGAAAAACATGTTAAGACACCAGCGGACACATGTGACAAAAAAAGCTTAAATGTTTTAAATTATAATTAAAAATAAATTCCATACGTTCCATAAATAATTTATTTACTCATTTTGTTTGGACCAACAAGGTTTAATATCTGTAGTTTTATGTTTGTTCTTTAAAAAATGATTTTGTTTTTATTTATATTTTGTCATAACTTCATAACTTTGCTTCGATCTGAAGCGATGTGGGGACTTTTTGTTGTATGTACCGATTGTAGAATTACTTGATTACTTCTTGTTGTATGTGAGTACTTTCCTCTGCTACTGTGTCCAGTCTGTTGTTTTCCTTTTCTCTGAAACTTTAACCTTTAACCTTTAACCTCACTATTCACCCTGATGAGAAAGACACAGATTTACCAGCAGATCTGCTGGTAATTTTATTGTAACTTTAATGGAAATGGTCAAATAATGAAATATAAATCTTTGTGAAATCAGTCACGTACTATATGTATATGTATATGTATATTATTGTGCAGCAGGTGTCAGGTGGGCGTAGTACTATTATATATATGATGTTATTGTTCTCTATGGAAACATCAGAAACAGAACAAGATGAGCTAAGTCATTATCTTCTTTCTTATCTGTCATTTCTGCAAACTGCATGTTCAATTTAAATAGTCAAAGGTCTATAATGCATGTATAATGTTAGTTTATTTTAATATTTATTACATGATGATATCACAAATGTCACACAATGATAGAATCAGTGGTGGAAAGTACCTGAGTACATTTACTCAAGTACTGTACTTGTACTTAACTTTAGTATTTCCATTTTATGTTAATTTATACTTCTATTTCACTACATTTTCAATGCATATATTGTATTTTCACTCCATTACATTTATTTCAAAACTTTAGTTACATTCCAGAAACAATATATATATATATATGTTTATATTTATATTTTTATTTTAAATATATGTCAACTAAGAAATTATTATGTATTAATATAGGCTAAGCTACTCAGCAGTATATAAAGTAATTAAAATCAGCTAATATAATACATATTTTGATGTTTTTGTACTTTTACTTAAGTTCAATTTTGAATGCAGGATTTTTTAAGGATTGTTTTCACTGTAGTATTACTAGGTAATAATAATAACATATTACTGTTGTTATTATTAATGTTATTATTATTGTTGTTCTGCATCATGAGTACTTTTACTTTTGGTACTTTAAGTATATTTTGATGCTAATACTTTTGTACTTTTAAAGTTTGAATGCATGAGTTTTTGTATTTTTTTTACACTGTAGTATTGCTAAGTTATAATAACGAAAATAATATAAAACAATGATAATATTAATAATAGTTATTATTATAATAATAATAATAATTATTATGATGACTACTAACTGAAACAATAATAATATAAAACAATGATAATATTAATAATAGTTATTATAATAATAATAATAATAATTATTATTATGATGACTACTAACTGAAACAATAATAATATAATACAATGATAATATTAATAATAGTTATTATTATGATAATAATAATTATTATTATGATGACTACTAACTGAAACAATAATAATATAAAACAATGATAATATTAATAATAGTTATTATTATAATAATAATAATTATTATTATGATGACTACTAACTGAAACAATAATAATATAAAACAATGATAATATTAATAATAGTTATTATTATGATAATAATAATTATTATTATGATGACTACTAACTGAAACAATAATAATATAAAACAATGATAATATTAATAATAGTTATTATTATAATAATAATAATAATTATTATGGTGACTACTAACTGAAACAATAATAATATAAAACAATGATAATATTAATAATAGTTATTATTATGATAATAATAATTATTATTATGATGACTACTAACTGAAACAATAATAATATAAAACAATGATAATATTAATAATAGTTATTATTATAATAATAATAATTATTATTATGATGACTACTAACTGAAACAATAATAATATAAAACAATGATAATATTAATAATAGTTATTATTATAATAATAATAATAATTATTATGGTGACTACTAACTGAAACAATAATAATATAATATGGCGCAAGAATGAATCCTAATTTTTAATTTATTTGTATTAATATTGTGGGTAATATTCCCTTTAATAACAAACCAACTCATTAAGTGAATGCCAGATAATAAATCAGTGATGTGGAACAATTAACAAACAACGTTCCATCCGGCTGGAACCTCGTTCTGGTTCTGCAGAGAACTGAGGAACATCCTCTTTAACAGGTGAAGAGTGAAGAGGAGGGACCGACTAACAACAAAGCATCAACAAGGAAGAAGTCTTTGGTTCTAAGTTCCCTGGTTCTGCTGAGGTTCTGTGAGGAACCTCTCAGTGTTCTGCCCACTAACCGCTGGGTTCTCTGGTTCTGTAGGAAGCGTAAAGAGGTTTGTTTATGCAGCACTACTTTTTGTGTACATCCGACAAGTCCTGGCACAAACTAAGATATTCGACATCTTTTTTAAAAAACAAAGCAACTAAAAGTCGGCACCAGTTCAACGTGTAAAGTTTCCGCCGGTAAACCGGAGAAGTTGTTCCTCATTCCGGTCCCACCGGAGGACGAGCGGCTGCGTTATCCCGTCCGTCGGATCTACTTTCTCTCGGATGGATCCGCTCATGTGGAGCTCATGGCGGTGCTGCGGCCCTTCTCTCTCTCCGCCATCTTGAATTTTAATGTTAGTTTCTAAAAAAAATAAAATAATAAATGTGTTTCCTGAGATAAATGTTTGGTTTGGTGTTTCGAGGAGTCGCTGTGGATCAGTCAGCAGGAGTACTAGCTGGTGGAGGTGTGGTAGTGCAGCTCCGTGGTGAGTATATTCAGTGTTTGTCCTGATTGTGATGAAGACTGAGACTCCAGACATTAAACCGAACAACGAGACAACTAACAGCTAACAGCTACATCTACCATCGATCCGGATCGATACCAGCGGAACCGAGCCGCTGATCACTCTGCCGGCCCCGGTCCCTGCAGTAGAGCGGCTCTGCCCGGGTAACGGAGCAATAACCAACTTTTAATTCGCTTACAAATGATAGATTTAGCCTGGTGAGCTAACAGGCTAACGGCTAACACATCAAACTACCCATGCTAACAGTTAGCACTGCTGTTAGCCTGCTGATGCTAACTCTGCTAGCTGTTAGCCTGCTGATGCTAACTCTGTTAGCTGTTAGCCTGCTGATGCTAACACTGTTAGCTGTTAGCCTGCTGATGCTAACTCTGTTAGCTGTTAGCCTGCTGATGCTAACACTGTTAGCCTGCTGATGCTAACACTGTTAGCCTGCTGATGCTAACACTGTTAGCTGTTAGCCTGCTGATGCTAACTCTGTTAGCCTGCTGATGCTAACACTGTTAGCTGTTAGCCTGCTGTGGTCCTATGCTAACTTTAGCTGCTAGCCTGCTGTGGCTGTAGATTTAGCCTGGTGAGCTAACTAGCTAACGGCTAACCCATCATACTACCGATGCTAACAGCTAACAGTTAGCTGTTAGCACTGCTGTGGTCCTATGCTAACACTGTTAGCCTGCTGGGGTCCTATGCTAACTGTTAGCTGTTAGCCTGCTGTGGTCCCATGCTAACACTGTTAGCCTGCTGTTAGCCTGCTGAGGTCCTATGCTAACTGTTAGCTGTTAGCCTGCTGTGGTCCTATGCTAACACTGTTAGCTGTTAGCACTGTTGTGGTCCTATGCTAACACTGTTAGCCTGCTGTTAGCCTGCTGAGGTCCTATGCTAACTGTTAGCTGTTAGCCTGCTGTGGTCCTATGCTAACACTGTTAGCACTGCTGAGGTCCTATGCTAACTGTTAGCCTGCTGTGGTCCTATGCTAACACTGTTAGCCTGCTGTGGTCCTATGCTAACTGTTAGCTGTTAGCCTGCTGTGGTCCTATGCTAACTGTTAGCTGTTAGCCTGCTGTGGTCCTATGCAAACTGTTAGCTGTTAGCCTGCTGTGGTCCTATGCTAACTGTTAGCTGTTAGCCTGCTGTGGTCCTATGCTAACTGTTAGCTGTTAGCCTGCTGTGGTCCTATGCAAACTGTTAGCTGTTAGCACTCCTGTGGTCCTATGCAAACTGTTAGCTGTTAGCACTCCTGTGGTCCTATGCTAACTGTTAGCTGTTAGCCTGCTGTGGTCCTATGCAAACTGTTAGCTGTTAGCACTCCTGTGGTCCTATGCTAACTGTTAGCTGTGGTCCTGCTGTGGTTGAGCAGGTAACGTAGCGGGGCATGTGAGCAGCTAACTCCCCGCTACGGTGGTTACATATGTAACTCATGTTAATCTCATTAGTGTGAGATAACGGTACCGGGTGTTCTGTTATTATGTGACTGTGTTGTTGACTGTTAGCTGTTAGCTGTTAGCTGTTAGCTGTTAGCTGAGCTCAGTTAGCCTCCTGAAGTTAGTTTGCTGCTAGCTAACACAAACTAACAAGTGTTATAATCCACACATGTATGTATATATATATATGTATATATTGCACTCTGAATAGAGATAGTAAGTAAACGTTGGGCGTTATGGGTTCATTAGTTGGATGTTTACTTCATGGAGCATGTGTGGAGCATTGAGGTGTGATGTGGTTAAATGTCTCCACCCTGCTGTTCTGATCGGCTCTTTGTGTTGGAGGTCTGGTGGAAGTATGGGGATCATGTTTTTAAGGGTTGGTGGGTGGTGTTGACTCGCTGTGGCATGTTGCCGGTGTTTGCTGCAAGCTAATCAGCTAACCAGCTAACAAACACCACCACAACTAGCACCAGCAGCAGCACCACCACCACCACCACCACCACCAACAGCACCAGCAGCAGCCCGGCCGAGTATCCCTCCTCGGCGTCGCCTTGCTGTGGTTAGCTTCATGCTAACAGGAGTGGGTGGAGGTGGAGAGGCGACAGTTCGCAAACAAGGCAGAGCTGTATTGATAACTCTGATACAGTCTGGGCCTGTGTGTGTGTGTGTGTGTGTGGCCTTCCGGGTTTCCTCTCCTGAGCTGGTTTTAGTGAAGCTAACGTCCAGAGCTCCAGAGATACAAATGCGAAGCTTTTTTTTTTTTAATGCATCCATTAGTACAACTGAGATGATGCTGCCTGCGACGCAAGTATCTGGACACCACCATTACTCATGTGACAGAAGTATACATATTGTATTGCATGATGTGATTATAATATGTGATCGTGACTGATATGATCCATAAATTAACAAAGAGATAGTTTATGTGCATGTGTGATGAACCAAAGACGTTGCTGTTGCACTTGACAGTAAGCCAGTGTGTTGTTTGGGGTTACCACTAAGAGGCGCTGCAGGATCACTTTTAACTTTAACACTGTTGTTCTGTGTGTGTTTTTAAACCCTAGTGGTGGAAGAAGTACTCTCAACTTTTACTTGAGTAAAAGTAGTAATACCACATTGGAAAAAAACTCTGTTACAAGTATAAAAAACATTGCATTGCAAGCATTGTTTTTGCATTCAAAAACTTAAAGTAAGTAAGTAAAAGTACAAAAGTATTAGCATCAATAGATAGATCGATAGATGTACTTTATTGATCCCAAGTTGGGAAATTATTGTGTTACAGCAGCAGGTTATCCAGGCAATGTACAGTAATGGTACAAAACAATTTACATGTCAACACAAAAGAAATCTATCCAAGAATCCAAATATAAGAATACTGGAATAAACTGAATATACTCGACTAGTACAGCTGGCATGAAAAATCTAAATTAGATTTAAATTAAAATCTAGATTAAAAACATAGAATAACCCTCTATATACATTAGCAAGTGTACAGTAACATAATATATACATTAGGAATGTGTGCAAGATACAGTGTTTTGTTCTTCAATAAACAAATTGAGGTAATAAATAAATGTGCAAGTGTAGCTGTGCAAAATCCAACATGTGCAAGATTATTACAGGACTAAAACAGTAAAGTATCAAAAGTAAAAGTACTCACTTTGCAGGATGACCCATTTCAGAATCACATATATTTTATTACTGGATTATAATTATTGCTGCATTAATGTGTTCATCAATGAATGTTGCCGTTGGTAAAGGTGGAGTTAATTTTAATTATTATTTATACTGCTGGGTGGCTTAGTCTATAATAGTGTATTACTTTTTATTATTATTATTATTATATTTATTTTTATAAATAATACTGATTTTATATTTTTATTTTATTAACTTTATTAGTTGATTTATATTTTGCGTCAATAATATAAATCTGCAAAGTAACTAAAGCTTTAAAATAAATGTAGCGGAGTAAAAAAAGTACAATATTTCCCTCTAAAATGTAGTGGAGTAGAAGTATAAAGTAGCAGACAATGGAAATACTAAAGTAAAGTTCAAGTACGACAAAATAGTTTTTAAGTAAATGTACTTAGTTCACCACTGGATGAATTGCTGGTCATATTATGCACTTCAGCAGCTGCCAGTAGTAGGTTTTAATGGTTTTACTGGGTGATCGCTGTGACTGACTGGGACCTCCGGTAGACTTCAACACTTTGTCCAAGTTGTTTGGCGTTGTTGTTGATTTTGTTGTTGATTTTGTTGTTTTTGTTGTTGTTGTTTTTTTTAGTACAGAATCAGGTGTATTGCCAAGTAGTCTTACACATACAAGATGTTTTGGTGTATAACAATAAACTTAGTAAGAGAAAATAAAAAATAAAAGAAACAACTGCAACAGTCAAGATACATAAATATAATAGAATAAGATGTGAAAAAATATTATAAAAAATATATACAATACATCTGTTTTTAAAATGAAAGAGCTGTACACTTGGTCAGGATAATCTGTGTTGGTAATGTTGAAGTTAAAAACAGGTGCTCTTCAAGGATGGAGCAAGAAGTCAAATAACAATAAAAAACAGTGATTGCCTAGCTTACATTGAAAGGAAGTCCTTGGTATAGGATGGCAGTCTGGAAAACATCCGAGGCACTCTGATTGTCAATTAAAAATCCTTTATTGAGACATGAATAACATCAACGTCAGTGTGTGTGTGAGAGAGCACACATTCACATTTCGTGCAGAATGTGTAAAATGTTGGCCAGGGAATGTGCAAAAGTTCACAGTATAAAGAAAGTATAGAGAATATGTTCAATGTACACAGATAACAGTCCAGAAGATGTGCGTCATTATCATCGCTATTATGACAGATGTGGAGACTTTATGAACTGACTTCATGAATTGAAGCTTGTTTGGACAGTCTTGCAAACTGGTCGGAGACATATTGTATTGACTTATTGTAGTGTCCTCAAGGCATTTTGGTGCAGTGTATTTAATTGCAATTAATCGCATTATAGTTTATCGTGATTGATCGCACATTTATCTGTTCAAAATGTACCTTAAAATGTACCTTTTCCTCGCCAAAACTTAGCGTAAGTTTGGAGCGTTATTTAGCCTCCTTCATGACAAGCTAGTATGACATGGTTGGTACCGATGGACTGAGCCCACTACAACCTAAAAATCACAAGTTGCATTAATTCGTTAAAGAAATGAGTTGCTTTAAAACAAATTTGCGTTATTATCGCGTTGACTTTGACGGACCTACATGTAAAGCTGCTCCACTTATGATCACAACCAAAATGCAATTTAATAAGTGTAAACAGAGCAAATAATTATGAAGGTATTCCTAATTAATTGAGAAGTTTACTTTCTTGTCCCCTGATATGTTATGAATACATCTCGTTTGATGCATGTATGTTTTTTTTCTTGGCAGTCTTTGAGCTGGCAGCACATCCACCTGCCCTTTTCCATCTCATTTTTTTTTTTTGTATTTCTTCGGTCTGTGTAAACTAATTAGATTTCTTGGCATCTAGTAATGTTTGTTGTTTTTCTGCTCTGCCTCCAGGTTTCAAACTCTAGACCCCAGTCTTCCCCACTCGAGAGTGTTTCTTCATCTCGTAGACTAAATGCAACTGGACCAGGGGGCTTGTGGGCATGAAGTGGCTGGGCGAATCCAAGAACATGGTATTGAATGGCAGACGACACGGAAACAAGTTGACCAGCGAACAACCTGTGAGCCAGACTCGCTCTCAGCACTCACAGCGGGCGTCCTTGCGCCACAACAGAAACAGAAACAGAAGATGTAGCCGCAGTGAGTTTAACTAGTTTATGTTCACAGATGTATAGATTCTTCATCAGTCACACACACACTAAAACCTGTCTGTGTTTACAGGGTTTAGTGCAGCCAGTCTGGAAGCAGAGAAACGCTATGTGCCCTCCTCAGGAATGACGGCCAAGGAGTTGTGTGAGAATGATGACCTGACCACGGGCCTCATCCTGGATCAATATCTGGGCTTTCAAACTCACAAAATGAACACCAGGTCAGCAGATTTATCACCATGGAATTAATGGTCCTGCAGCCTTTTCACAGTCATATAAAAGCATTCTTATTGATGTGGACAGATGTATTGTATTTCTGATTTTCCTATATATATATATATATATATATATATTCCCTTTCCCCTATGTGTCCCCGCAGATTTCGACCAATTAAGGGAAGACAAGAGGAGCTGAAGGAGATCATCGAGCGCTTCAAGAAACACGACAACTTGGAGAAAGCTTTCAGAGCTTTGACAACCGGAGACTGGTCCCGAAATCTTTTTGTCCACAAGACGAAAGCTCAAGAAAAGCTCTTCAAGCAACATGTAAAAAAAACCAAAAACATTATCTAAGATCTTCCCTTGTTTTTCTGCCAGCATCACAAACAATCCGATGACTAACTTGTTATGTTTTGCACAGGTTTTTGTGTATCTGCGGATGTTTGCCACAGACAGCGGGTTTGAGATTCTCCCTTGTAATCGCTATTCATCGGAGCAAAATGGAGCTAAAATTGTGGCAACAAAGGAATGGTGAGGACACGCTGCCACCTGTTATCTCTGATTATAACAGCACCACTAGTCAACACGCTACTCCCATTAGCCCCCACTTAATAGATGCATTTAACTGTTCTATACTGTGTGTATTAGTGGGTTGATGCATGAATATTAACTGCATTAGCCTGCACTAGGGGTGTAACGGTTCGGTACAGCGGGATAAGGATCCGTTTGTTTTCATTTATGTTGAACAGAAAGTAGTGCAGGTGTTAAAGACGGAGACAATCCTCCTGCTTGGGACTGAGGTTGCATTTTGTCCTCTGGCAACTTTGATAAACTATTTTCATTATAAAAATAAGGAACATTTCAAATACTTCCGTATTACACTGTAGGAACGCTGAACAAACACTTTCTCCAAAAGGCAACAGGTCACAACAGGCTATAAAACTGAAAAGCATCTCTTTTGCTGTGACGCTGAAAATACTAATTGCGGGTTGTGTAGTGTTTCCTCGTCTCGTTGATCGGAACATCTGGGTGACACTGTCGAATGTGCGTTAGCATGTTGGATGTGTTTCTATTCACAGACGCTTCAATGGTGGAGCAACGCCGACACAATTAATGAATAAATAATAAATCTCTGTTAACGTTGTAGCTTACCGGGAACTCAAAGAACGTATATTGCCAAGAAGTGAAAGTCAATTGTTCGTTCCATTGCAACATCAGCGCCCAGCAGCAGAGCTACGCCTCCGCCATTTTGGACTGAGAGCGACTCCAGCGACGCCAGTAAAATGTCTTCCTAAAAAGTGCCTTACAAAAATAAAACAATATTATTTCTCTTCTATTGTCATATTCTAACAAAAAGGCCTGTGTTGAACGATAAAATATTCTAAATATAATAAGCGTTTTCAGTCCAAAATGGCGGTTGCTGTCAAAAAAACACCGGAGCTCCTATACTCTCTGGGGAACCTGCAGACGGGTCTTCCAGCTCCGTTGTTTGCCCTCGTCATAGTGTGACTGACTCACAGCAATTAGCGTGTTGTGCTAACCGCAGCAAATGGTGCTAACGGCTTAAAGTTTCCGCGCAGAACTCGTGCTTGTGAACTCTGGTTCTGCATTACTTGCCTCAATGTACATACGGTGTATTCTATGTGCGGCTGTGTGCACCACACCGTGACCCCCGTACCTTGACGGGTCGTTACAAATACATGAACCGCTACAGCGCTAGCCTACACGTATATAGTCTGTTCAGGAAACACGGCAGCTTTACGACTGCATGAATAAGAAGCACTTTGACCTGAGGTGAAGCAGCCTGCTTTGCAGTGAGTAACAAACCTCTCTACCCTGTGTTATTTTACAGGAAACGGAATGATAAGATCGAGTACCTGGTTGGATGCATCGCTGAGCTTTCAGAGAGCGAGGAAAACATGCTGCTCCGGCACGGCGAGAATGACTTCAGCGTCATGTACTCAACCCGCAAGAACTGTGCGCAGCTCTGGCTGGGACCAGCTGCGTTCATCAATCACGGTATTAGTCCTTATAGTTTTAGTGATCAGTGCTGGACTGATAATCTGGCATACCGGGTATTTAGCTGTTGGGCTGAGGAACTTTGGGGCCGACATTGTGCAGCAACAGGTGGAACTTGAAGGAGGAGAGGTGGCTGTCATGGCTGCTGCCAGGTAGAGGAGCAGACATGTGACAGGGAAGCTGAGGAGGGACAGAGTGAGCATGAGGAGAGTGTAGTTGGAGCGGTAAGCATGGAGGAGCTTCATGATGACGATTGGATGACAGTCCAGCTCTGCTAGTGATCGGGTGTCATTAGTACTGTAACAACAAGATGAGGTGTCTGAATCAGATGAATTATACTAATTTGATGTCTTTCTTCCTTTTTCAGATTGTCGACCAAACTGCAAGGTGGGTCCTTTAAAAGGTCTCTTAAAGGGATAGTTTGGGTGTTTTGAAGTGTGGTTGTATATAGGGATGCACCGATACCCGATACCAGTATCGGGTCCGATACTGTGCTCATGTACTCGTACTCGCAAAACGGCTCCGATGCAACAACAACAAAACACCAAACCCCACTTCAAAAAAACTATCCCTTTTAAGAAAACTTGGATGATCAGTTTCTGTTGAATGTGGAATCTCTGTAAATAAACACCTTTCTATTGTTTCTGTTTAGTTTGTATCGACAGGACGGGACACGGCCTGTGTGAAGGTGCTGAGGGACATTGAACCAGGAGAGGAAATCTCATGTTACTACGGAGACGGGTTTTTTGGGGAAAACAATGAATTTTGTGAATGCTATACATGTGAACGGTAGGTGTAACAACAAACACACTCTACAGAATGTGTGGAAGGGGTTAGATGTACAGTATGAGTTTATATATGTGACATTAATTAAGACGACGGTGTCATAGTTTGGCTAATTAGTACGAATTCTATTAAAATATGATACATGAGGTGTGTGAGCAAATACATGAAAATATGAACTTTACACTAGAGTTGTATGCTACACCAATACTAGAAATGTATCACGATGTACTGCAGTTAAAAACGGTACGATACCCTGTTTTATTAGTACCGATACTTTAAGAATGATTGTTTTAATACGAGCTGTGAGTTGCGTCGATTTGCGACCGCGAGGCGGTGTGTGTGTTTAGCACTCTGCTTTAGAGGACGCCATCAGGATTGTGATCCCACGGGAGCAGGAAGTTCTAACTTTGTAGTGATGACCAGGAGGATGGAGTCAACAAGTGAAGATTAAAACAGGTCCTGAATCTCTCGCCAGCTGCACAGTCCCGCTCTGAGCTGGTGTCTCTATCAGCAGAACAAGGAAATAACAGCGCGGCTCAAATTACCGATCAAATGTACCGATAGCATTAGATTCACCATCTTTTCTTAATCTGTCCAAGCATCTCCTGTAATTCGGCAAACACACAATCCACCAAAGAGCACGTGTTAAAGTATTATTTTACCGTGTGTCTCTGTAACATGAAATGGATGGAGAGGAAGGCAGTCCGGTGAGAGTGACTCTTTTCTCTCGTCACACCACTTCCACACAACACAGCTCTTTCTACAGTTGCTGTGGTGTCTTCCTGATTTTATCAGCTTTTCTCTCATCAACTTCTCAGAACTTCATCTGAATTTATTATCGTTTTGTGGGTTTTTGTACAGGAAGCCTCTCGCCGTCTACCGTGCTGCAGTACCACTCTCTGCCTTAACTGTTACTAATGCACTGGCGGGGGCGCTGTTTCACAACAAAAAAAGCCTGATTAATAACTGTTACTGTTTAATGATCAGATTCAAAAATACTTTATTGATCCCTGGCAGGAAATTAAGGTTGTTCCATTTGTCAAATATAAATGCAAATATAAAGTTAACTATCAAATAAATCCCAAACGTAAGTATAGGGGACATCAGATTATTGCAATACCCTTTTTTCTTTTTTAATTAATAAAGAAATGATTTGTTCCATGTGCTGTCATCTATTATTCCATTACTTTTCTTGATGTTTTATATTTTTGCCGTGATATCGTTTCAGTATCAGTGTCGACATTTTGGTATTGTGACAACACTACTTTACACAGTATTATTCACTCAGAAGTAACGCTAAATTATTGCAATTTCTTCACTCAACTTTTCAGGGATGTTTTATCTATTCTTTTATTTCGTTGTTGTTGTGCAGACGGGGCACGGGTGCTTTCAAATCCAAAGCTGGGCTGCCAGTGGAAGTGCCGGTGATCAACAGCAAGTACGGGTTGCGGGAGACGGACAAGCGTCTCAACAGGCTGAAGAAGCTGGGGGAAGGAAACCGGAGCTCAGATAGTCACTCTGTAGGCTCCCACACCGACGGTGACTCTCAGGAAATGCCAAAAACACATCAATGTAAGAGTCCCCTAAATATTTTACACCGTGAGCAACTATTCTATCATTCTCAGGGAAGTTATATTACTAATGTTGAAGCACCGAGTCAAAAATATCACATTTTATTTTGTAAATATCACCCAGCCAACATGTGTAGGCGGGTTTCTGAAAATGTCATAAATATGTAATGTGCAACTATTTCTTTCCCACCAGCTGCCAGAAAACGAACATCATCTTCTGGCCTGAAGTATAAAAACAGGACTCAATCCAGACAGACTTTGTCAAGAGCCCTTACTACCTCATGTTCAAAACAAGGTCGTGTAAACAATAACAGGGTACCAAAGAGACTAAAATCCCAATCCAAGCCTTCACTAAGTAAAGTCCAGTTGCGGAGTCGCAGGAGGGGTGCAGAGCCCAAGGCGTTGGCCAAAGGAGAGACTTGCCAGCTGGGTCTCAGGGACTCAAAGGTGTCGCTCTGTAAAGGCGTCACCGTGAAGAAGGAGAAGGATGGACAGGAGCTGGTGCAGCAGGCGTTGGGCCAGCGGGGCTGCCTCACCCGTCACGCTGCCAAGGAAAACGGCAATCTACCACACGTGCAAGGCAGCGAGGGCAGCCAGTGTTCCACGTACAGGACTCGCAGGTCCACAAGGACCCTTGTAAAAGCCCAGGAAACAACAGCAGCCGGCGTTAAGCTGGAGCCCAGCGCTATGGACGGCTTGAGCCCAGTCCCTGGTGGAGTGGTCATTAAGACGGAACCCGCCGACATGGAGGAGTACCTCCGCCACGGCGTCGGACTGGAGCAGCCGGCTTTAGACGCCGGCTATTCCAGAAGAAGCTCGTGCAGCAGGCGGAAACGGCCGACACGGCTCAGGACCGAGCGGACGATTAAATGCGAGGACTCGTACGGCGAGCCGTTCATGCCGGTGGCTGCTGGCCACGCTGCCAACTTCTCAGACTGTGGTAACGTGCTGCTGAGCTTCGCCGACCGGCACAGGGACTACAACGGGGTTTCCAATGGCAGCAAGTCCCTCCGCAGGGAAAAGAGTAAGAGTAGCTGCCGGTCACAGGACAAGGGGAAGAAGAAGCGTCAGATCACGCGATACGACGCTCAGCTGATCCTGGAGAACAACACGGGCATCCCCAAACTGACGCTCCGCCGGCGGAGGGACAGCAGCAGTAGCAAGACCAATGACGCCAACGACCCCATTGGCTCCTCCAACCTTTCTGCCTCTACGGTCAACTCGGCCTCTTCCAGCAAAATCAGCATCAAGTTCAGCAAGGACCACGACAAGGACAAAGGCAGCTCGTACATCGCCAAACTGAATAACGGCTATGCTCCCGTGGTCCACAGCAACTCTACCAAGCTGAAGATCCAGCTGAAGAGAGAGGACGACGCACGCAGAATATCCCAGACAAAGGCGGACCAGATGTCCTATAATGGGGACATGGGCCAGAGTCTGGAGGCCAGGAATGGTGGACATCGGACCCAAAAGGTGCTGGCGGAGCCGTCGTCTGACGAGGACGACGACGACGACGAGGACGAGGACGATGAGGAGGAGGAGGAGGATGACGACGATGACTACTTTGACAATGAGTTCGATGACGATTTCATTCCTCTTCCTCCAGCAAAGCGCCTCCGACTCATTGTGGGCAAAGACTCCATAGACATCGATATCTCCTCCAGGAGGAGAGAGGATCAGTCTCTGAGGCTCAATGCATAAGCTGTGTGGAGCTCATCACTCCCACCTCCACCTGTAAATAAAGATGACTCGCTAATCAACTGTTGTGTTGATGTAAAAGAAGTACAGTAATTTAAAAACAAAAAGAATTGCTGAAAAATTAAGAATGAACGTTACTAAAAGGTGTTGACCTAAAACAAATCTGTTCTTCACTTATGTTCTTATAAAAACAAATTAAGTTTACTCACTTAGTCCATTTCTCTGGCACTTAATCTGCACACTATGCTAACTGTAAACTGCAGGAATTTGCCAATTTATCTCTTCATAGTTTCTGAATAATCTGACTGGATATTAAGTGAAAAACGAGAATTTGTTTTAAGTTCAACTCTTCCTTTAAGTGAATGCACTTGTTATATTCATAATGGACATGGATATTGTAGAAAGTGTACAGTATGGTGACTATCCCCTCTGTCTCATAGGCAGGTTTTTATTGAACTTTTGATTTCTGTCTCATAGTTTGTAACTTTTGTGTGGCGAAAACCCGCGCTGAACGCACAGCGTGGTGTGGTTGGTCCAGAGGCATTATAAAAGATCAGTCAGTCGGTTCATTTGGATTCAGGGTGCCATGTTGTCATTATCCCAGTTAGTTCTCCTGCTAAACAACCACTTGAATCTCATTCATTACCAACATTATTTACTGTGTAAGTTAAATCATGTGTCTCTCTGTAGAGTTCAATCATGTTAAACCTTTATGACTCAACATAGAAAGAGCAGACAGTTTTATGTATTATATGTTATGTATTTAAAGGGGCTCTATGGAAGAATCACAAACAGCTTGTTAACAGTGACACCTGCGGCCGTTAAGTCAACGACAGTCAGCAACATCGTTAGCAACATTAGCAGCTAAAACAACAATATCTCTTTAGATTTAAAGCTTGGCAGTGATGTTAGCTTACCAAACAAACGTCCCTTCATGAATCAAAGGCCCGGTTGATGTTGAGCCTAGTTTTCGCCCCGACGTGGGTAACATTCCATAACGTTTTGCAAGATGGCTTCACTTTTGTGCTTCTGTGGAGTTTATGTTGGAGTCTGAAGGCGTTTTCATATTAGGTACGATTGCTCCGTACCGTGCCCGAGTACGATTGTCTCTCCACATTCCCCCCCTGCTCAGCTTTCACATTAGTAAAGTTGTTCCATACCCGAGTACACTTGCGTCATCATCCACATGTATTTTTATATGTTGAAATCAGCTGTTTTAGCGGCGGAGCATCGTAAAACACTTCATAGAAACTTGAGAGAAACAAAATAAAACTCAACGAAACCGTCGTCGTTACTCTTCCCAACTGTCACCAACTCTGTTTGGCCAAAAAAAATCTCTTATTTCACCAAGTTTGATGTGAAAATATGCCGACTCTACACTGTTAACCTCTGCTGAGCAGCTCTCGTTCTAAGGAGGCAGACCATTAAATCAGCTAAATAAAATAACAAACATCGCTCAACCCCATCGCATACTATTGTCTATATTTTAAGGAACCTCTCGCCGGCTTTCCTGCTTTATCATCCACGGCCGTGCAGTTCAGAGGATTAGATCGGCACATGCTGTGCGCAGATTTCGGAGGAGACCGGTGGCGTTGAAAAAATCCTGTCCTTTCAAAACTACTCGCTGACTGCTAACGTTACTCACGATAACTACCAGTCCACTTCCGTGTTTTGATACAGTTGGCTTCCACACCTGATGCGAGTACACATGAACCGTTCTCCAGACCACCTTTTCACTTGAGTACGGATCGACGAACCGTGCCCGAGTACGATTCGGAGCGTTTGGCTGGTCGTTTTTTTGGCATTAGCGGACTCCATTTCTAACTGAACATTAGCTCTGGTTGCACACTGTTAGCCCTGTAAGTGGAGCTGAAAATAAAGGCACTTGTGAGCGCATAATGACATCACATCCGATGCCGCATTTTTAATATTAAAAGCAGTCTACAGGCTGATGGAGGAAACCCAGAAAGTTGCTGACGGTCTCATTTTTTAGGTTACAACCTGTTCACACATTGGCAATAAAAAACTGTTTATACGTGTAAAAACTTCCATACAGCCCCTTTAACATGCACCAAAAGTTAATGTGCTGCAGACCACTGACACAATAATCTTTTAAGTTTTCATACTGAAACGTAACAATATGCATGTGTGGAACTACAGTGTGTGTTTAGTTTGCCTGCAGTCGTCACACATTTTAATGGAGTTGCACAATGTTTGTTTGTTTTTTCTCTCCAGAGCGCTGTAAATAAATTACGTTAATTAAGCTGCAGAGTTCCAAGAAATAAAAGCACACAAAGGTTTTTATAATCAGTCCAGAACAATAAGTGTTGGAGCTGCTGTATAATGGTAACATGGCACAACGTGGTAGTTCAACGTTAAATCAAACCAAATCCATACATTAAAAACTACCTAAATCTGTAATCATGAAAAGTAATGTACAGAAAGACTCGCGTCCCTCAGCTCAACATTCTTTTTCCACTTTTTATTTACCTAATCAGATTTTTTTTGTAACATCGACACTAGAGTTTGGGGAGTAAACATCACGTTGTCTGAAACTAGCGTAGAGTCGTGTATTATTTTCTCTATGGTGCTACTTTTATTTCCTCACCATCTTTGTTTGTCCTGTGTAACTCTTTAACTGGTGGATGGTGGCAGCATTAACGTCAACAGGCCCAAGAATTCTGTAGAAATACATGTTTTTTTTACATCAGTAATACACGTTTTATGAGTTGTGTCTGTAGCTTATTTAAGTTGTTTTATTTACAGGTGCTTGTTTTTTTTAGTTTGTAAAAAAAATCACATAGAAAAACTGTCTATCCAACAGCATTAGGTGCCTTAACAAAGAGCTTTCCGACACATTTAGACCAAATTTCTAACTAATCAATGAAGAGTGACGATGCTGAGCCATCTGCTGCCCCGTGAAAAACACTTCAACACAAGTCAGTCCTTCTGTATATTATTTAATTTTTGTTTTGTGTGGATTATAAATGAACTGTCCAATAGAATCAAGGGATCAACTGAGATTGAATGTTAACCCCACTTCTCCTTGTGTTTAAAATATGTACTGTTCATATCACCAGCAGCTAATCACCGTTCTCAACCTGGCTCAGTCTGTCCTTCCCCCGTCGTCGGACGTCTCCCATCCTACACTGTAAACTGTTCCAGGTGTACCGTCTGTGTGGTCTTTGTCCAATAGACAGCTGTCAAGATTTCCAATTGATTCAAAAAGTTAAAAAGAAAAAAAAAAAAAAGAGCAAAACAAATGTGAATAGTTTGCGGACATTTTAGCGTGTTGCGTGGGTAGTGGGAAAAACGTAAAGAGAATTAAAAATGGACAGTGCATATATTGTCCGATATGTAAATCATGTGAACACATCTTGTACTTATTTAACAGTTTTGAATACTTGAAAACTATATAAAGTTTCTTTGTGACTCTTGTTTCCTGAGAATGTTTGGAGGTCGGCTGGATGTTGACGTTCAACATTCATATTAGAGTCTGTCACAGATGTGGCTGGTTCTATTCTATATTTTTATTATTGTCAACAAATCCAATGAAAAGACCAAAACCAAAAACGCTCGTATCTTGAACGGAGCCAGCAAATTGCAAAATCTGATCTGAAATCTGCAACAACTCTCACAAGACTCACTGTCAGACGACCTATCCTAATCTTAACTATTCAAGGTCAGTGTCTAACCTTAAAGATGAAGTAAGCGAGATTGGAGCAAATATGATTTTAAAAAGTTATTTTTATAAAACGGTCGCTATATCGTGACAGTAGTACATGAAACAGGTAACCTGAAAAACATCATGTTCCTCTGTGTCCTCCGGTGCTCCTAACGGCATCTGCAAGATTTCACAGACCGGAGGAAAACAAGCAGTAAGAGCTGATCTGAGGTCTGCTGTCCAGCTGCCGTCTATGAGAGCCGGCTGTCAATCACTCTGAACTCTGACCAAACGGTCAAACTAGGCAGCGCTGATCAAATATGAATCAATATTATGTTACGTTAATGTCTATTTCTCTCCTCAGATGTTCTCAGAATCATCTTGTAGTGCACGGTTTAGCTGTAAAATGAGAAAGTTTGTGCCGCTGCTGCCATTGTGAAATCTGGTGAAGGAACGCCAAGTTCTGGTTTTAATCTGGCGAGAGTTTCCACAGTTTGCTGGTTCCCTTCCAGCCACTACCACCATGTTGGTCCATCTCGATATGTTCTGACTTCCTGTCTGTAACTCTCTGCTCCTCTTTATCTCCAACAGATAGGGCTGTCAATCGATTAAAATATTTAATCACGATTAATCACATGATTGTCCTTAGTTAAACGTGATTAATCACACATTTTCATCCGTTCAAAATGTCTTATACCTTCTTCCAGGTATTTTAATATTATTTTCTGAATTTAAATATCACCAGATTGCACCTTTATTTATGAACAATAATTATTATGTTAATAATATTTTTTATTATTAATTTCACAATCTTAGGCTGCATTTAAACTATTATTTATATATTTTTATTTATTATTTTACTATTATTTTCTGAATTTAAATATAATATATAAAAGTGACATGATATAAAAAGGGGCATTTTTTAAATTAAATTTCATTAAATAAAACTTATTATTACAATAAGAATAATTAATAATTAATTATGCTAATTAATAATAATGAATTGAGTTTTGATAATTTCGTCAATGATTTCACAAATTATTGTTCAAATATTTTACAAAATTTGAGTCTATTCATGTGTTTATTTAAAAGGATGAGTTCTTCTTCCACCCTTAAATATAAAACTGTTTTATATATATGCTTCCACCTCTAAACAATAATTACACTATTATTTATATATTTTTATTTATTATTTTTATTTATTATTTTTTATTTATTTTCAGAATTTAAATATATGTTTATTTAAAATTATCTGAGGACTTCTTCTACCACCAAACAATAATTACACTATTATTTATATATTTTTATTTTATATTTTTCTATTATTTTCTGAATTTAAATATCACCAGATTGCACCTTTATTTATATACAATAATTATTATGTTAATAATATTTTGTATTATTAATTTCACAATCTTAGGCTGTATTTAGAATTGTTCACATATTTTTATTTATTATTTTACTATTATTTTCTGAATTTATATATCACCAGCTTGCTCCTATGGCGTCATCGGCTGTCAGCCAATCATGAGCGTCCTCCCAGAGCAGTAACCAATCAGATTGCAGGGGTCTGTATTTGAAAGCTGCTCGTCTCCTCGTTGTTTACCTGCAGAAGTCAGAACTCCTCCTCGGTGTTACCGGATCAAACCTGCTGCTGAAGATAAACCACCTCGCTGTTTCTTTAAGGCTCAGTTTGACCTCGTTGCTGTTCAACATGTCGTCTGTTGAAGTTCGTGCTGTGGTGAGTTAACTGAAGTCATGTCTGTGTTACTGCTGCTAGCTTCGATAGCTTCTGCTCCCTGCTGGGCTTTCTGTGACTCTGAACACCAGACTCTATTCCTGAGTTGTGTTTCCTCTCCTGTGCTCTCAGCTGCCAGAGAACCAGGTGAAGATGAAGATGAAGATGAGTAAAAGCTCAGCAGGTCAGAGGAGAGCTGCTCTCGGAGAGATCACCAACTTTCCTGCAGCAGCAGTCAACTCAAAGGTAACATGATGAAGATGATGAAGATGATGATGATGAACACAAAGGTAACATGATGATGAAGATGATGATGATGATGATGATGATGAACACAAAGGTAACATGATGAAGATGATGATGATGAGGAACACAAAGGTAACATGATGATGATGATGATGATGATGATGAACTCAAAGGTAACATGATGATGATGATGATGATGATGATGAACTCAAAGGTAACATGATGATGATGATGATGATGAACTCAAAGGTAACATGATGATGATGATGATGATGATGATGAACTCAAAGGTAACATGATGAAGATGATGATGAGGAACTCAAAGGTAACATGATGATGATGATGATGATGATGAGGAACTCAAAGGTAACATGATGATGATGATGATGATGAGGAACTCAAAGGTAACATGATGATGATGATGATGATGATGATGAGGAACTCAAAGGTAACATGATGATGATGATGATGAGGAACACAAAGGTAACATGATGATGATGATGATGATGATGATGAGGAACACAAAGGTAACATGATGATGATGATGATGAAGATGATGAGGAACTCCGAGGTAACATGATGATGATGATGATGAGGAACACAAAGGTAACATGATGATGATGAGGAACACAAAGGTAACATGATGATGATGATGATGATGATGATGATGAACACAAAGGTAACATGATGATGATGATGAGGAACAACACCAGTTATTGGTTCAATAACTCTGATCACCATGTTGTCTTACACCTCCTTTATCTGGATTATGGGTTGGTTCACCTGTAATCAGATACTAACCACAAACACACAAGTGACAGAAGTATGTGGACACCCCCTGTCAGCAAAGCCTGGATCATGAGGAAAGCTTCCCAGAGGACTGGAGGCTGCTGTAGCTGCAGATTAATGCCTGTTTTAGGAATCACATGTGTAATGTTTAAATGTTAACATGTAGTGTTCACTTAAGGAAGATGCATGAGATTAATTTAGCTGACACTTTTAACCAAAGCAACTTACAGTTGGTGCATTCAACCATGTGGATACAACCCAAAAAAATGCAAAAATCAAGCAACTAATGCAAATGTGCTGAACCACTAAATTTAATTTATATAGCGTTTTTCTAGGCTTCCGACCACTCGTGTCAGAATTCACACACATTCATACACTGATGGCCTGAGGTGCCAACCTGCCCATCAGGATCTAATCTAAATACTCATTCACACACCGACGGTTCAGCCTTCAGGAGCAGCTTGGGGTTAAGTGTCTTGCTCAAGGACACACACCGAGGAGCGAAGCGCTGACATTTTGATTGGTGGACATCCTGCTCTAACTCTGAGCCACAGCTGCCCCACATTTTGAAACAATACCCCCTTTTTTGTTTAGTTAAAGGGCCAATATGTAATATATTTACTGTAATAAATCATATAATGACCTTGACATGTCATCAGAGATTAAGGAAACCTGCTAAATACGGGCTTCTCCGACAGCAACGCTACAGCCAGTATGTTCTCATTTTGAAATTCTCGGTCCGGAACATCTGTTTTTGTTTCGGTCGGTGTGATCCCGTCCGCTGACCATTTCAACCCCCATCCATGTTGCCACATATGAAACAAACTGGCACACAAACAGCCTTCTGCAGCCGTGGAAGCAAGCTAACAAACTGGATCAACAGAGATAACGTTAACGTTAGATTCTACCTGATCTGAAAAGCCTCATCACGTCTCTCTGTGGTCCGTATGCAGCTAGTTATCAAGGCAGCGAGTATTTGAGACACAGCAGATGACTACTGCTGCTGACCAGAGGCTAACGCTGTGAATCTAACACATGCTATACTGTCAGTCACCATTTGGACTGCAGTACTCATTTTAAAACACTAGCTGTCAGTGCTACATATTGCTCCTTTAAGTAACTCAGTTTGATCTCCCTAACTTGACTTTGAAAAGTAAAAAAACAGTTAAACATGTTTCATTTCTTCAAATCTAACCTGCCTTACAGCCCAAAACTTTCAAGTACCCATTTCTGAATAAAACTGTATTGACTTGTTTCCTCAGAGGACGGGACCAACCAAAGCATCAGCCAAACCATCTGGTGCCCAGAAAGCTAAACCTGTCCTGAAAGTGCAGGAGGTGCAGCCGGTAGTCCAGGTCCCGGCTCCTGCAGATCCCCTCCCTCCAGTTCCAGAGGAGTCTGCTGACGTGTCCATGAAGGAGGAGAAGGAACTGTGCCATGCTTTCTCTGAGGTGCTGCTCACCGTGCAGGACGTCGACGAGCAGGACTCTGACCTGCCGCAGCTCTGCTCCGACTACGTCAAAGATATCTATAATTATCTCCACGACCTGGAGGTAACGTATCCCCTCCAGCAGCCAGACTCTCTGCTCTCACCCTGCATCGTGTTGTTGTTACATCACCGTCTGTCTCCACAGGTGCAGCAGGCCGTACGAGCCAACTACATGCAGGGTTATGAAATCACTGAACGCATGCGAGCTCTTCTGGTGGACTGGCTGGTCCAGGTCCACTCCAGGTTCCAGCTGCTGCAGGAGACTCTGTACCTCACGGTCGCCGTCCTGGATCGTTTTCTCCAGGTAACAACCGTCTAAACGCTCTTTTCTCTTTGTGTTTCTGTGAGCTGTGTAACAACGTTTCCCCCGCTGTGTGCTGCAGGTCCAGCCGGTCTCTCGCAGGAAGCTGCAGCTGGTCGGTGTGACGGCCATGCTGGTGGCCTGTAAATACGAGGAGATGTACGCTCCAGAGGTCGGAGACTTTGCCTACATCACAGACGACGCCTTCACAAAGGCTCAGATTCTGGAGATGGAGCAGCTGGTTCTGAGGACCCTCAACTTCGAGCTCGGACGTCCTCTTCCGTTACACTTCCTCAGACGGGCCTCCAAGGTGGCCAGTGTGAGTTCACGTTTTTCAGTTTGACCTGGTTAAGATAAGATATTCCTTTATTAGTCCCGCAGTGGGGACATTTGCAGTGTACAGCAGCAAAGAGGATAGTGCAAAAAACAAGATGCATCAGCTAACACTGTAAAAAAAGAGCTAAACAAAGTGAAACATTTAAATAGAAGGAAGTATAAAAATAGGAGCAGTATATACAGTATTGACAATAAACAGACTATTAAAAAATTGCACAAGTGGAAAACTTATTTTGCACAGTGAGAAAGAAATGAAATTCTACCTAAAAATATTGCACAGTATGAATTACACTTGAGCATTAATGATATGTCAACAGTCAGTATACAGTATAGTGCAGTTATTTTCAGTTTTTGGTGTGCAAGTGGTCTACTGGGAGCAGTGCTGGTTGTAGCGTCTGACAGCTGCAGGCAGGAAGGACATGTATAGATAGGAAGGACATAAATGGCTGCAGGTTTTCTTCTTTTGCAATATTTAAAACGGATAAGCCAACATTTCCATACATCACATTTCCATATGTTGACTTCAGCTGCTGTGAACAGACTGTGAGTTCCTCTTTACTATTTGGCTGTTTGTTGAATACCAACAGAGCAAGAGCAGCAAGGTTTGAGTGGCAGAATTTGTTTTTATGACCAAAATCATTAATTCATTTATTAAATGAAGAAAATTACATCCTTATTTGCCAGGTCTGGACAGATTGTATACAAATTAGTGATGTCAAATGATTGAAATATTTAATCGCATGATTTTCCACAGTTAATCACACATTTTTATCTGTACAAAATGTACCTTAAAGGGAGATTTGTCAAGTATTTTGCTTTATGCAAATATATGTATATATCATTGGAAATAAATTGACACAATACAATGACAGATATTGTCCAGAAACCCTCACAGGTACTGCATTTAGCGTAAAACAATATGCTCCAATCATAACATGGCAAACTGCAGCCCAACAGGCAACAACAGCTGTCAGTGTGTCAGTGTGCTGACTTGACTATGACTTGCCCCAAACTGCATGTGATTATCATAAAGTGGGCATGTCTGTAAAGGGGAGACTCGTGGGTACCCATAGAACCCATTTACATTCACTGATCTGGAGGTCAGAGGTCAAGGGACCCCTCTGAAAAATGTTTTTCCTCGCCAAAATTTAGCGCAAGTTTGGAGTGTTATTTAGCCTCCTTCACCACAAGCTAGCATGACATGGTTGGTACCGATGGATTCTTTAGGTTTCCTATATGCCAGTATCTTCACTCTAGCTTTAAAAACTTTAGCTTTTGAGCATGCTACAACCTAAATATTGCACGTTGCGTTAAACCGAAATTTGTGTTAACTTTGGCAGCCTTAGTACAAAAGTATATTAGATGGGTTTGAATGCTGTTTTTGTTTTTTTATGGAAAAAGGGTTTCAAGTGTTCATCAGCGTTCTCAGTGGGCTGAATGTTGTTTGTGTCTCAGTCTGATGTAGAGCGACACACGCTGGCCAAGTACCTGATGGAGTTGACCCTCCTGGACTACGACATGGTGCACTACCGGCCCTCTGAGATCGCTGCTGCGTCGCTGTGTCTCTCCCAGCTGCTGCTGGACGAGCTGCCGTGGGTGAGTCTGATGGAATCAACTAAAGAAACATCCGGTTCAATGTGTTATTCTCCTCTTTGCTGCTCTTTAACTGGTCTGTCTGGTCCCAGTCTCCCACACAGCAGCACTACTCCACTTATGACGCGGCCCACCTGAAGCCGATCATGCAGCACGTCGCCAAAAACGTTGTGATGGTGAACGACGGGAAGACAAAGTTCCAGGTGAGTTGAAGGACAGAAAACACGATAACTTCTGATTTAGTGTTAAATGAAACTAAATAATGTTGTTCTTCTGCAGGCCGTCAGGAACAAGTACTCGAGCAGCAAGCTGATGAAGATCAGCCTCCTTCCTCAGCTGAAGTCGTCCACCATCAAGACCATGGCGGCTGCTCTGCTCAGCCATCCTTGAGGAGAACTTTTACATTTTATCAGTGGACATTTCACCTGCACTTTATTTCAGATTGATCCCAATCTGTGGAGAAACTTCACTAGTTTTTTAATAAAATGTTTTTATAATTTTACGTACAAGTTCAGAGATATAGGCCACTGATTTCTTTTTAATCATGTCAAATCTTTTTGTGGTACGTCAGATTTGACTCCAGCGCACCTTGGCTTGTTTTCAACTGAACTTTCTGAAGACTAAACTCTTTTCCCACTTGGGACTGAACACTTGATTTTATTTAAATGTGGATTGTTGTATAGGGACGCACTGATCTACAGAAAGCTGGGTTTTGGGGTATCGGCCGGTACCGATCCGATACTGGTGTTTAATTTATAATCTGTGTGGAAGTAACTGGAATCATTCTGTCATGGGTTAGGCAACATCAGGCTTGACTTGATTATTATTGATTATGAATTGCTTTCATAACTTTGTAAATCAAAATGTAACAAATAAATGCATATAGATATACATTTACTGAATTGTTTAAAATACTTGTGCAACAGGAATTTAAATGTACCCCTTTTGAGACATGCAATCCTGACTAACTTCATGGTCTTTCAGAGGATCTAGCAGGTTCAGTTTTAGGGTAAGAGTGAAGTTTTGGAGAGGAAAAACTGTTACAGCCATTTTCAAGGGTTTGTTTCTGCATACTGGGGTCCATAAACAATCTTTGAATTACATAAATTGGGTATCACTGTAAAGCTGAGACTCTTGTGGATCCATTGAGACCAACTGTATTCATGTGTGATGATGTTAGTCCCCAAAGGAGACATTTCATTGTAGTGAGACAATGAAACCAGCCTCATGAAACTTTACAGCCACAAACAAGCATTTTTTTGGGTTGAAACCATTTGTTACAAAGATTTGGTGCTAAAATTTACCTCTTTTTTTTTTTCCCACTCAAATTGATAGAAATGATCACTAATCCCTCCGAAATACCACATTAAGACACCAAGACCTTGAGGAACACCATAGAAAAAGACATGCTGTGATTTGAGATCAAAAACTTTTGACATTTGGAGATTTCTGAAAGAATTGCGTTTTTCAGCGATTGGACAGCGAGCACCTCTGTTGTGTAAACTGCTCAGAAACCCCCTTATTGTCAATCTAGCTAGGAAAGCCATCCATCCTCTGAATGCTCTAGGTCTCTAGTTTGATCCATCCATCCTCTGAATGCTCTAGGTCTCTAGTTTGATCCATCCATCCTCTGAATGCTCTAGGTCTCTAGTTTGATCCATCCATCCTCTGAATGCTCTAGGTCTCTAGTCTGATCCATCCATCCTCTGAATGCTCTAGGTCTCTAGTCTGATCCATCCATCCTCTGAATGCTCTAGGACTGTAGTTTGTGGCTGTAAAGTTTCATGAGGCTGTGATTATCCTAGAGGTCACTACAGGTCATTTTATACAGTGAGGTCAAGTTTAAAAAACAAATGGTCTCACTACAATGAAATGTCTCCTATGGGGACTAACATCATCTCACATGAATACAGTTGGGCTCATTGGATCCACAAGAGTCAGTGATAGCCAATTTATGTAATTCAAGACTGTTAAGGGACCCCATTAGCATTATTTAACTCCTTCATGTCAAGCTAGTCTGACATGGTTGGTACCGATGGATTCATCAGGTTTTCTAGTTTCATATGATGTCGGTAGTTTCACTTTAGGAGCTTTTAAACTGAGCCTGAACTGAGGATCTGAGTACTTCTGTCAGTAGAGTTCCCTCTTTAATAAGTACAGCTGAAGGATGTGAGTACTTGACCGTGACATGTGATGTCTGTTTCTGAGTCAGTAGAAGAAGAAATAAATGAGGTCAGTGTGAGAGGTCGTGACCCCGGTGAGAGAACGAATCTGAGGTCACAGTGTCGTTAATCCACAAGCGTCACTTCTCCTCATCTCTTATAAAACTATCTCAAGTCCAGAGAGAGAAACGGTCTCTTCTGTCCGTCTCTTTGTCTTCGCCTGCAGCAGCAGCAGCGTTACACACAGATCACACACACTGACAGTCAGCTGTGTTCATGCAGAATAAAACCATTTATACCATCATGTTCCCTCACTGAGCTGGACCGACTGTATGTGCTGCTGCTGTGTGGAGGAGCATTGTACTCGTCAGACTGACCCTGACTTCACCACCACCCTCCTCCTCCTCCTCCTCCTCCTCCTCCTCACACACTGAATAGTGAATATTTCCTCTATTTATATTTAGAAAAAAAAGCTTGTATTTCTTCTGCAAATATGAAGGTTTTACTGTTAAAGACTTGGTGGATATTTAATTGGCTGATTTCGGTATTTTTTTAAACTTAATATATTAAAATTGTAGACCAATAAATAAATAAAAGATTATTTCTTCCTGGCAGTGTGGAACTTGAAACATCATTTAAATGTTAGGAAATGTAAGTAATAAATGCAATTTGTGTGTGTGTTTTTTTTTCTTTAATTAAATAAAGACTAAATGGAATATATGTCAGTAAAAAGGTTTATGTTTATGTCAGTAAAAAGGAAAGGTTTATGAATAAATAATAGTAGGCTAATAAATTTCAGTTAAGAGTATATAATAAAACAACCTACTCTATAAATTATAATGAATACTGTATTCATGTCATTAATGTATGTTAAAAATGTAAGTCAGTCGATGAAATAATGATAATACGCCTAATAGTGATAACTATAATATAATAATAAAAATAACAATAATAATGTTAATAATAATAATGCTGATACTATTACTGCTACTACTAAAAATAATAATTGTAATATTTAAAAAATAATAATATTAAATAATAACAATATAATGATAATAATATTATAATGCTGCTACTACTACTGCTGCAACTAAAAATAGTATATTTAATATTTAAAAAAATAATAATAGATAATAATAATGAAATAAAATAGATAATGATAATAATAATAATGCTACTACTGCTGACACTAAGAATAATAATTTTAATATTTTAAAAATAATAAAATGAAATATTAATAAAATAAAAATAATAATGATAATGATATTAATAATGCTGATACTACTACTGCTACAACTAAAAAAAGTCATTTTAATATTTAAAAAATAATAATAAAATAAAATAATAATGATAATAAAAATAATAATGCTGATACTACCACTGCTACCACTAAGAATAATGATTTTAATATCTAAAAATTAATAAAATTAAATAATAATAAAATAAAAATAACAATAATAATGATAATGATATTAATAATGCTGATACTACTACTGCTACAACATAAAATAGTAATTTTTATATTGAAAAAATAACAATAATAAATGATAATAATAATAATAATATAATACAAATAAATAAATTGTTATAAAATAACAATGATAATAATAATAATATTGATAATAATAATGCTGATACTACTACTACTACTACTAATAATAACATATTGAAAATAATAATGATAATAATAATAATAATAATGCTGATTCTACTAATGTGACCACTAAAAATAATAATTTTAATATTTAAAAAATAATAAAATTAAATAGTAATAATAAAAACAATGATAATAATATGAATAATGCTGATACTACTACTGCTTCTACTAAAATTGTAATTTTAATATTTAAAAAAAATTAAAAAATAAATAATAATGATAATAAAATTAAAAAAATAATGATGATGATAAAAATGCTGATACTACTACTGCCAAAAATAGTAATTTAAATCTTTATTATTATTAATAATGATAATAATAATAATTTTTTGGTGGATTATCTCCACTACATCCACTGTTATTTGGTTATTTGTCTACATAATAACCAGTTGTGTTGCAGCAGAAGGAGCAGGCTGTATTTTAATCCTAATGTTGTTGATGCTCTACAGGGATTTAGGGGTTAAAGGAGGAGCATTATTATTTCACTGGTTAGTTAGTTCTCATATCTGCCACATGGTGGAGAGACTCTGTGGAGGAGACACTCTGCTGCTGCTGCTGCTGCTGATCCAGTCCTCCAGTCAGTCTGCAGACCACAGACACCAGAGACACCAGAGACCAGAGACTGCTGCTGCTGCTGCTGCTGCTTTGTTGTGTCACTCAGTCACCCAGCACAGTGCACTCAGGACCTCCACAAGACCAGGACCAGCTCAGGACCAGGACCCTTACTGCTCTCTACTTCTCTCCACAGTTTAGCAACAACAATGTGAGTTAAACTCTTGTTTCTGTGTTTCTGTGTCTCTGTGTCCGGAAGCTGCTTCACTTTAATGGTGTTTTAGTGTGAACACGAGGCGCGTGCAGCTGTTCGTGTGATCAGCTTCAGATCGATCACCAGGTCCTCCATCGATCTGTAGTTTGAAGGAAATCGGCTCCAGTTTGAATCAGTTTAATGACTCTAAAAGAGGAGAACAGAGCTGATGATGTGGCGCCTCTGTGGATGATTTATGTCTGTTTGACACAATGATGAGCTCCACTATCAGACCACTTGTTACTCTGAGAGACGCTGAAATAACAAGTTTAAAGTTTAAATTATAGGCTTTTATAATACTCAATCAAGTTCTTTTTAGTAGCCGAATTTCTTATGAATAACTCAGTTTGACTGAACTTGTCTAACTTATTTAAAGCTTTGTTAGACAAACATTACTGGTGAGTTTTGGTTAAAACTGCTGTTTTTTGCATGTAGTTTGGTGCAAACAGAAACTGAAGTTGATGAACTCTTTAGGACTTTGACCCAAACTGGATTTTGTACCTTCACACAGAGCTGTTTGACAGATATCAGCTATTACAAGCTGATTCAATCACTAATCCAATACTTTAAGGCATTATCTAATCATTTCGTGCCATAAAGTTTAAAGGATTTATCAGTTTTATGTGTTTTTTGTGGTGTAAAAGCATCTGAAACAGCATTTCCCAACCCCCCCCCCTTTTTTTTTTGCTTGTGACCTCTTTAACAATACTTTTATTGAATTTTACATATAAACATATATACATATATACACATACAGACAGACTAACAATATTAATAATTCAATTATACAATGAAATGTTTAGTCAGAATTTCAAAGAAAGAGAGACATGACATTTCATGTATTTCACTTATCTAACAAAGAAAACAAAGAAAATAAGATATAAGACAAAATGAATAAATAACTCAAAGAAGAAGAAGAAGAAAAAAAAAAACAATTTCAACCTCTTAAAACAAACCCAGTATCTGCTTGTTCCTGGTTGCATGTGTCTCCTGGTTGCTACCAGCTCAACCACTGTATAATCTTTTTCTTTATTTTAATTTCAGAGGCCCCAAAGAGGTAAAATGATCCCATATTTAACTTGAGGGGGAGAAAAAAAAGGCAAAGAGTATAAAAGGAAAAGTCTGAAAAACATAATTCTGTGTAGCAGAAATGTGGGAACCGCTGATTGAAACCATCAGTCAAACTCTGTAAACTTTATTAAATAACTCTGGGATGCAGAAGTGGAGTTAAAGAGCGAGAAACATGTTTAAACAATCAAATGAAAAACGGAAGAACGTGCAGAGAAAGTTAAAGTTGACTTCAGGACTTTCAGGCTGTTTTTGGGGTTTAACTGAAGTAAAACTACAACTAAGGATTATATTATTTATTTTTATGGTTAGATCTATAATGTCATAAAGGGACACATCTTCAAATGTCTTATTTCATTTCATATTTTGTCCAAAACCCAAAGACAACATGAGACCATGAAAAGTCATAAAGTTCTGACTTTATTCTCGTAATATTACGGCTTTTTTTCTTGTTAAGTTATGACTTTATTTCGTAATATTACGACTTTTTTCTCGTAAAGTTATGACTTTATTCTTGTAATATTACGACTTTTTTCTGGTAAAGTTATGACTTTATCCTCGTGATATTACGACTTTTTTTCTCGTTAAGTTATGACTTTATTCTCGTGATATTACAACGTTAAGAGAGAAGAAGAGAAGAAAGAAAGGTACTTTATTGATCCCTGAGGGGAAATTCAATTTTTGCACTCTGTTGTATTTACACAGTACACACAGGCCTGAAATACACACACATGCACAAACAGGATCTATATACATGCATTAATGGAGAGATGGAGAGATGTCAGCGAGGGGTCAGCCCCTGACAGGCACCCTGAGCAGATGGGGGTTTGATGCCTTGCTCAAGGGCACCTCGGCAGTGCCCAAGAGGCAAATTGGCATCTCTCCAGCGACCAGTTCACACTCAGTACTTGGTCCATGCGGGGTCTTGAACCGGCAACACCATAAATCATAATATTGAATCGTAATCTGTACATATTGAATCGACACCCAGGTATAGTGCAACAACGAGCTCTTCCTCTGCAGGGTTAATGGACCGGTTCTGTGTCACAGATGTGAATGTGGGTCAGTGGTGTGCATGGTGGCACGATCAGGTCAGTCAATACTTCAGATTCCCCCCCCCCTCGTCCGTCCGTCGGTGGGTCTGTTCCTCAACGTGAGGCTGTAAATCAGTTGAGCTGCAGGTGGAGCTTCGCTGCAGCAGCGAGGCCTTAATTATCTTTCCATACATCAGGAACAGTAACGTGTCTTGTTGATGGGATTCTGCTGCTGCAGTTTGGCAGCTGTTAGTCAGACAGGAATGTTTTCAGAGTCACCTTCAGGAACCAGTTCATCTGCATTCAGAGATCTCTAACGGCGTGACTTTAACCCGACACCACACGCCTGTTTTTAAAATGTAAGAGAACACGGTTCTGCATGTCGGAGGGTTCTGCTGCTGCATGTGGTCTGAAGTGTGTCCTCAGCAGAGAGAGAGAGAGAGAGAGAGAGAGAGAGAGAGAGAGAGAGAGACTCTCCCACACAGACGGTCCATAACCTGTTTACCCTGTTTTTAGTGGAATTACCCTGAAGGGTAATTACGGGTTTAATAAGGTTTAAGCCACTCGAGCTGCTCCAATTCTCCTCCACTAGAAAACAACATGGAGGAGTTGGAGGTTGCTGTCAGATGAGAAAGTGAAACATAAAAAGTTAACAAATAGTTGGTGATATTATAAATTTTCCCAAACCAACAGTGAGTGTATCTACTAACCCAGAGGTCAGCAGCCTTTACTATCTAAACAGACATTTTAGGCAAAACAAAAAAATCTGTCTGGACCCGCAAAACATTTGATCATTGTGATGAAGGTAACAGTTTATAGTCTAAGTATATAGTATATAAGTACAATGCAGTGAGGGCTAAAGTGCAAATGTACTACGGAGTATTAGGGCCACATTGAGGGAAAAAAACAACTGAGATTTACAGAATAAAGTCAGAATATTACGAGAATAAAGTCGTAATATTACGAGAATAAATAACTTTATGAGAAAAAAAGAAAATAACACGTAAAATTACTACTTTATAATATTACAACTTTTTTCTCGAACCCTCAGATTATTTTTTTCCTCAATGTGTCTCTAATACTCCGTCGTACCATAGACCTACAACAATGATAAATAAAAATGAAAATGTAAACAAAGAACAGTTATTCATTTCCATTTTTAATAATCCACAGGGAGCCACTGGAGAGGAGCTAAAGAGAGGCAGGTTGCTGACCCCTGTACTAACTAGTATTATGTGTATCACAGCCTGATATCTCTTCTTCCGTTAAAACACATCACTGAGCATCACTGTGTCACTGGGTGACATCTTCCTTCATCACTATGAACACACTGTAGTTTATTCTGACTCAATCCCGCAGACACTAACACTCACTATAGAGCACCACATGTGGATTAATCTGCCACTGAAAATAGTCCCCAACAGATGCACCATTTCCTCCTGTTGGTTTGATTAAAACCTACAGTGAGCAGCTGTTTTAGGAAATAACTGAGACTATTTTAAAAATGAAACTATATATTTGTGTTTGTAAAGATTTACATCTTCAGTAGGAACCAATGGGCCTGGAACTGAGAGCCACAGACAGGAAGTCAGACAGTATCGAGAGGCAGACTAACACGTTAATAGTTATGGGTCGTATCTAGAAGGTAACCCACAGGATGCGACTCTCTCATGTGATGGCTAAGGTCAGGTGTTGACTACAGCTGTCACAGTGAACGAACTTCCCCTGTTGGTGATGATAATTGGCTCAACAGTGTGATATATACAATATTATTGCAACTTTTTTTTTTGCAAATTACTTAATTTATCCTTTAGTGCTGCATAAATAAGCTTTATTGTTAGGCTATTATTAGGTATATTGTTGCTTTTTAAATGACAAAGATGACAGTTTTAAAACTTGTTTATTGTTAAAGGTCCCATAACGCGCTCATTTTCAGGTTCATACTTGTATTTTGTGTTTCTATTAGAACATGTTTACATGCTGTAATGTTAAAAAAACACATTATTTACCTCATATTGTCTGTCTGAATATACCTGTATTTACCCTCTGTCTGAAACGCTCCGTTTCAGCGCATTTCAACGGAATTGCGTTGCTAGGCAACAGCCTGGGTCCATGTTTACTTCCTGTCAGCTGATGCCATTCACATACACTGCAACTGGAAATAAACTGGGACACATTAAGAATGTTTATGTTTAAAACCGTGAAATGGTCTAAATATTGTACATTTGTGACATCACAAATGGACAGAAATCCTAACGGCTTGTTTCAAACGCACAATTTCTGAATATGGGCTGGGTGTGTTTCTCCGTATATTGAGCGTTTTGATAGTTTAACAGTATTTATACAGCACTTAAACCTGCTTTAAAATATAAAAGACATGAAAATCTCACTTTTTATAATATGGGACCTTTAAATGCAGAACACAAAAGGGCAATGAGGCATTTGTCTACTGGTTGCTTTGATATGGAATATCATATCAAATGACATTTTGACTTTATACATAGTATTTCCTCCTCATCTTGCGATTTGATCACAAAGTAGCAATACCACAATGTAAAAATACTCCATTATAATAATGCCAAAGTACATTATTACTAGTATTAGTACAGTATTATTGCCTAAATGGAGCCTACTTTAAATATAAAACTTATTTAGAAAACTGTCCCCTGTGAGTGTTGGTAAAGTAAAACAGACATAGTCAAACAGCTCCGTCCAGTCAGGAGATGTTTTAGTGGTCGCACTGATGAGTTTAAGTGCAAGAGGAAAAAGGAGACTCAATCAGATGTTGTAGAAACAAATCAGAGATCTCTGTTGACGTGCTTCAGGTTGTGGGAGTGAGTTTGACTCTAAACAGCGTTTATAGAGATTTGAGCGACTCCCTTTTCCCACACACACCCCCCGACCTCCCCCTGCTGCAGCGTCGTCATGGAAACCAGCCTGCTCCTTTCAGTTGACTGGGAACAGAGACGATGACTGGGACGCCCAAACTGGTTTCACCACCGAGCGGTCAAACGTTGAGTTAATTATGGTGGCGAGTTTAACTCACTTACGAGTTCAGGCTCAACCTCACTTTGTTTTGGTGACGCCCCCCTTTTATTCTTACTGTGTATCTGCCATCATCATCCTCACCCTTCATCATTCTCATCCTCTGTCATTCTCACCCTCCATCCTCACCCTCCATCATCCTCACCCTGCATCATTCTCATCTTGTCGGTGTCTCATGGTCGCTCGCGTGTGTCTACGCTGTTCAGACTCAGACTCCAAATCAAACTACACGGAAGCACCAAAACCTCTTGGTTGTATTTAGTGAAGCCCGTCTGTTAAACAGTGTTGGCCGCGGTCGGAATACGCTGGGGAGACCGTAGCTTTGGTTTCCAGGACTGGAGTCTCTGCTGTACTCTGCTCCTCTGCTCCTCTGCCTGCCTTCACTCACACACCGCGCTCCTTCTCGGTCTTTCGCTCCACTCTCACGTGCATGCTGCTCACTCCACACTGCAGAAGAGTTAGTAGCTCTGAGAATATCTAGTGAATGTACAGTGGAAGTTTGTACAGAAATAGCTGCTGCAGCTCCTCCAGACCAACAGAGGTTTCCCGTGTCTTGTGAAGTGACGGATCTCCGCAGCGAGAAACGTTAACGTCTCCCATGTTCCCTCCGGCCGCGGTCGGGAGGCTGAAGCAGGAAAAGCCAACACTAGGATCAGCATTGATTCATGGAGAGACCTTCGTCTGGTCAGCTAACATTACTGCCAAGCAGCTGAAATATAGAGTGATATTGTGCTTTTAGCTGACGTGTGTCTCCTCACTGTGTTGAGAGATGCTCGTTCATGTCTCTATAGAGCGAGCACAAGCGCGAGCAACAGGACGCTGACTTTTTGTTGACTTAACGGCCACAGGTGTCGCTGTTAACAAGACATTTCTGATTCTTACAAACAGTCCCTTTAAACATAGAGCTGCAACGATTTATCAACTATTTTGTTAATTGATTAAATAATTTTTCATGCAAAAATTCTGTTTATATAGCCTCCATTATGGAGATTTCCTGTTTTATATCATATTAAACTGAATATATTTGGGTTTTGGACAAAACAAGACTTTTAAAGACATCACTTTGGACTTTAGAAACTGGGACGTACATTTATCACTATTTTCTGATGTTTTATAATGCGATCGTTAACTGAATACTTTTGGGTTTTGGACTGTTGATCAGGAAAAACAAGCAATTTAAATACGTGAACCAGGAAATTGTGACGGCATCTTCCACTATTTTTGGACGTTTTTACAGATCAAATGATAAATCAAGAAAATAGCTGGTAAATGAATCAATAATGTTATTATCTCTCACTTATTTGAAGCCAAATATGAGCAAAATAAGCTTCAAATTGAGCATTTTTTGTCATTTAAAGTTAAATTTATGGATGTTTATGGATATGTATTTATTTTATGGTGCATAATATACTCACACGTTTTTGTCAGTTTGAGTTACGTTCGAGGTGTGTATCGTCTTTACATCGTCTAACAGTCGTCTCCGGTGTCTCTGAAAACAGTCTAAAGTGTCACGGTGAGAAAAAGGGCGTCTGCTGTTTTTATTGTGGCGAGGAAACGTAAAGCCGGAGCAGCTTCACCGTGTGTCGAGTTTCTCCTTTTGTTACCGGAGAGAAAACTGTGTCTGAAAGCCGCCATTGTTTTGGAGTCCAATCAGAGAGAGAGACTGGGAGGAGAGTTTTATTAGTGAACGAGGGTTTTAGTGGCGTTGAGAGGAAGAGGAGGAGGCGTTTAGACATTTAGAACATTTCCTGTGAACTACGACTGCAACGATTAGATAACTGATTAATCATTTTAGACATTTTTTAAGGAAGAAATCCAAACATTCACTTCTCAGATGTGATTATTTACTCTTTTTCTTTGTCATATCTCATTGTAAACTGAATATTTTTGGGGTTTGGATGTGTTTTTGTGATCCAACAGTCCAAACATCACTATTCATCAAGATTCTTTACTTGATTAATCAATTCATCGTTTGGTCTATAAAATGTCAGAAAACAGCAAAAATGATTCTCAAAGCCCAAAGATTATCTATTTAAACTGCTTGTTTTGTTCTCTGGCGTTGGGACATTATAGCCGGAACCTTTTACATTTTAAAGAGAAATCAATTAATCAGAAAAATAAGATTAATTGATTATTAATAATCTGAGAACACAACAGTATAAAGCAGCTACATGACTGTTATAAGACACAGCATGTAAATACACTTCAAAGACGCTCTAATTAATATTTTTATAGGAACAATTTATTAAATTATTATTATAATTATTATAATTATTAATATTAAATTATTTTAAGCAAATTTTTCTGGTTTTCTGGCTCGAAACTTTAATGTAATAACGCAAAATTAGTTTTAACGCCACTAATTTCTTTAACGCATTAATGCAACTTGTGATTTTTATGTTGCAGCGGCTCGGTTTTAAAGCTAGTTTCAAAGGGGTCCCTTGACCTCTGACCTCCAGATGTGTGAATGTAAATGGGTTCTATGGGTACCCACGAGTCTCCCCTTTACAGACATGCCCACTTTATGATAATCACATGCAGTTTGGGGCAAGTCATAGTCAAGTCAGCACACTGACACACTGACAGCTGTTGTTGCCTGTTGGGCTGCAGTTTGCCATGTTATGATTGGAGCATATTGTTTTATGCTAAATGCAGTACCTGTGAGGGTTTCTGGACAATATCTGTCATTGTTTTGTGTTGTTAATTGATTTACAATAATAAATATATACATACATTTGCATAAAGCTGCATATTTGTCTACTCCCATGTAGATAAGAGTATAAAATACTTGACAAATCTCCCTTAAAGGTTAATTTTGAACAGATAAAAAATGGTGTGATCAATCGTGATTAACTATTTTAATCGATTGACAGCCCTAGTTCAAAGATTAAACCAACAAGACACAACATGATAATCAGTGAGCTTTAGAGATTGATGTATTTTTGATCTTTGGACGGAGTAAGGCTAGCAGTTCCCCCCTACTTCCAGTCATTATGCTAAGCTAAGCTAATTGCCTCCCGGCTCTACAGCTCCATACTTAACCCACCGACATGAGAGTGACATCGATCTGCTCATCTAACTCTCAGGAACAAAGTAAAATAAATACATTTCCCAAAATGTGTGACTCTTCCTTTAACAGAGAAAAGGCCAGCGTGACCAACGTTTGGCTTTAAACGATAAACACGAGTGTCGGATAAGGAGAGCTTTGTTCGTCTCTGCTCTCCTAATATGAGATTTAAATTTCAGACCACAAATAGATTCTGCTGAATAGAACAGCGAGGGAAGAGTGACAACAAAAGGGTTTATTGTTGTTGTGGTTGTTGTTGTTGTTGTGTGTAAATGACGTGGACGAGATGTTTGACTGACGCCTTCGGTACCGTCTCTGTCAGAAGAAAAACGTGTCATTAATGAGGAGAAACGGCCTCGTGTTCAGTCCAAACTGTCAAATTAACATCAAAATGAGCTGAAAATGTTCTCACTATAACAACAATATGCAGAAGATCAGCCCCCTCACACATTCAGATGGGCTGAAACAAAAGATTGTTTTCATTATCGATTAATCTGGTAGTTATTTTCTCTATTTTATTGATTTTTTTTGTCTTTTAAACGTGAAAAGTGACAGCTTTAATTTCCCAAAGCCCAGCAGGATGTATTCAAACGGTCCAAACCCAAAAAAATATTCAGTTTACAATCAGATACAACGAAGAAAAGCAGCAAATCATCACATTTGAGAATGTTTACCGGGCAAATATGTGGAATTTGTTCTTGAAAAATTACCAAAAAATGTATTAATCATCCATAGTTTAGTCTCTGAAATGCCAAAAAGTAGTGAAAAATGTTCGTTGCAATTCCTCAGAATCTAAAGTGACAAAACAACATGCCTGTTTTATCTAAAACCAAAAGATGGTTCATCTTTTTTTTATTTATCCGATATGACAGTACTTTTAGATTTTGGACAGAAAAAACATGCAATTTAAATATGAAAACTTGGATTAAAAAAAAATAATATTTATAATGAAAATAATCTGTTAAAATCTCTTTTTCGAGGCAAACATGTAGCAGATTAGTCTTTTAGTTGAGCATTTGTTGTCAGTAGTTGTCTTGTTTTTTTGTCAGCAAACAGTAAAGTTGCCGTGACGTTAGCGGCTGACTGCCGTGGATTATAAAGATGGCGTAAACAAAAAGATGTGGAGATGTTTGCCAGGAGGAGAGTTTAGGAGGGATTATCTCCGACACTATGGAAGCTGCAGAAGCATCAGAGCGTAACACCAAGCGGAAGCAGCTGATATGAAAACACAGAAGAACAAATGAAACAGAAAGTTGCTTCATGTTTACTTCTGACGGATTAACTCACAGCTTCACATCTGCAGCTCAAACAGAGAATCAAACAGGAGGAGCTCAAAACAAACATATTTCAGATGCAACTCATCAGTTCGACTAGACGGACGACTCACCAACAGAAACCTGCTGAGACTGATGACACATAATGAAACTCACTGTAACTAAACAGGCTGTTCTCATACATGTTCGTAATAAACCTACCAGGGCTGTCAGTCAATTAAAATAATTAATTGTGATTAATCACACCTTTTTTATCTGTTCAAAATGTACCTTAAAGGGAGATTTGTCAAGTATTTAATCCTCTTATCAACATGGGAGTGGACAAATATGCTGCTTTATGTAAATGTATGTATATATTTATTATTGTAAATCAATTATCAACACAAAACAATGACAGATATTGATCCAGAAACCCTCACAGGTACTGCATTTAGCATAAAACAATATGCTCACATCATAACATGGCAAACTGCAGCCCAACAGGCAACAACAGCTGTCAGTGTGTCAGTGTGCTGACTTGACTATGACTTGCCCCAAACTGCATGTGATTATCATAAAGTGGGCATGTCTGTAAAGGGGAGACTCGTGGGTACCCATAGAACCCGTTTACATTCACTGATCTGAAGGTCAGAGGTCAAGGGACCCCTTTGAAAATGGACATGACAGTTTTTCCTCGCCAAAATGTAGCACAAGTTTGGAGCGTTATTTAGCCTCCTTCATGACAAGCTATTCTGACATGGTTAATACCGATAGATTCATCAGGTTTTCTAGTTTCATATGATGCCCTTATCTTCACTCTAACTTTAAAACTGAGCCCACTACAACCTCCAGAATATTGATTGCGTTAAAGAAATTGGCGTTAAAACGAATATGTGTTAACGTGCTATTATCTCGTTAACTTTGACAGCCCTAACTATAATATAATAAACATTATTCTGACATGGATAAACTGAAATGGAAAATAAAAACTGCATTTAAAGTGAGACACTGTATTGAACTTGAACTACAGAAAGAGAAACCTGCTCTTCTCTTTAGTTTACTGTGTTGAGGCGTCGTTCAGAGCTGAGAGTTGTTGTGCCTGGTACAACCAGAGGCTTCAGGAGGACGAACATTAAAATGAACAGACGGAGGAGTGTTTGTTTGTTTGTTTATTACAACTCAGAATGAAACCAAAAGAGAAATGAAAAGGCAGCTGTATGATATGAAGGCTGTTTAGTCCTATTTAGAGTCAAATAGACCATAAAGCAGGGGATGCTTTAGGGCGGGGCTACCTTGTGGTTGACAGGTCGCTACCACGGCGTTGTCCGGTCTGGGAGTGTTCTCATCTTACAGCTTTAACCCTTTCACAGTGTGTTTTCACTTCATCAGAGTTAATTGTAACATTGTTGGTCGCCTAAAAACGTCTTATCAGCGTTCGGTTGTACTTAGCTCCACCCAGCGGCGCAAGAATAAGTTTTGAAGTGGGGGGGGGCAAACATCTATGGATGACTTTATGCAGAGTTTCACAGGAAACTTGAGGCTTCTAAACCTCAGTGCACAAACCAAAGGGCGACTCTATGGAGGACGGAACCTGCCAAAATAAAAAATAAATAAATAAATGAATTACTCGATAAATAAATAGATGTCATTAAATGTAGCAAAAATAATATTAAAAATAAATGTAGTCATTAATTAATTGATAAAATGTGACCTATATTGATATTTCTGTTTTAATGTTTGTATTAATTCTTCTGTTTAATTTCCCTTTATTTATGTATTTATTTTTTATTTATTTTTTCAAAATGTATTTATTTATTTTTACATTTATTTAATTTAATTTAATGTATTATTTATGCATTTATTTATTTATTTCTGCACGATTTTCCCTTTGCATTTTACCCATTATTTATTTCCCCAAACGTATTTATTTCTGTATTCTTTTAATTGTACATTTCTTTACACATTTTCTTTTTTACAAAGAATGCAGAAATATATGATTTTGGGGAAATAAATAAGTGGTGAAATGCAAAGGGGAAATTGTAAATAAATGAATAAATAGATAAATGGATAAATAAATAAATAAATATATTGTAAATAAATGCATGAATAAATAAATAAATAAAAATGAATACAAAAATAATGAAAATAAATGCATAAATAAATAAAAGGGAAAATTAAGCAGAAGAGTAAATAAATAAATAAATAAGGGAATTAATACAAAGATAAATATATAGAGGAGCAAATTAAATTTCAATTTATGTCACATTTTATCAATTAATTAATGGCTATATTATTTTTAATATTATTTTTTCACATGTAATGACATATTTATTTATTTAATGAGTAATTTATTTATTTATTCATTTATTTTTGGCAGATTCCGTCCTCCATAGACATCATGGACTACGTCCACTTCTTAAATACAGTCTATGGTTGAAAAGCCCCTCAGTGTGAATGTCGTCTTTTAGCTTTGAGAGATTAAGATTCAGAAAGGAGAGAGACTCTCAGTAAAGAAGAACTCAGTCTCTTGTGTTGAAGTATTTTCTGGTCATTGTGAGCCAACAGTGTGTCTGTATGTGTGTGTCTGTGTGTGTGTGTGTGTGTGTGTTGGTGAATTGTTGGCTGCGTCAACCCACCGAGTGGTCAATGGTGACCTCTGTGCTGTAACTGGGACTCGTTCCCTCTCCGACCACTGGGACGGGTCAGACTGGACAGACAACCCCGTTTCAGCGTTTGTGTGAACTGGGTCAGAACTCGTGACGGCGCAGATCGAACCTGCGGCGCTTCTGTTTGATGCCAGAATAATTTTAATAACATTTGTCTCATCACGACAGTCGCCGCCTTCATAATGTGCTGCAGAGCGCGTTGAAAGATCTCTGCAGGGAATCATTAGGAAAGCATGATTTCTGTTTGACTTGTTGCACATTTTTTGCTCAGTTTTTAGAGTGTGAGATGCCGTGAATAGTATACCTCCCTATGGTTTCATTTAAAAGACATTTATAAAATTTGCCGTATTCAACAACTTTTGGGCTGATAGATTAATTGAAACATGGTGTGCATTCCTGAAGCAGACGATGTTTCTGTTCAAACAGCAGCTGCAGCACAAAGTGGCTCCGTGGCATTTCTAAATTTAACTAAGTCTTTGGTTCAGGAACTTTTTTTTTATTCCAACCAGAAGTGCTTAAATATGTCGTGTTCACAAGTCTTAAAGCACCAGTGATTTAAAGTAAGGCTGATATGTTTTATTTACTTAGGCTACTGTCAGTAAATCCAATAATAAGACCAAAAACAACAATGACAATAGGCTAAGGCAGGGGTCGGCAACCTTTACTATCTAAAGAGACATTTTAGGCAAAGATAATAATAATAAATCTGTCTGGAGCCGCAAAACATTTGATCATTGTGATGAAGGTAACACAGTTTATAGTCTAAGTATATAGTATATAAGTCTAATGCAGTGAGAGCCAAAGAGACAATGTACTACGGAGTATTAGGGCCACATTGAGGGAAAAAACATCTGAGATTTACAGAATAAAGTCAGAATATTACGAGAATAAAGTCATAACTTTACGAGAAAAAAAGTCGTAATAGTATGAGTATAAAGTCATAACTTAACGAGAAAAAAAGTAATATTACGAGAATAAAGTCGTAATATTACGAGAAAAAAAGAAAAATAACACGTAAAATTACTACTTTATAATATTATGACTTTATTCTAGAAATCTCAGCTTTATTTTTTTCCCTCAATGTGTCCCTAATACTCCGTCGTACCGTTATACCGTCGTGCCATAGGACAATTGGCGCCAGCTACCGCTTCTCTTGATGGACCAACTCGTAACATTCACATACGGGTTGTGGACAGAAACAAGCTTTCATTCGCATTTTCTTTTGTCGGTTTGCGATACATTTGGATGGGTTGTTGTTAGTTTTGTTTAGCTTTTTTATAGGATTAGTTGACAATAAGAAAAATAGAATATTGCCATCCTCATCCTCTACTTTTTCATTCATGCATCTTTTTTGTTTTAATCCTTTTTCTGTAGTGAAATCTTTACCCAGCAATTTCCCCCTCTAAGTTTGAGGTTTTAAAAACAGTTGTAATTCAGTGTAATTTGGGGTCTTCTAACGCAGCGTCTCTCCTTTCAGACTCTCACTGTGCATCAGGGCCGACCTGGTCTTTGTTAAAGCTTCAGCCTGCTCTGTTTAGAGTCTATAATACCTTCCATCTGGCTTCGCTGCGCCCGTTTGCCAAAATGTCTTTTTCCCATTGCATATTCTCTTCCCTCTGTCATCCCTGCAGGACCCCCCCCCACCACACACACACACACACACACACACACACACACACACACACACACACACACACACACACACACACACACACACACACTCTCTAAACTGGCACAGAGGCAGCCATGTAACAGTAACCCATTTACAGTGATGGGAATGTGGGTCGGATCCACGGGCACTGTGCTCACGCTACAGGGCTTCACTGCAGGAGGAAACATCGAGTCAGGCCGACATATTTCACCCAGATTTCCATAGATTTATTGGACAGTAAGAGGCCATTACTGTACGGAGGGAGGGAGGAGAGGAGGGGAGGAGAGGAGGATACAGGAAGGTGAAGAGAAGGTGGAAAAACCAGAGAGAGAGAGAGAGAGATGCTGCGTTCATGTCAGGCTGGATGTTCTGTAAATATGAGCCACCACACAGACACCGCTTGGCATTAAATTACTATTTTTCTTAGTTTATCATTAATATTATTACATTTTAATGCCACTTATGTCTTGAGTGAAGATACTGGCATCATATGAAACTAGAAAACCTAATGAATCCATCGGTACCAACCATGTCATACTAGCTTGTCGATAAGGAGGATAAATAACGCTCCAAACTTACGCTAAATTTTGGCGAAGAAAACCTGTCCATTTTCAAAGGGGTCCCTTGACCTCTGACCTCCAGATCAGTGAATGAGAATGGGTTCTATGGGTACCCACGAGTCTCCCCTTTACAGACATGCCCACTTTATGATAATCACATGCAGTTTGGGTCAAGTCATAGTCAAGTCAGCACACTGACACACTGACAGCTGTTGTTGCCTGTTGGGCTGCAGTTTGCCATGTTATGATTGGAGCATATTGTTTTATGCTAAATGCAGTACCTGTGAGGGTTTCTGGACAATATCTGTCATTGTTTTGTGTTGTTAATTGATTTACAATAATAAATATATACATACATTTGCATAAAGCAGCATATTTGTCCACTCCCATGTTGATAAGAGGATTAAATACTTGATAAAACTCCCTTTAAGGTACATTTTGAACTGATAAAAAATGATTAATTTGCAATTAATCGTGATTAAAAATGGACAATCATGCGATTAATTACAATTTAATATATTTCGATTGACAGCTGATGTTATATTACAAAATTCTGTTGGTGAGATGAATGATACAGAGTGAAATTGGTTCAACATTAACCATGGTTCGTTGGCCCGTGGCCACCAAACATCCCCTTTAGGTGGTCCCACCAAGTTTTATCCGGTCTCTCTTGAAATGAGATCACAGTGTCCGTGTCTTAGCTGAATTTTACATGAGCGCGCGTCAGCGTCAAAATCAGTTTGATTGTTTTCTGTTGGAGTGTCCAAACCTTGTGCAGCATATGACTGAACGTTTGTCGGACGCCCGGTTTCTATTTATTCTCGTCGCTCGCTTTGAAAGCGCCGCAACGGACGAGGCTGATTTGTGAAGTTGAAATGAGGACATTAATGCTTTCTAGTCAGATAGATAACTATAATAACTAAAATATAATACATAATTAAAGCTACTAATGCCAATCAAATCAAAGTAAATATTTAAATAAAAATACAATCATTTATTTTATTTATTTCACTTGGATTGTGTTTTTATGCGAAAAATCTAGACTGTATGTTTTGTAGTGTGTGAGACTGTGAGAGAACAAAGACGTTTTCTATCTAAATAAATAATTACATATTCTCATTCTGTTAACGTCACAGTTCAGGAAGGCTGGGTTAAGTTGTGTTAAATTATTTAATACATTGTTTTTACATGTTTACATTTGGGCCACCCAATTTACAGGCTTGGTGGCCCGTGAGCTTAAAAATATTAGCGTCTATCTCTGATAAATAATAATTTATAAACTAAGGAAATTAGTCATTTTACCTTTTTGTACTACGTGTATTTATCTACAGTGTTTATTGAATTTTTTCGAAATATTTCTACAAAAGGTGACAAGAACGCTCACACCGAGGCCGTCTAACAACACTCAGCTTCTGAGCACACAATCACAAATAAAAGGAAAATATAATAACTACATTATATAAGCAGATAATTAAGACCTCAGCAGATATTTCTACATATTTCTTCTTCTTGGACAGAAACTCCATAAATGATCTCCAGTGTTTACCTCCGTTATAAATGTAAGAAACGGTTCAGTATACCGTCAGAGTTAGAGGCTCAGAGTCGACAGAAGACAATCGTTTCCTTACATTGTGTTATTTAGGTTTTATTCTGTTGAAGAGATTACGAGGAGAGAAGATGTCTTAAATATTTCACTTCTAATCTGCAGATATTAAAAAATACTTGGACGTCTTGAATCTTCAAGAGATAAAATAATGTAATGACCACATAAATCTGTAATGTGTGAATGCAACGACGTTCATCTGCCCTGATTGTAAAGCTCATATATTACTGTTATTACGGTAATAATGTAATAATGTTGATATATTGATTTAAAGATCTGGAGCTGAGCAACAGATCGAGTCGGTCAATGAGGACGAGAGAGAGAGAGAGCAGGTCACAGAGGTTATATGACCTCCGTCCTCCCTCACAGATTGAGGTTGTGATTGTAGCCCGTACTGGTTTTGTGGGTGTAATCCTTTGAGCCCCCCCTCCCCGGTCCCCGATCATGAGCAGGCCAGCTTATCCTCGGAGGTCTGTGCTTCTGTAGCATCTGTCACCGCTTGTTCACGTCACGCTCATCCACAAAGCAAATCTGGAGACACAATCCTGCTGGATACACAATCCTTTAGTGTAAATGACATTATTATATTATATATATATATAACTAATATTGTTGTTGTCTGATGTTTACAGATCCAGCATCATGGGGAAAGGCTGCCTGACAGCGACCAAGTACTTCCTGTTCCTCTTCAACCTCATCTTCTTTGTAAGTATTTTATCTTCACTAATTATTAATAATAATAATAATGATAATAATTATGTGCTATTAAAGGACAAATGCACCTTTTTAAAACATTGTAAAAGAGCTGTTCTCAATGCACATCTTGTTTGTTTTATTTATTTCAAATCACACGGACATTTGTAATAATGAAAATTACTAACCGCACGTTTCAGCTGAAGCTTTAATCATATCAATATAGTTGCAGTGCTCCATCTCTCCTCTCTCTCATACATAGCCTACACATGTGTGTGTGTGTGTGTTGATTTATAAGATTGAATCCAGAAATCTTCAGCTGAAACGTACGGTTAACTCGTAGGCTGATAGCGAACACTGCAGTAGCTAACGTTAGACGTCAGACGCTAATTTTCTTTTCCTAGGATGGCAAAGTCATGACCCGCCCTACTCTGCCTCTGATAGGTACTCGTTGCCTCAGTTGGTTAGGTTTAGGCATGAGGAGTGAGATTGGTTTAACCTTGCAGGACAGCTGGATTCTCGTGATGTCACAAGAATCATGGGATCACCTATCACACGGAAATCCATCTTGTCAGGCTTCAAGTGATGAGTTTGTGTCCGGCCAGCCAGACAACGGACCAATCAGCGTCCTGTGAGGAGCTACTGGCAGCTACCGGCGTGGTTTAGGTGTGTGTGAGGCGACTGTTGGTTCTAAACAACAATGTCGGCTCCTGAGGAGGTTAGCGTATCTGCAATAGAATCAGTACTATCAGAACTGGAGAGTATTTCTTTCTTTGAAGAGTAGGGTGGTCATGCATTCGCCTTCGCATAACATTCAGAGAGCGCACATTGGAACAGTCCAGTGAGTTTCCTCGCCATTGGAACAGTCCTTTGGCGGGATTCGATGACATAGTATCCTTTAAATTCAGCCGTTGAAGGATCCTTTCTCGACACTGAGAAACAACTACAGTCTTTAGATGTGAGAGTCTTTTAAAAGTCTTTCAGAGTCTGCTAGCGGACAGTAGGGATTACTTTCTGCAGTTCTGTGTGGACAGCTTGAGAAGACGAGATGTCAATCATTCATTCTTCTTCTCTTTCTGCGTCTCTGAGTTTTAACTACAGTACAGATGACGTGTCTGTGGCCTCGTTACCACGGTGACACTTTATCGTTTCCTCTCTTCTTCTGAAATCTGTGATCTGAAGTTAAGATCTTCTTAGCAGCACGTAAACACTGCGTGTGTGTGTGTGTGTGTGTGTGTGTGTTTGTATTCCCACACTTCCTTCCCTCCACCAACCGAGCTACGTTTGGTTCGAACTTACAGAAATGTATTATCATTAAGTTACATTTCCTCATTTCTGTAATTTTTTTAAATTTGATTGACAAAAATAATCAGACAACACTCACATTGCGTCCCAAATATGAAGCACTAAACAGGAAATGCAGTGTTTATTCCACGTTTGTTATGTTATTCAATAAAAACAGATCTACACAACAGGATGTGGACATATTTGGTCAAAAACAGCCACAGTGAGATGCCATAGCTGAAGGCAAGGCAAGGCAAGGCAGCTTTATTTGTATAGCACATTTCAACAACAGGGCAATTCAAAGTGCTTTACAGAAACATTCAAGAACATTGCGACAAAATGCAAAAGAACATTAAGAAATAATTAAAACAGTTATAAAAACATAAAAACATTAAAACATTAAAGATTAGAAAATAAAAACAAGCTAAAAATAAAAGCTAGGATAGAAGCTAAAATTGCATAAAACTCAAAAGAGTAAAAGTTATAGTGCAGTGTCAGAATAAAAGGCACCCGCAAACAGGAAAGTTTTAAGCTTTGTTTTAAAAGAAGTGAGAGTTGGAGCGGTCCTGCAGGTTTCTGGGAGCTTGTTCCAGATATTTGGTGCATAAAAACTGAATGCTGCTTCTGCATGTTTAGTTCTGACTCTGGGGACACTAAGCAGACCTGATCCAGATGACCTGAGAGGTCTGGATGGTTCATAACACAGCAGAAGATCAGAAATGTATTTTGGCCCTAAACCATTTAGTGCTTTGTAAACCAGCAGCAGTATTTTGAAATCAATTCTCTGAGAGACAGGCAGCCAGTGTAGAGACTTCAGAACTGGACTGATGTGATCCACTTTCTTGGTCTTAGTGAGGACTCTAGCAGCAACGTTCTGAATCAGCTGCAGCTGTCTGATCGATTTTTTAGGAAGACCGGTAAAGACGCCGTTACAGTAGTCAAGTCGGCTGAAGATAAATGCATGTACTAGTTTTTCCAAATCCTGCTGAGACATCAGTCCTCTAATTCTTCTTCTGAAGGTCTGCAGTTGGTAAACATTAATGACGTTGGTTCATCTGGAGCATCCTGCAGAAGTCTGATTAAAAGAAGCTCAAACTGGGATTCACCAGTACCAGTAAATCACCCCAGTATGAAACCAAACAGTGAGCTGAATGTGATGTTGAATCTCCTGAACTTCATCTGTTACAGTATGTTGATATGTTCTCTCATATATGTGTGTGTGTGTGTGTGTGTGTGTTTGTCCTGCAGCTGTGCGGCGCCGTCATCATGGGCTTCGGTCTGTGGCTCCTGCTGGACAATCAGAGCTTCATCGTCGTCCTCAGTGAGTTCCTGTTTCTGATTTAACGTTGTTTTTTTCCTCCTGATGATGGTTGATAGTTTCCACGCAGCGTGAATTAATCCTTCTCATGTTTACCTCTTATGACCTGATTCTTTTTATTTTCATGTTTTTCTTCTAATTAGGACTCCAGTGAAGTCAGTTTTCTGTCTCTGTTGTTTCGACTAATGATGGGATAAAAACTAAACTAATGGCCAAAAGTGTTTCACATTAATCCACTTGTAGAGCGCATGTAGGCCACAACACATGAAGTCATGATTAAGAGGCTGAAAACAGGCCAAGCTCTGTCTGCAGGCTCACAGTGTGTGTTTGTGTCTTTAAATGTTGTGTGTTTGAGTGTGAGACGAAGAGAGAAAGCAGAAGAAGAAACAGGCGGCGGACGTTCAACACCTCAAAGATTTTATTATTTGTTCGTCTGAGCTGTTAAAATGTGATGAACTATGAACACATCCTGGTTGTAGGCTGCCGCCGGTACTGTGCTGCACCAGTAAACACCGTGATGTATGCAAAGGATTTCACTGTTTAAGCACTTTTGCCAAGATATGTGTCCAACAGATCCTGTAGAAGCGGTTATTTTTGGAGCCTTGTTTCCGTTCATCTGTCAAACAAATGTTAAGCAAACTTTTGAAATGTTGCAAAAAATAAATGCGAATTAGACGCTTTTCCATCGACCGGTTTAGAGCGAGTAAAGTCTGTTTTTAACAGCTGCTCCAACAACAATCAGAGACTTGAGAGCAAAACAGAAAGTAAAAGTCATAAAAAGTCTTCTCCATGAAAACCAGTTTTACTGATCTAAAGTTGATCTATATCTATCTTTGTTATCGAGTTTCGATCACATTATGAGCGGAGTGATCTGGTTTCACCGGGCTGATGGTGCCGCTCTGCTGGCTCCGTCTCCTTCATTGAAATAGTGTAAATCCCTGCATCTTGACCTGCAGTTTAAAACACTTGAGACTTTCAGCAAAACACTTAAAGGGACTGTTTGTGAGAATCAGAAATTGCTTGTTAACAGCGACACCTGTGGCCGTTAAGTCAACTAAAGTCAGCGTCCTGTTGCTCGCGCTTGTGCTCGCTCTACATAGACATGAAGGAGCATCGCTCAACACAGTGAGGAGACACACGTCAGCTAAAAGCACAATATCACTCTATATTTCAGCTGCTTGGCAGTAATGTTAGCTGACCAGACCAAGGTCTCTCCATGAATCAATGCTGATCCTAGTGTTGGCTTTTCCCGCCTCAGCCTCCCGATTGTGGCCGGAAGGAACAGGGGAGACACCGGAGTTTTGGTCGGAGACGATAACGTTTCTCTCTGCGGAGCCCCGTCACTTCACAAGACACGGGAAACCTCTGTTGGTCTGGAGGAGCTGCAGCATTTATTTCTGCACAAACGTCCCCTGTACATTCACTAGATATTCTCAGAGCTAAACTAACTCTTCTGCAGTGTGGAGTGAGCAGCATGCACGTGAGAGGTGGAGCGAATTAGTGAGAACGAGCGCGGTGTGTGAGTGAAGGCAGGCAGAGGAGCAGAGTACAACAGAGACTGGTTTTGGTGTTTCCGTGTAGTTTGTCTTGGAGTCTGAGTCTGAACAGCGTAGCCACACGCGAGCCTGCATGGGAAACCGACCTGCAATGATTTATACGTGTAAGAAATTACAAACAGTCCCTTTTTAAAAATGGCTTTGAATTTTGTCCTCAAATCATCTTGAAGCAACGCGTTGTTGGCCGACCAGAGAGAAAACTGTTTTTAAAAAGTCTCTTTTGAAACTTGTAACTGAATCTCTGGTTTTAGTTTCACTCCTACTTTCCTGTTCATACTTTCAGATATCAGATATTATTTGTACTCTTTAATGATCAGTTTGAACTCACTGCTGATGCAAACTGAACATTTCCTTCTGCTGCTTCACATTAAAAGCTTCTCAACGATGAACCAGCAGGAGGCTTTTATTGTGAAGCTACTTGGGCTGTCCTCATCCAAAGATATTCTTCGTCGACTAATCGATTAGTTGATTTAATCGACACATCATCACCACTTTAAATCTTATGTTTACCAGAGATATGCTCAGAAGTTTCTTAGAAATAAGTCATTCATCATGAAGAAACGCATAAAAAAAGGACTAATCAACTAAAGAAATCTTAGTCGACTCAGACCAAAACGGACGATTAGTCGACGAATCAACTAAGATTCAATAAAAACAGATCTACACAACAAGATGTGGACATATTTGGTCATCAGATCAGTTTTAAATATTGTAGGGAAGAATAGTTGAAGCAAATAAGTTTCAGGTTTTTATTAAATGATGCATTTCTTCTGATTACGGTATAAAAGAGGAAGCAAAGTGAATCCTGCTGGGGTTAGTTAGCGTCCTCCACACAGACAGAAGCGCTGCGTTCATGTGTCATAACCAGTTTCAGACTCGAGATCTGAGACTGAATAACATCATCCACTCAGACGACCTTCATCTGTTGGAGACCGATCAACCCAAATATCTCCTGCTTCTGTCTTCAGCTCTGGCAACTAAATCAGCTGCTTCACTCGTCTCTAACAGGCTGCTGCTGCTGCTGGTGTTTTTAATGTAATCATTATTAACTGGTGGATCTGGTTTCTAAAGCCTTGAGCTGCATCCCGACTCTGATAATAACATCATCTTGTTGATCAGTCGCAGCGACCCCGCTGAAGGCCAGAGGCCAACATGTGGTGGTGTTGAGGTCTGTGTGTGTTCACTGGTGTGTTGAGACTCTTCAGTTAAACACAAGTGTCCAACAGATTTCTGTACATCTGTGTTTAAAAAAAGAAAATTCCTTTAAGCCACAAATCTCTCTCTTTCTTTCTCTGTCTCTGTCTCTGGGTGTCTTTACGTCGTCATCCTCCGTCTCATCATGGCTTCGTTTACTCTCCTGTTACTGACACAGTGTTCAGAGAAACTCTTATAGGATAGCGCTGGACAATATGACGATATATATCATCAAAACGATATAAAAATGTCCATCACATATATTTTTCTGTATCGTTTCTATCGTGATGTAGGCTAGGCCTGTATTTATTTATTTTTTCTGTATAATTTCACTTAAAATGTTCATTTTGCAAGTCTCAAAATACGCTGCTTTTCATTTTTCAAGTATTTAATTCACACAGGAGTATACAGAAATAGGCTTTACATTGTGCTTATTTTATATAGACTATTTATTTATTTATTTATTCATTCATCCATTCATTTACTATTTTATTAATATATTGAATTACCAGAAAGCATGCTATATGGTGATATATATATATTTATATCGAGATATATAAAATGACCTGTATCGTGATAGAAGCCCAGGGCTAGTGGTGGAGGAAGTATTCAGATCCTTTATTGAAGTAAAAGTACTAAAACCACGCTGTTAATGTACTCTGTTAAAAGTAAATAGTCCCGTCTGGAGGCCTTGAAGAAGATACTGATGAACCTGCAGGATTGTTTGTCTGATTCCTCGAGGAATCCGATCCCGTGTTGGTATCGATGTATTCTGAACTCCAGGCTAACGGTTTCCCCCCGCTTCCAGTCTTTATGCTAAGCTAGGCTAACAACGCACACTGACTCCAGCTTTGTACTTAACGACGATTTCCCCCAAAATGTTGAACTATTCCTTTAACTCTGTCTGAAGTACAGTAACTATAGTAACAGTACGAGTTTATCAGCGAGGGAAGAAGAAGAAGAAGAAGAAAGAGACGAGCAGCGAGACAGAACGGCTCAGAGACGACTGAAGAAGTGTTGATGCAGAAATATAGAGACAGACATTGAGACAGTGTAATAGAGAGACTGTGTGTGTGTGTGTGTGTGTGTGTGTGCTGTCAGACCAGCCAGCGTCACTGAGGACATTTGTCCGTGGTCCGTGGCGTCTCTGCAGGTGTCCTCCCCTCAGACACTGGGCTCTTTCTGCTCCGTCCAGCATCAGCATGCATCACATCAGCCCAGTGCGCTCACCGCCTTACTCATCACCACACACACACACACACACACACACACACACACAAACACACACACTACATCACCGGTCTGTCCGAGCGGCGAGGACGGCGGGCGGGCGGGCGGATAGCGTGAGTCCAGGGGTTTTAATGGAGGACGTGGATGTGGTCATACGACACATTAAAGTACAGTGGACAGTTTAGCTTTGTGTCCTCTCATCAATGAGACGTATTGATGCTCGGCGGGACGTCGTCACTGATGACCACGGCGAGGTCGGAGGGTGCTGCTGGAACCTGATTGGACAAAGACGCGAGCTGAGTCAGAAATCAGAACGTCATTTCTGCCGTCTGATATCATCCCGTATTATGGGATGGATCTGGTTCATTACAACTCAGACGGGTTGTAAACAAAACCTCCACGTTGAGGAGGGAGACCTCGGGGACACTTTGACTGAGACATCCCATAATCTGTAACGAAGTACATGTACTTAAGTACAATTTTGAGGTACTTGTACTTTATTTATGCTACTACAGTCTCAATACACAAATTTGATGACTTTAGACTCGACAAAATAAAAAAGTCTTGCATCTGGACTTTGACTTTAACACCAACGCAAAGAGTGAAGATACTGGCATCATATGAAACTAAAAACCCTGATGAATCCATCGGTACCAACCATGTCATACTAGCTCGTCATGAAGGAGGTTAAATAACGCTCCAAACTTACGCTAAATGTTGGCGAGGAAAAACTGTCATGGTCATGTTCAAAGGGGTCCCTTGACCTCTGACCTCCAGATGTGTGAATGTAAATGGGTTCTATGGGTACCCACGAGTCTCCCCTTTACAGACATGCCCACTTTATGATAATCACATGCAGTTTGGGGCAAGTCATAGTCAAGTCAGCACACTGACACACTGACAGCTGTTGTTGCCTGTTGGGCTGCAGTTTGCCATGTTATGATTGGAGCATATTGTTTTATGCTAAATGCAGTACCTGTGAGGGTTTCTGGACAATATCTGTCATTGTTTTGTGTTGTTAGTTGATTTACAATAATAAATATATACATACATTTATATAAAGCAGCATATGTGTCCACTCCCATGATGATAAGAGGATTAAATACTTGACAAATCTCCCTTTAAGGTACATTTAGAACAGATACAAAAATGTGTTATTAATCTCGATTAACTATTTTAGAAAGGATATCATGTTTTTATATATAAAAAGTAACTAAGTAAATAAATGTAGTGGAGTAAAAAGTACAATACTTCCCACTGAGATGTAGTAGAGTAGAAGTATAAAGCAGAGAATGTAAATACTGAATTGTACTAAAGGACAGTACTGACAGTAGTGAATGTACTTAGTTACATTTGTTATATTGTGATAAATATAAAGTGTTTCATATCCTGATATTGATTTAAATCATGCTTTTGATAATTAGTGGATTTTATCTGTTTTAAAATCTCTGAAGTCCAATTAAATGATGATTTTTAACAGGAGATCTGATTCTGAAAGTGGCTCTGCTTCAGTTTGGTGAGGATTAATATAAACTGGGGTCAAGAGCTGTACAGGTAGAGTCTCTGCAGGTCGACCCTGAAAACGTGCACACTATCTGAGAGCAGGTTTTCATTTCCTGTCCCCCCCCTCCTCCTCCTCCTCCTCCTCCTCCTCCTCCATAGCCTCATTTTCCATCACAAACTCTCCTCGTTTCTCTTTGTCTTGGTTTGGAGCAGCGTGCCCTGGTTCACTGATCCCCCGGGGGTATCCCATGAGTCCTTGAGGCCATGAAGACTCAGCGAGGAGAGGAGATGGGGGGGTCCGGTCTTTGTAACCGTGGTCGACATCACCACGCTGCAGTGTGTCTCTAATCGTTCACCACAGCTGGATCAGATCCTGTGATTCCGTCTTTTTTCTGTCTCTTGAACCAAAAGAAACTCTCCGTTTCTCTCTCCGTTCTTGATGAGTCATCGTTTTCCCTGAATCCCAACCTGAGCTCTGAGGGCTTATTTTTAGCTTCCTGCGTTACGTTGGACGCTGATCACTCGCCATAAGTGGAGCGCTGCTGCTGCTGCAGCCGCACTGCTGCTTCTCATTTCATTCATTTTGTGATGATCACACGTGTTGCTGCATCGGCGTCTGGTTTCAGTTTCCACCAGTTTGTTGAGTTCAGAGACGAAAGAAATTCTCTCAAAATACATTTCGGTGAAACATAAAACTGTTTCAGATTTTGTGTTGTTTGTTGTAGAGTTCTGTGTGACGGAAAAAAATGCATTTTATAGACGACAGAGTGAGGTGACATTATGTTAAACCTCAGAAGTATTTAGTTATGAGGGGTGGTAGCAGCTGATGAGTCCAGGTCCAGTCTACTGACTGTGAGTGTGTGACGCTCTGAGAGGGAGGAGTTGTAAAGCTCAATGGCCGCGGGCAGGAACGACTTCCTGTGGTGCATCTCGCTGGAATGAGACGCCTGTGTTTGAGCAGCACAGCATGAAGTGGGTGGGAGACATTGTCCAAGATGAAACATAGCTTGGACAGCATCCTAGAGTGAAGAGACTGGCATCATATGAAACTAGAAAACCTGATGAATCCATCGGTACCAACCATGTCAAACTAGCTCGTCATGAAGGAGGTTAAATAACGCTCCAAACTTACGCTACATTTTTGCGAGGGAAAAAACTGTCATGTCCATTTTCAAAGGGGTCCCTTGACCTCTGACCTCCAGATGTGTGAATGTAAATGGGTTCTATGGGTACCCACGAGTCTCCCCTTTACAGACATGCCCACTTTATGATAATCACATGCAGTTTGGGGCAAGTCATAGTCAAGTCAGCACACTGACAGCTGTTGTTGCCTGTTGGGCTGCAGTTTGCCATGTTATGATTGGAGCATATTGTTTTATGCTAAATGCAGTACCTGTGAGGGTTTCTGGACAATATCTGTTATTGTTTTGTGTTGTTAATTGATTTACAATAATAAATATATACATACATTTACATAAAGCAGCATATTTGTCCACTCCCATGTTGATAAGAGTATTAAATACTTGACAAATCTCCCTTTAAGGTACATTTTGAACAGATAAAAAATGTGTGATTAACTATTTTAATCAATTGACAGCCCTAATATAATATATTCTTAAAGTTGTGATAACATGTGTTTCCTGATCTGTCCTCTTCAGGTAACTCCACGGCTGTAAAGGTGGCGTGCTACATCCTGATTGGCGTCGGAGCTTTCTCCATGCTCATGGCCTTCCTCGGCTGCTTGGGGGCCATTTATGAGATCCGCTGTCTGCTCGGCCTGGTGAGTGACCGTCTGTCTGTATGGATGTGTATACAGTATGTGTATGTACGGCCTGATCATTTAAACATGATGATGAATAATGCAGCCGTGCTACGACGAGTAGAGGATTTACTGTGAACGTTAAATATCTGGACAAACGTCTCCTAAAGGACCAACAGCAGCTCTCTGCTTCATCACATGAAGCCTTAAATACTCCCGTGGACTCTGAAGGAGACAAAAGCAATTTGTGCACTAACTTGTTACTTGTCTGCTACATTATGTTTTCATGTTTTAGAAAGGTAAACTGTGTATAGTGTGCACAGAAAGGTTAAAGTCTGCTGGGTAAAAAGAGATCATTCACCAGGAAGTCGGTGTTTTCTAAGTTGTGGTTACAAACTGCTGCACAGCAAAACACCAGAAACAGAAGAGATAAGTGTAGAAAAGTGAAACAGAGAGCTCATTAAAATTTGATCTGATGGTTCTGATGAGTGTCAAACTCATTTTAGTTCAGGGGCCACGTACAGTCCAGTTTGATGTCCAGTGGGCCGGACCAGTAAAACCATTGCATAGTAACCTATAGATAACAACAACTCAACATTTTCCCTTCCGGTTAGTGTAAAGAAGTACATCCTGAAAACATCCACAATTAATGAAAAATCCACTCCAAATAGGAATAGAAGTGCATTTTATTGCAAAATTGGAATTAATGATTCGTTCTGACTTAAAAAAGTCATAAATTTAACTTAATATCAAGAACTTTTTCTTCCTTTAACAAATGTGTGAGTGACTGAGGGCTTTCAGAAGACATAGTCCGCTTGTCTAGAAGTCTGAATCACAGTTAAATTGATACCTTTGGTTCGTTTTCTGTTTAGTCTGGTTTCACATTGCTCAAATTAAAGCGGACCGAATAAAAAACATAACGAGCAAAGGGGCGTAAACGAAGGAGCGAATTGGTCTTTTTCATCTCGAGAGCTGCCACTTCTATGCAGGGAATCGTGGACTTTGATATATTGCTGTTGAAGTGTTTTCACTTTGAATGAATCCTTTCTCCTCCAGTTTATTACTTTATAAACGTCACTATTTTTTGCAGACTTTATTTAACATATTCTGTTTGTTCTTTTCGGCCCAGATGTCAAGCAAACATCAGACTTCTCTCCCACTCATGTTAACCGTTGTTTACCGGTGTCCATCTCAACAAATACCTGCACAGGCAGCCTGCGTTTTGGTTCGCTTGGAGTCGAGAGACTGCCTGCGAGAGGTGGACCGGTTGATTTGTTCCCATTGAGATCAAAGATCTCTTTTACAAGGGAGGCCTGGCCAAGATAGTAGCAACACAGTTATAGTAAAAGTGACAGATAACACATAAATTAACATTATAAAACTTGCTCATAAAAAACACTTTCACACAGACGAGCTGGACTGCAGCGATTTCACTTTAAACTCATTCAAGGTCACTACGTTTTGAAGTTGAAGATCAGATTGTAAATTATTCCTTAGCAGTAGCACTAAAAGCTTTCCTTCCCAATTCAGTTCGTACTTTGGGAACAACAAATTGCAAAATGTTCATAGAACGAAGATTATGACTTCCACTTCCATCCAATTAAAACTGACTAAATGTTGGCTTGTGAAAGCGCCCTGAACGGTCTGAGCTCTGGGAGCGATGGCGATGGTGATGGTCTGGATCAGGACTGTAGGTCACTCATTAATGTATAAATACACAGACAGACTAGAGGAGCACTCAGAGAGCACAGACCTCCACCAATAAATGAAAAAATGTGTGTATCCGTCCCGTGATCTGGATCTGCTCCGACATTTAATGGCTTCTTCCTTGACCCCATGCTACATTCTTCCACCACGTCTTATCTCTCTACTTTAGACAGATAAGGCTGGTGTTATTACCTCCGCCAAGGAGGTTAGGTTTTAGTTTCAGTTTGTTTATTGGTTTGTTTGTTTGTTTGTCAGCAAGATTACAGAAAAACTACCGGCCGTTTTTCATGAAGCTTGGTGGAAGGGTGCAGGATGGGCCGAGGAAGAACCCATTTCCCAAAATCAGCCTGTAGTTTTTTTACGTAATCGTGCTAACGAACGAACAAACTGGTCTCTAGTTTTTAATCAAACAAACAGGAGGAAATAGTGCATTTGTTGGAGACTATTTTCAGCAATACTTGTTAGTAGGTACATGTATTTTTTATTTATTTATTTATTAATAAATATTTTTTAACATGCCAATCAGAAATATGACACAAATGTTAACAACATTGTCTTCTTTGGCAGTTAGAATAATAATTGCTGGTTTGATTAATTAATTCTAACAATAATACTGATAAGGAAATAGTGTAGCAGGGAAAAGAAATAATAGCAATAATAATGAAAGTAGGCAACAACACTTAAAAGAGGGAGGAATTAAATTGATTAAACGAGGAGGAAAATAAATATTAATAAATAAATTAAACAAATAAATAAATAAAGTAAATAGATAAATAAATAAATAGATAAACAAATAGATAAATAAATAAATAGATAGATAGATAAATAAATAAATAAATAAATAGTTGAATAAATAGATAAACAAACAAATAAATAAATAAATAGATAGATGGATAAATAGATGGATAAATAAATAGATAAATACATAAATAAATAAATAAACAGATAAATAAATAATTGAATAAATAGATAAACAAATACATAGATAAATAAATAGTTGAATAAATAAATAAATAAATAAAATACAAGAAATACAAAAACAAAACATAAATTCTAAAATAATTAAATAAGAATAAAGGAAGGGGGTGATGCCTCCAGAATGTTAATTATGGGGTTTAAAGTTAGGATCCTAATAGTAGATCCAGTTATTGTTGGTTTGGACTATAAGATCTTTTTCCTGATCTTACTGGTTTTACTGGGATGCTGCTGCGTCTCCACTCAGCTCAACATCTTCTAACATTTTAACTCAGCTCCAGATGTTTTTAGTTCTGATGAGTTCAACATCTGTCTCCTCAGTACTTCACCTGCCTCCTGCTGATCCTCCTCGCTCAGGTGGCCGCCGGCGCTCTCATCTACTTCCAGAAGGACGTGGTGAGTGATGTCACTTCCTCCTCATTACCAGAGGGCATCATGGGAGTGTTATTCTGTTCTGTGTTGTTTAGTTCGTCTCACCTGGAAGGCGAATGTTAACAGATGATTCTCACTAAAGGAATGTGTTGCAGCACACCTCCGTCCTCTGTCTACTGACGGGGTCGTGTTCACACCCTCGATGTGTCATAACAAGCTCAACTATGTGCTGCAACATAGAAACAACATGTGCTACGAATAGAAACTAATTCTACTCCTCCAACAAAGTGTCCCACTGTATCCGAGAGCTCAGAGTCTGATGATGAGGCGACATATGGTCGATGTGACACCAGCAAATTAAAGCCGACGGCGTTCAGCGCTGCGTCGCCCTCTGCTGTTTTAATCTGAGACGGTTTATAGAGAAACAGGAAGAGCAGCAGAAAGAGAGTAGAGTTACTCTGAAGGAGCTTTTTAGGAGCTTTTCTTTTTTCTTTTAACTCTTTTAAATGGCAGCTTAAAAGTTTCTCACATAAAAACACAAATAACAGACTTAAACATAAAACATTTCACACACGAGAGACGTAAACCAAACGGCAAGTTCAGTCAACCACAGAATTTTCATTCCTTTCATTTTATCTTTTATAAACTTTAAACCAAATTAATGTCAAAGTCAAATGTTTATAATAAGTATTATATAACACTCTGTCCTGTTGGAAACTGTCCAAAGGAGGAGCCGTTCAACCAGACATGTTTATCAGAGATTAACATTCAGTTACTAACAACAAGAACTGCATTCTTATCCGTCTACTTTCATTTATCTGCCTCTCAAAGTTTTAATTATGTTTTTATTGACACTTAGCAACAAACATACTTCCATAAAACAAGTTACAGATCCTGTACACATAAATCACCCGTCTATGTCTGTCTAAAGTGCTGTATTTTAATCAATCAACATTTATTTGTCTAGCCCTTTACAAACAACCAAAAGGTACCCAAAGTGCTTTACATTAACATCAAGAAATAACAGGAATAAAAACACAACATATAGATAGATAGATAGATAGTAACTTTATTAAGCCCGAGGGAAATTCAAGTTTCCAGCATCACAGTTCCATAGTGCAAAACATGTTAGTAAAAAGGCAGTAAAAAAAGTTAGTTGTACAAAAAAATATACCAGATATAAAAATACAAGATGAAGAAGAAAACTGTTAAAACTGAATATAGTGCAGGGTGACAGCTGTGATACACGACTATTATATTATTATTATTATTATTATTATTATTATTATTATTATTATTATTATTTTTATTATTATTATTTTTATTATTATTATTATTATTATTATTATTATTATTATTATTGTTTTTATTATATGATAAAATCATAAAAAGGTACATTAAAAAGCAGAGGGAAAATGTCACAGCGCTACTAGGTATTAAAAGCCAATCTAAATAAAAAAGTCTTGAGCTTATATTTAAAGAGTACTAGGTCAGTGATATAGTGCGTATATATCAGGGGGAACTTGTTCCAGAGTTTAGGAGCAGCGATCACCCCACAGCTTACACCTCGACCTCGGGACTTCTACAAAAAGTTGACCAGATGACCGCTGAGCCCCGTTGTGATAAAATGCAAAGAGAAGGAAAAAGTCCTCCAGCAACACGTGTCGTAAACAGAACAACTTCAACGTGTTGCAGCTCGTTGCCTCACCAGTTTCTCTCATAACCAACAAATAACAGGAGCAACTATTTAGTGGGTAACACTTTATAATAACCATCATTTATATACGGTAAATTAATAGTTAATTAAACTTTGTTGATAGAAATGTTACCGTTAATAAACAATTAAATGATAATTAATAATGATTACTAATTATTGGTAATGCTATGTAATGTTATTTTATCATTATTATGTCTATGTTAAGCATTAAATTATTATTATTATCATTAGTTTGTGTTATATGAACTAATTAGTTTATAAATGATTTATTGTATAAGAGATAAGATAAGGCTGATAAGAGACGATAACAATTACATTCTGATTACATTAATAAACTATTTATTATCAGTTTATTGTTGCACACATTATAACATTTTATTCACTATATGTTAACTGTAACGGAATAGCAACGGAATTGCGTTGCTAGGCAACAGTTTGGGTCCATGTTTACTTCCTGTCAGCTGATGTTATTTACATACACTGCAACAGGAAATAAACTGGGACACATTTAGAATGTTTGTGTTTAAAAACCGTGTAATGATCTATATAATTGTATATTTGTGACATCACAAATGGACAGAAATCCTGACGGGTTGTTTCAAAAGCACAGTTTCTGAATATGGGCTGTGTGTATTTCTCTGTACATTGAGCGCTTCGATACTTTCACGGTATTTATAAAGCACTTAAACCTGCTTTATAATATGAAAGACATGAAAATGTCACTTTTTACAATATGGGACCTTTAACTAAGTTGAATTAACTGTCCATTTACCATTTATAAATGATGGTTGTTATAAAGTGTTATCATTTATTGAACTCTTTACAGCCTCTTCCTCCTTTAAAGAGAATGAGACACAAACAAACTCTGATGCATTTGTCTCTTTTGTATCTATAACAACAACAACAACAACACATGATGACGAGTTACAACCGATCATGATGTGACTGGTCGAGAGATCGACTGATCGGTTCATGTACCAGTGAGCTGTGTTCTGTCGGCCTCTGACTGAGTAACTGAGTTATATTTACTTTAAGTACATAGTTACTGTACAGCAGCAGCAGCTCACTGTTCAGGTCAAACACAGCCTCAGATATTTATATGGACGCTCCAGTAATTAACTCCAATGCAAAACATCTGTGTTTCTCCGACTTTAATACTGCGTTCACATCACATGAGTTACCGTAATCACCAGTTTCCAGCTCCTAAGTAGCGTTTATGTCCACACGCAGGTTGTAATTACAACCGGAAAAAAACTCTAAAAGCTTCGACGATAAAACGGAAGTCTCTCAAAATGTAAACAAGTAAACAAACGGACGCGTCACGTACACAAAGACTCACGTTGAAGTTACATTTAACCCAACTTTAAGTGATGTTTTGTAAATGCAAACTCATTAACATGTAAATCTCTCCAATAGTTGATGTGAATACAACATTACACTGTTACACACTGTAGTCTTAAAGACCTGCAGCTAATGATTAGTTTCATTATTGATTAATGTGTGGATTATTTTCTCGGAATAGTTACCCGTCACAGTTTCTTCGTTTTGCCTGACCCAAAGATATTCAGTTTATTATCATAGAAGACAAAGAAAAAGCAATAAATATTCACGTTTGAGAAGTTGGAACCAGAGACATTTTGGCTTTTTAGCTTGAGAAATTGCAAGAATGCAAGAATGCACCGGAAAATAAGCCTAATAGGTCCTGTTTAACATAAAAAAAACAAAATAAGCAATAAAAAAACTGAATAAAATCAATTAAAATAGAAAAAAAAACATTTAAAAAATTAGAAAAAATTAAATAAAATACATTAAATAAACTTAAATTAAATTGGAATAGACCAGAAATACAGTTACAGGGCAGTGATAAGTTGTAAATTGCCGCAAATGCAACAAAGGAAATAAAAATGCAGTAAATAAACCATCACTTAAAGGAACAGTGTGTAGGATTTGACGGCATCTAGTGGTGAGGTTGCAGATTGCAACCAACTGAAACTTCTGTGTGCCGAGCGATTCGGAGAACTACGGTGGCCGACGCAAAAACGTGAAAGTCTCTCTCTAGAGCCAGAGTTTGGTTTGTACGTTCTGGGCGCACTGAGGACAGTCCGCCCCGGTCGACAGTTGCACAGGGAGTAGTTTCATCTACAAACATGAAATAATGATGTGCACTTTCATGATTTGCTGAAGCAAAAGAGAGAAAACCTCAGAGTTGGAGCAGCAGTTTGTCCTCGCTGATCCTGATGCATAAATCATCTGAACAGACAGAAACGCTACAGAGAGGAGGAATCCAGACAGACTTCTGTTTATTGTATCTGAACATTTGTTGGACTTCTATTCAGCCGCCGTGCTTCTCTGCCAAATAGTGGTTCAAGGAAAAGACCTCTATTTGGGGGAAAAAAAGCAGCGTATATATATCTTCTCTTTTCCCGTCTGTGTTCACTGGAGACCTTCAATGTCTCAACATTCTTGGAGAAAAGATTTAGCAACAATTACTCTCCGGTTTCCTGCGTCTGGTCGGATCAGTTCAGCCGTTAAACGGCGCTGCCGTGTGTTCGCCTCCTGATTGTGATGTTTCTGGGTTTCGTACAAATCTGATTTCACAGATCTGAAAGCCAAATTCTTCACCGCAAGAATTCACAGCTCATGTTTGACAAACCAAAAACATGTAAAAAGAATTGTGATTATTGAGGAATGTAAGTGAAACACGGCTCTGAGTTTAAAGCTTTTAATAATGTTCAATATCCAGAAGAGTCCCTGTTTGCTAAAAAGACTTAAACTTAAAGGAATAGTTCAACATTTTGAATTATTGCATAGAGCTGCATCAATTAGTCGACTAATCGTTGCAGCTCAAAATAAAAGCTGTTTGTTTAATATGTTTTCCCACGATGAACCTGCTGAGAGTTAGACGAGAAGATTGATACCTCTCTACCAATCTTCTCGTCTTACTCTCTTTGTCAAGTCAAACTGAAGGTTGCAGGAAATTAAGCTTTATAAAAATTAATAAATAGCAATTAATATAAATAGAAAAATAGAAAATAAATAAATCAGAAAGAAAAAATTGAAAATAAATAAATCAGAAAGTAATTTGTGAATTAATAAGTCCACTAGAAAAAGTGAGTGCTCAGGGAGTAAACGGGAGGGGACTAATTCATCTAATTACGCCCGGAGTTTAGAAAAGCAATACTCTCAGTTCCACAGTAAAAAAAGCGAATAATGGTACAATAATTGGGCTGCAACTAACGATTATTTTCATTATTGATTAATCTGCAGATTATTTTCTACATTAATTGATTAATCATTTGGTCAAAATGTCAGAAAATAGTGAAAAATGTACATCCTGTTTTCTCAAAGTCCAAAGACTAATTTAGTCTGCATCTATTTTGATAATCGATTTATCAATAAAGTCATTTTTCAAACAAAAATGACAGAAAAGGCTGTTTTCAGCCTCTCAAATACAGACATTTGTATCAGTTTTATATCACTTTAAACTGAATATCTTTTGGGTTTTTGACACAGCAGGACATTTAAAGACATCACCTTGGACTTTGAGAAACATTTTTCTCTATTTTCTGACATTTTAACCAAACAATTAATCCATTAATGTAGAAAATAATCTGCAGATTAATCGATAATGATAAATAATTGTTAGTTGCAGCCCAATTATTGTATGAGCTTTCTTGCAGATTGGTAGACGAGGAGATTGACACCACTCTCATGTATAAGTGTGGTATCAATCTTCTCGTCTAACTCTCAGCATGTTCATCGTGGGTAAACATATTAAACAAACAGATTTTTTTTTTTGATCAAACACCGGGCAGGTTTCCATCTCGTTTTGTTCCCCTGAATTTGGACAATAGAGTGTCTTTGAACAGCTGTTTTTATCCAGACATGATTAATTTTACAACTAATTTTTGCTCATTTTGTTTATATACATTAATAAACTCTGCAGTCCTGCAGCTACAGGATAAATAGTTTGGTTTTATTCTGTCATAAAATCCAAATATTCACAAGAAAGAAAAAGAAAGAACCAAAGCAAAAGACACACATTCTCTCCAACATGGATCATAAACATGAAGAAACACTAAATACTAAATCAAACTATAAACAGCAGATAAAACGCCGTCTTCACTTCAGCAGCTTTTCTGTATTTTGCATCACAAGACGTATATTTTATTAACATCACAGCTGGTTTCTTTCAGTTAAACGAGGAGATGTCCACGATCGTCACCAAGGTGCTGGACGGTTACCCCGGCAACAACTCGACCACGGAGCAGGCCTGGGACTTCATCCAGAAGAACGTGAGTTAAAAAACTGATCTGATCTGGGGTCAGCTAAGTGATAGATTTATGCATGAAAATAAATAACAAAACACATCAAAATTCTTTTTGCAATCGGTAAAGTAACTTAGTGCCACACACGTCCTGTAGCAAGAATATCAAAGGCAAACAGAGGGAAGGAAATAAGTCCAGAACAAAAATAGGTAGTAAAAAAATAAAATAAAACCGTCTGCATTTTAACAGCAAAGCCCAAACATCAGCTCTCGGTTATCTTTTAACACTGACCACGGACTGCAGAATGCAAGTAACATATGAAAAAGGCCACTTAAAGGTGCCATATTGAAAAAAGTGAGATTTTCATGTCTTTTATATTATAAAGCAGTGCTTTATAAATACTGTTAAACTATCAAAACACTCAATATACGGAGAAATACATACAGCCCATATTCAAAAATTGTGTTTGGAACAAGCCGTTAGGATTTCTGTCCATTTGTGATGTCACAAATATACAATATATTGACCATAGATATAAAACTGTTTTATATTTAGACCATAACACGGTTTTAAACATAAACATTCTAAATGTGTCCCAGTTTATTTCCTGTTGCAGTGTATGTGAATAACATCAGCTGACAGGAAATAAACATGGACCCAAGCTGTTGCCTAGCAACGCAATGCCGTTGCAATTCCGTTGAAATGCACTAAAACGGAGCGTTTCAGACAGAGGGTGAATACAGGTATATTCAGACAGGTAGAATGAGGAACATAATGGGTTTTATGAAGATTAAAGCATGTAAACATGTCCTAGTAGAAACATAAAATACAAGTATGAACCTGAAAATGAACACAATATGGGACCTTTAAAGGGTAAGTTCACATTTTTTCCATTTTATAGGAAAGTGTTCAAATTCTACACATACGTCGTTACAAATATATTAGCACTTATTAACACTTGAAGAATGTAGGGGAAATAGGAAATATACATGTAACACAGGAGTTGTGCAAAAATCTTAATTTGTAAAGTAACCAAAGCTGTCAGATAAATGTAACGGAGTAAAAGTAGAAAGTTGCCTGAGGAGTAGTAAAAGTACCCTAAATTTAACTCTACTTAATAGTACTTGAGGGTCATTCTCCCCGTCTGTCCGTCTGTCTGTAGATGGAGTGCTGTGGCTGGGCGGGCCGTGTGGACTGGAACGGTAACCAGGTGATCGTCAACAGCTCCCAGCTGCTGTTTCCCTGCTCCTGCCAGAACATCTCACTCGCCACCGGAAACTTCTCCGACAGCGGCTTCTGCGAGGCTCAGACGCCCGACTGGCCCGTTTACGACACGGTAAACAGAGTTTTACTGTTATTACATTGACCTGTTTAAAGTCACCTGGCTGAGTTCCTCATTCATTCGCTCCTCTCTCTCTGTGCTGTTCTGGATGGATCTTTAGGGTTGTTCTTCCAGCGTGGAGAGCTGGCTCCTCACCAACATCGGGGTCGTCCTGGGGATCTGCCTCGGAGTCGCTCTGATTGAGGTACGCCTTCATTTATTAACATCTCCGGTTTTAACTTACACACTTAGTGTTTAGGCTGCTGTGAACGCTGCCAAGCAAACTCTGGTGCAGACCAAATAACCAGACCAAGACTGCCTCATTATCAGGAGTCTTGGTCCGGATCGTTACGTGTTGGCAGCAATCGGCCAATCAGAGCTCATTCTGCTTCTGCCTCTCGAGCTCTGCCGCCAATTCAACATGCTTAATTGGGCGAAAAACCTCTGATATGGGCAGACTAGAGCTGACGATGCAGGACACACTGCAAAAACTAGACAGACGCTCACCGACGGCCCCAAACTTGGTGTGTCAGGGCCTTAAAGTTACCTACCCCAGCTTTAATTGGTTATAATGAAATGCTGTAAAGGTCAGGTGGTACACGCCAAACTCCTGAGCTTAACAGGTGAGATTTAAAGAGACTGTTTGTAACTTTTTAAGCGTATAAATGTACCGGGTCGGAACACATGCATGCTCGCATATGCGCGCTCGCGTGTGGCCGGCGTCCCTGCTCCTCTGCTGCTTGCCTTCACTCAGACAGTGCGCGCGTTCTCGCGTACTCGCTCCACCTCTAGACGTGAACGCGCGTTCACTCCACACTGCAGAAGAGTTAGTTTAGCTCTGAGAATATCTAGTGAATGTACAGTGGACGTTTGTGCAGAAATAACTGCTGCAGCTCCTCCAGACCAACAGAGGTTTCCCGTGTCTTGTGAAGTGACGGGGCTCTGCAGAGAGAAACCTTGTCGTCTCGTTACCGACCGGGTGCCGGTGTCTCCCTGTTCTCTCCGGCTGCGGGCGGAGGGAGACGAGTTTCTCGCTGCGGAGCCCCCGCTGCTGAAGCCTGTGCTGAGGCAGGAAAAGCCAACACTAGGATCAGCATTGATTCATGGAGAGACCTTCGTCTGGTCAGCTAACATTACTGCCAAGCAGCTGAAATATAGAGTGATATTGTGCTTTTAGCTGACGTGTGTCGCCTCACTGTTTTGAGTGATGCTCGTTCATGTCTATGTAGAGCGAGCGCGAGCACAAGCGCGAGCCCGACACTGACTTTCGTTGACTTAACGGACACAGGTGTCGCTGTTAACAAGCAATTCTGAAAGTTACAAATTGTCAATTTAAAACATATAAAATGTATTGAATATATAGAATGTTTTGAAGCTATAAAATGTTTTGAAGCTATAAAATGTATTAAAGATATAAACTGTATTGTATGAAATGTATTGATGTATCTGTGTTTTTGTTTTGCAGCTGCTGGGGATGATCTTCTCCATCTGCCTGTGCAGAAACATTCACACAGAAGATTACACCAAAGTGCCGAAGTACTAACGAGGCTCGGTGGAGGAAGATGAACTGAACAGAGAGAAAGAGAAGAAACAGTAAAATAATGCATTTTGTTTTTATTTCATCCTGTATTTGGTGAAACATTTTGTCCAAATGTAAAATAATGTGTTTGCTTTTTATTTTGTTAGATTCTTTTTGAGGCACTTCTTTTCTTTTCTTTTTAGTTTTCATCAGTCCAGTTTTTTCTTTGGAGCACTTTAGAGACGTTTCGAATCAGAGAGCGACGCTGGAAATGTTTTTCTTCTATTAAATTCAGATTAGACGCGGAGAGAGAATTGTAAAGTAAGAAATGACGGATGAGGTCGCCCGTACGTCTTCTCGGATTACAGCGTCGCTGGTTTCTCTGTAAATTATCGCTTCTTGGTTTCAGTTTTCCCTAAAAAAATCTGAAGAGAAATCGTGTTTATCGTCGGTGACGACAGAATTTAAAGCTAACGTTGATTTGGACAACTGGAAAATCCACCTCGTGTGTGTGGTGAGTTTTGTTTTTTATATATATATACACCAGCGTTTTGAGTTATTGTGACATGTTTTAGTACTTTGTATATAATTTTAGTCTTTATTTGTGTGAATCCAAAAAAGTCTGCCAGTGTTGTTTTCTTTGTTTAGCAGCTGGTTTTTAAAGTCGGTTGTTTTCTTTTTCATATTTTCTTAATTTTTCTGATAATAATAGAAATAATTAGATACTAAAGCGGTACATTTATGATACTTGTTTCTTTAAAGTGTCGCTCCCAGTTTACAATTGTCTTTTATGACAAGCAAAAACAACTTTTCTTTTTTTTTAAAGTAGCTTTAAGTTCATATTTTACCCACTTTAATCTAAAAACAAAAGTTTGAGAAAGAAGATAAAAGTTTATTTTAACCACTTTAGAATTAAAATATGAGGAAAAGGGGGAACATTATTTTGGAGTAGAGGGAATATTTTCCATCTTGGAAATTTGTTTATACAGAAAAAATCATTTGAAATTCATTTTATGTACGATTTTTAACTCTCAAGCCAAGATGTTGTGTTGTTTTTATAATGTACAAATCCTCCTTGTTGTGTTCTCTTTATGTACAGTCTGTATGAAAAACATGCCATTAATCTTTATAATAGTTTCTAAGAACAGGAAGGGAACGCATGTTTGTAACTAGATGGACTTCTAGCTGGATTAGTAAGCGTGAACTCACAACATTCATTCTTTCATTTTGCCAATAAACTGATTACAGTAGTTTGTTGTTGTTTGTTTTTAATCCACTTCCTGTTGTGTTAAAGGTTCTCTATATGATATCCAGAGCATTAATATACAATCAACTACTATTACAATCAATTACAATCCACTATCAACCCCTCTCCAGTGGCTCCATGTGGATTTATAAAAATGGAAATCAATAACTGTTTTTGGTTACATTTTCATTTTTATTTATCATTGTTGTAGGATTATGGTACGACGGTTTATTAAGGCCACATTGAGGAAAAAAAAATCTGAGATTTCGAAAAGAAAGTCATAATATTATAAAGTAGTCATTTTACGTGTTATTTTCTTTATTCTCAGAATAATACGACTTTTTTTTCTCGTTAAGTTATGACTTTATTTTCATAACATTACGACTTTTTTCTCAAAGTTTTTTTTTTATATGTTATGTATATTATATATATATATTATGTATATAATGTATATTATATATATATAATATATATTTATATTATATAATATATGTATATATACATATATATGTGTATATGTATATATATATATATGGATATATATATACATATATATATGTGTATATGTATATTATATATGTATATATATATATATATATATATATATATATATATATATATATATATATATATATATGAATATAATATACATATATATGTGAAACTAAAACTCACTCTGTGTGTCCTTGTTAAGTATTCTTTGGTTTTGTCAGTGGTGGAAAAAGTCTAGATCCTTTTACTTAAAGGTCCTTAGAGATTTGCGCAATTAATAAATAACAATGAATAAATAACAATGAATACTTCATAATATCAGTTTAATATTACATTTTTAAACCATCACGGGTGAGAAAACATTGTTTTTTAAATATTTCCATTGACAACCGCTGATGAAGATCATGTGATGTGATCAAAAGCTCCAGAACAGTTACTAAATAAATGCACACGAATGAGAGAACCAAGAATCCTGAGCTGAACTCATCCTGCAGTTCCTGATCAAACCACCAGAGGGCGACAACGCTCTGCACAAAAACTACATCAGGAACAGAAAGAAATAGAGATGTGATGTCTATATATGAGTTAGTAATCTGTAATGTTTATTTATATATAGATATGCATAATAATAATGCTTCTACAAGTTACGAGAAAGGGAAGATGGATGCTGTGAAAACAATGTTTTTATCTGCACAATGTAGTTAATTTAAATGTTGGCAGGTCAGATATTCTCAAAACATTCTTCACTAAAATGTCTTTAAAAAAGATTAAAATTAGGATTCATCATACAAGAAGTGTAAATCTTCTTCTCAGGTTTAACCTAGATGATGATTTCTTACATATTTACACTTTTGAATCTTTTTATAAACAGATAATTCCTCCTCACAACCTCTCGTTACGGATTATTTATGAGATGTGAGCAGTTTAATGAAAGGAGAAGGACGTTTATATCTTATTTTGTTTCATTTTAATCAATATTAAAGCCGTGTTGAGGAACAAACTCTCCAGTATTTCACAAAAAAAGCTAAAAAAAATTGATTAAAATCTGAAAATTTGTAGCTGTAATGTTTTGAATTGGTAACTACTGGTTCATATAACTGATCCTGACTGAAGGAGTCAGGAGTGTGTGTGTCTGTGTGTCCGTTCAGATGACTGTATCACACATATTCTCACACTTGTATATAGCGGTGACATTTTGCCTGCCGGCCGTCCTCATGTTGGACCCCCTTCACACACACTGACACACAGCAGAGGGACACGCCCACGTCCGTCCAACATTCAACTGCTGCCTGAAGCCAAGTGTTCAGAGATCACTGCCAAATCTCCACATGTAGTATCACACACACACACACACACACACACACACACACACACACACATATATTCATCTGACTAATCTGAATCAAAGTCATCAAATAAATGTAGTGAAGTAAACAAGATTTCCCTCTGAGATCTTGTGGAGAATATAAAGAAGCATAAAAAGGTAAATACACAAGTGAAGTAGAAGTACATCAAAATTGTAATTAAAGGAATACTTCACCCTTAAAATGACCATCTGTAGATCAGTTACCCCCCCTGTGTTACATTGAATTCTTGAAGAATAAATAAATATAAATATATATATATATATAAATATGTGGTGACGTAGTTTAAAGACGCGCGACGAAGCGGCGGTATGTGACGAGTTCGGATGAGAATGTGTTGGTATAATCCAAGTCTCATTTATCCAGTCGTATGTTCACTACTTCCCAAACACATGCATCGTCACTAAAACCTCACTATTTAAAATACTTCCTGCACTACGTCTCATGCACGTACTCGCAGCGCACATGCACGAGTAGTTCAACGTATCCTCATACGTATGATATTTTTTTCGAAAAGATATTCCACATTTTTCGTGCGTTTTCCTACAAATGTCCAACAACACGAGTCAATTTCCACTCCAGTCTTTTCAAAACAAAACTACTTAGTTAGGTTTAGGAAAAGATGGTGGTTTGGGTTAAAATAACTCCGGAAGTGGCGTTACTTAAGAACGGAAGTTACGTGACAATAAATCAATCAATCAAATAATGACTTCTGGTTTCACACGGGACAGTCATCATCAAAAGTCATAGTATAATATGTCGAAAAAAAAGTCATAGCAAAGTATGTTGATAAAATAAAAAAGTCAAAGTATAGTATGTCTAAAAAATTAAAATGGTAATAGTATAGTATGTCGGAAAAAAGTCATGTTTTTAAGGGTGAAGTATTCCTTTAAATACAATACTTTAGTAAATGTATTAGTTGCATTCCTCTACTGTACTCTGTTGTATCGGTACTTTTACTTCAGTAAAAAGTGTGAGTACTTGGATGGTCAACAGCTGGTTCATGTCCAGCGTTCAGTGGATATTTATTACTGGTTAATAAGATCAGATAATGGTTAGTAGAAACATTACACCTGCTGTAATATGAAGGTGTTCGTAGCAGGTTGATTGATTCTTGATCAGATGTTCCAGATGTTCGCTGTTACATGTGACAACAGCTCCAGAAACGACTAAATAAAGTTAGACGACACACGATCACTCCAGACGTCCTTCAACACAGACGTGAGAAACAACAGCTGACAGGAAACAGCCAAGACACACACACACACACACACACACACACACACACACACACATACACACACACACAGAGAGTCCAGACCAGTGAGGTCACCGTCAGCCATGTCAAGCATAATGTAATTTCACCTCACAATGAGGGGCGTTGAACGGCGTTGAGAGGAAGTCGTTACATGATGTGAGTCTGTGTGAGGTCGTCGTTGTTCCTGTCAACGCGTCCTGATGAATCTCTGCTGGTCAGACACGACGAAGAACTCAAACTTCATCTCATTCACATCGTTTCCTTTCAGCTGTCTGGAGTTACTTTCTCACGTCGTACTCTGAATACAGTGTGTTGTCTTTATTAGTGGTGGAATGTAACTACATGTACTTTTTACTTCACTACATTCATCTGACAGCTTTAGTTCTCCAGATGTGTTGATGTTGAGTGTTTGTGATGAACTGAAGGATGAAGAGTTTCTTTATGTGTTGAGAAAATCCTTCTGAAGCTAAATAAACTCTTTAAAAAAGCCTCTTGGATCAGCTGGAAAATGCATCGTCACAAAGCTGAAAACATCAGAGATACGTGGTTCTCACAGGACAGCGACGCTACGAACATATGATGATCTTATAGACCATGATGCATTGCTGTAGATTAAACTCACCAACAGGATATAAAGGAGTTAAAATGCAACATACACATTAATGCAGCAGTGATAGTAATCCAGAAACATCAGATAGAAAAGCCAACGTGACGCCATCGTCTCTCAAATCGCGCCGCCACACTACCAGAATGCATTGCAGGGCTGTTTACATAGACAATGAATGGGAAGCGTGGAAAGGACGGAGCCTGTGGACATGTACCATTACTTTTGGACGGACTAGGGACGTGTTAATATACACTTGTTACATGCATAGTGTCCTTTAAAATAAACTTTAAGTTGAAGTTAGGTTTAGGCAACACAACCACAAGGTTAGGAAACGGTCGTGGATGATGTTAACTTCACTGACTAGCAACTCACGGGACGGGACTGACGATACCGACGAGTCACGTGACAAAAGACTGATGTGACAAAATAAGTCAGTAGTAATACCACATCACTGCTCCGATCGTCGAATAATGCTGCAGGTGGGTTTACGTTGCAGTTTTTTGAAAGCCTGGTTCATCACATACTGTTGCTAAAGGATGTGCCGGTTTCCAGTGCCGAGGGGCTCTAGCGAGAGCCTTTCACGTTATTTACGTTACTTGAAGGCCACCGTAGTTCTCTGGTAAGGATGACCTCTAAGCGAGGAGAACGGCGTTACCACGGTTTTGCACTCGGCAGTTCACGTTACCGCCGTCTTGGAAAGGGAGGAGTAAGCGGAGGGGAACTCAGTTGGTTGCAATCTGCAACCACACCTCTAGATGTCTCCAAATCCTACACACTGTACCTTTCATTACTTTAAGTACATGTTGCTGATAATACTTTTTTCTTAAGTAAGGTTTTGCATGCAGGACTTTTATTTGTAGTGGAGTATTTTCACAGTGTGGTATACTCTGAATACTTCTTCCACCACTGGTCTTGGTGATCATTTAAATGTCCTCCTTGCAGCTGAAACAGTCAAAGCCTCCAACTGTTAACGAGTCTACATGTCCTCAGCTCTATGAAGCTGAACTTAGCTGCTACTTTGAGCTAAATGCTAACATGACGACCAACATAAATGATGGCTAAATTTATAAAAAGTAAGTTATAGAAGCATCCTTTCATATCTGCGGCTCCGGCTGCTGCATGCAGGTTGTGTTTTAATGGATCGGTCGTTGAAATGCAGCGTGAGTCGCTCTGTGAGTCCGTTGGGCTTTCAGCTCGACTCTCTGCTGAAGCTGGTTCTTCCTGCATGGACAGGAGGAGGCGATGTAGCATGGAGGACCTCACCTGGAGCTACCGACATCACTGTAAAATGTCCCAACGGCAGGCAGCGTGTTTGTTATTCTGTATGCGCTGAGACCCTGGAGTCTTCCTCCTCCTCCTCCTCCTCCTCCTCCTCCTCGTCCTCCTCCTCTGCAGCTTCACAACAAGAGGATTCATTCTGCATGTAGAGTGAAGGTTTGGGTTTCTGTGTTTTCTTTCTTTACAGTAATATGTGGAGTGAAACGTTGCAATGAGCTCATTTTGTCATTAAAGTGTATATATGTGTATAATGTGTTTAAAGTGTGTTTTTGTTTTTCCATCTCGTTAAGCTTCACTTCCCTCCATCAGCTGAAACATCAACACTGACAGAGAAGAAGAAGAAGAAGAAGAAGAAGAAGAAGAAGAAGAAGAAGAATAAGAAGAAGGTCGTGTATAGAGGGTTATCCACAAATTGCGAAATCTGATTTGAAATCTGCAAAAAACTCTCGCTAGACTCGCTGCCTGACGACCTTTACTAACCTTAACTATTCTAGATCAATGAGGAGAAGAAGAAGAGTATTGGTGATATCCTAAACATTTGTTTCTGATCATATTGTGTCTTTCTTCTGTTGCATCACCTGAGTGGGCGCTGAGTACTGAGTGGGAGAGAAGCACCAGAGATGGATTCAGTTCAGTGATATGAAGTAACTCACGCTCTCTCTCATTAACATCAACGTTCTCTTTAGGGACGTCCTCCACCAAAGAAACTCTTAGTCGACTAATCGATTACTGGATTTAATCGACACATCTGTAAAACTGAGTTTCTCCACAAAGAATCACACAAAAGCACCACTTTAAATCTGGTGACTCATTCAGCGTTCAATTGTACTCAGCTCCGTCCTCTCGTGTCACTTCTGGTTGCAAAAAAACAAGATGGCGATGGACAAAAACCAAGATGGTGACGGACAACAACCAAGATGGCGATGGACAAATACCCAAGATGGCGATGGCCAAAAACCAAGATGGTGACGGACAACAACCAAGATGGCGATGGACAAATACCCAAGATGGCGATGGCCAAAAACCAAGATGGCGATGGCCAAAAACCAAGATGGTGACGGACAACAACCAAGATGGCGATGGACAAATACCCAAGATGGCGATGGCCAAAAACCAAGATGGTGACGGACAACAACCAAGATGGCGATGGACAAATACCCAAGATGGCGATGGACAAAAAAAACAGGATGGCGAGGGACAAAAATCAAGATGGTGACGGACAACAACCAAGATGGCGATGGACAAATACCAAGATGGCGATGGACAAATACCAAGATGGTGATGGCCAAAAAAACAAGATGGCAATGGACAAAATGCCAAACTCAAGGCTTCAAAACGGCAGTCCACAAACCAATGGATGATGTCACGTGACTACGTCCACTTCTTACAGTCTACGCAGTCGACTGCGACCAAAAGGAGCGATTAGTCGACTCATCGTCTCCGAGCCGGCGCCGTTAGTTTCTAGTTTGTTAAAGAAAAGCTCCTTTTTATTCCACATCATCAAACTGAATGTCTCACTCACAACAGAGACACTAATCTACCCCCCGCCTGCTCCTCCGTGGGCGACCTTCCTTCTTTCCAGAGTCCTTCACGCTCGCAGCTCCTCCTGTCAGGGTTCATACATCAGACGCCTGCGGCGGGCCTCGCTGCACCCGTCACATGTGACAGGGGAACACGCTGAGGTAATGGACGGCGATGGAGCTCGACTCAACTCACAACTCTCCGGTCCACGTCTCCTCCGACCAACAAGACACAGCGAGAATCTCAATTTCAGCGGCGGTGGACGGCTGATTGGAGACAGACAAGCTGTCACGCCGGATGGCAGCTGATGTTTTGGGGTCGGAGGGAGAAGAAGAAGTATTTGTATGCAGAGTTTGTTTTTTGTTTGACTTCTGAGGAAAGGCTGAAATGTTTTATCTCATCTGTGGTCTGACATTTCTGTTTGTCTGCACCATGTGTCTCTCGGTATTAACCAGACTGTTTTTATGACCTTAACGCAGGAAGACAAACACACACACTTCGTCACATATACAGTCTCTGATCTGGAGTTTAAAGAGGACCTATTATGCTTTTGTGCTTTTCCCCTTTTCCTTAAATGTGTCTTTTTGTGCATGTAAAAGGTCTGTTAAGTTACAAAGTCCAAAGTCCACGCCGAAGGGAGTTAAAGTGTCAGTAGTCAGTATATTTTTGGCATCATTGTGCAAAAGTCCCATAATAACCTTTCAGCATATTGTAATTCAAGTGTTCTGAGAGAAAACTAGACTTCTGCTCCTCCTCATGGCTCTGTTTTCAGGCTTTAGAACATCTAGCCCGTGACGGGAGACTTTGACCAATCACAGGTCATTGCAGAGAGAGAACGTTCCTATTGGCTGTGCTCCAGTCATGTGACCGTAACTTGGTGTTCCTTCAACAGATTTCACAATGGCTGCGGCATCACAAACGTTCTCATTTTACAGCTAAACCGTGCACTACAAGATGATTCTGAAAACATCTGAGGAGAGAAATAGACATTAACGTAACAGAATATTGATTCATATTTGATCAGCGCTGTCTAGTTTGACCGTTTGGTTGGAGTTCGCGAGTGATTGACAGCCGGCTCTCATAGACGGCAGCTGGACAGCAGACCTCAGATCAGCTCTTATTGCTTGTTTTCTTCCGGTCTGTGAAATCTTGCAGATGCCGTTAGGAGCACCGGAGGACACAGAGGAACATGATGTTTTTCAGGTTACCTGTTTCATGTTCTACTGTCACGATATAGCTACTGTTTTATATATAAAAATAACTTCTTTTTTTATCATATCTGCTCCGATCTCGCATACTTCAGCTTTAATCTGTGTTTCCAGGGTCTAAATTAAGTACCGGGAACATTTTTCGGAAACCTTTTACCCTCCAAAAAAGGCCCTGGTAAAGATTTAGCGTTATTTGAACATTAAAGCATGTACACATGTTCTAATAGAAACCCAAAATACAAGTATGCACCTAAAATAAGCCTAATAGATCTTCTCTAAGTATTTTGTAAATCTGAAGTTTCCGTAAAAGAAGCCGCTGCAGCTTTTGTACTTCCAGAGAAAGTATGATGAGCTGGAGATAAATCCCAGAGATGTGTTATGGTTTCCCCACTGTGCCTGGCTCTCTCACCCACTGTGAGAGCGGGAAGTCTGCTGCATTATTTAAAAATCAGCCTCCAGTCCATCTGGGCCTCTGAACCGCTGCAGGTCGAGCAGAAAACAAAACTGTTAATCTGTGACGAGGAGAGAAGGTGCCTCAGAAGTAGAAATGTGGGCCACACACGATGAGGAAGGTGGTGAAGTTTCACTCGTCTTCATCGCCGGAGCTCCCCGGTGTCCACATGTTCCTCCAGATGTTGTTCTTCTGTCAGCGGAGGGCACAGAGGTGTTCAAACCTCTCTGCAGTTCCACTCAGCTGTTTCCTAAAAAAACTCCTTCACACAGAAACACCCGGCTGGGTTGTTGAAATATGATGTTCAGAAAGAGCCAATCATGTTTACTGCACAAAGTAAAGGAAGAAAAAATAATCTTTATACACTTTATTTGTGCAGCACCTTTCAAATATCTGCAGATCAAAGTGCAAAAATAATGTTTAAACAAATAAGGACGGAACCTGCCAAAATAAATAAATAAATAAATAAATAAATAAATAAATATATAAATAAATAAATAAATAAATGACTCAATAAATATGTCATTAAATGTAGCAAAAATAATATTAAAAAGGAATTTAGTGATTAATTAATTAATTGATAAAATGTGACATGAATGGATATTTCTGTATTAATTTGCTTCTTTATTTATCTTTGTATAAATTATATTATTTATTTACTCTTCTGTTTAATTTTCTTATTTTTTTTTTTAATTTTTGAAATGTATATATTTATTTTTGCATCTATTTTTCATTTATTAATTTATTTATGCATTTATTTTCATTCATTTATTTTTGCATAATTTTTTTATTTATTTAATATTTATTTTGAATTGTATTTATTTATTTATGCATGATTTTCTTTGCATTTCACCCCTTATTTATTTCCTCAAACTTATTTATTTCTGTTTTCTTTTCTTTGCACAAAATAAATTTATTGAATCATTTATTTATTCATATTTTTTTTTATTTTAGCAGGTTCCGTCCTCCATAAAAAGGTGGTAAACAACATTAAAATACAATAAAAGAAGGTAGATTTATAGTAATTTTATAATAGAAAATAAGATTAAATTAAATACGAAATAAAATTGCAGTGAGATTCTAATAAAAGCCAGTATACAGACTTCAAGCAAGAATAAAAAAGGACCTTATAAATTACAAAAATCAATTCTAAAAGAGGCAGGAAGCTGATTTAAAGATGCTAAAATAGTTGTGTAGTATATTCACTTTTACTTGTTTTTTGTTAAAACTCTGCTGCATTTTGTGGAAGCTGTAGTCTGTCAGTTAAAAGAGAGTAGAGAGAACATAAATCAATCTCTTTGCATCATTAAGAGAAATATATTTTGACTTTTGCAGCTTTTTTCAGGATGTTTTGTGGATTAAGCTGCAAAAAGGGATCCAAAATAAACTGTGTGGAGCATCTAATGACCAACCAGGAGCAGGTCACCTTGCCCAGAGGCATCACGGCTGCACTGGCCCATCAACCACAGCTGCAGCCGTCAATTAGAGCGAAGCCAGAAACACAGAGTGGCGAGGAGGGAGGACTCCATGTGTCATCCTCTTTATCTCTGCCCTCATTTCAGATTCTTCACTTGTTTCCATGCAGCCGAGAGTGATGGCTTCCCACGTTTAGCTGCTGCAGATTAGCATATACTTCTCTGAGCCGAGAGCAGATTCAACATCAGGACACGAGCAGCACAAACTGAGTCTTTAGAGGTCACTCTGTAGTTTTAATGTTCCACTTTGTAGTTTTAATATGTCACTTTGTAGCTTTAATATTCCACTTTGTAGTTTTAATGTTCCACTTTGTAGTTTTAATGTTTCACTTTGTAGCTTTAATATTCCACTTTGTAGTTTTAATGTTCCACTTTGTAGTTTTAATGTTTCACTTTGTAGCTTTAATATTCCACTTTGTAGTTTTAATGTTTCACTTTGTAGTTTTAATGTTTCACTTTGTAGTTTTAATGTTTCACTTTGTAGTTTTAATGTTTAGAGTTAGTAAACTTGTGTTTGGTGGATTATTTCTCTGTTGTTACAATGCTAATTGTCATTGTATTTTACAGGGTTGTAAAGCCTGTTTATTTACCTCCACAATGATGTCCAACTTGTAAGGATCCTGTATTTGTGGATGAGCAGCACAGCTGATTATGTGGGGAGCGCCCAAGAATAATTTGCCAAAATGCTCTGCCAATGTTTAACAGTGTATTCTCCTGTTGGTATTGACTCTTGTTTTGAGTTGGTTGGTGGATTGGATGATTGAACTCTCTATCGGTAACATTAGCAACATAAACAGGCTTTCCAACAATGTAAAATACAATGCCAATTAGCATTGTAACAACAGAGAAATAATCCACCAAACACAAGTTTCCGAACTTTGTTTTCCCCAGTTTATTACATTAATAATAAATAATAAACAGAAATGACAGGTCACACATTTTTGGTGTGACACCTGTTCCGGATATATAAAAAAAAAAATTAAAAAAAGAAAGAAACATTTTGGAAAATTACAAAAAAAAAAAAAAATTCCGGATGTAGTTTTATTCTGAAGTGCTGCACCGGAAGCTAGTGTGTAGTTCACTGTCTAGCTTCCCGGTGGTTTAAATGAGACCGTGAACGTTCCCAGCAGCTCACAGTGAACACACCGTCTAACGGCTACAGTCCACCGTCTACCGGCTCTCTACCGGCTCTCTACCGGCTCTTCACCGGCTGTTTACCGGCTCTCTTCAGCTGCTGGAGGCGGTAATGTTGGTTTTAAGAGTTTGTTGGATTTATTAGTTTGTCCGGATAAAATCAGCTTCACTTCTACAACCGATAAAGAGACGTTTAGGAGAAAGAAGCTCATCTTTTAACGGTAAGTTACAGCGGTTTATATGTTTAACGTTACTCAGGTTCACTCCTCAGGTTCACTCCTCAGGTTCACTAACTACTGCTACTGCTGCTGCTGCTGCTGGAGGTCTGATATTAACCTCTAGATCAGGGGTCAGGGGTCAGAGGTCAGCAACCTGCAGCTTTTCAGCTCCTCTTATAATTATAAATATTATAAAAAAATGAATGGAAATGAATAATAAATGTTTACGTTTTCATTTTTATTTATCATTGTTGTAGTCTATGGTACGAGTATTAGGGCCACATTGAGGAAAAAAGATAAACTGAGATTTAGAGAATAAATTCATAATATTATGAGAATAAAGTCATAATATTATGAGAATAAAGTCATAATATTAAGAGAATAAAGTCATAATATTATGAGAATAAAGTCATAATATTATGAGAATAAAGTCATAATATTAAGAGAATAAAGTCATAATATTATGAGAATAAAGTCATAATATTATGACAATAATGTCATAATATTAAGAGAATAAAGTCATAATATTATGAGAATAAAGTCATAATATTATGAGAATAAAGTCATAATATTATGAGAATAAAGTCATAATATTAAGAGAATAAAGTCATAATATTATGAGAATAAAGTCATAATATTATGAGAATAAAGTCATAATATTATGAGAATAAAGTCATAATATTATGACAATAATGTCATAATATTAAGAGAATAAAGTCATAATATTACGAGAATAAAGTCATAATATTATGAGAATAAAGTCATAATATTATGAGAATAAAGTCATAATATTATGAGAATAAAGTCATAATATTACATGAATAAAGTCATAATATTAAGAGAATAATGTCATAATATTATGAGAATAAAGTCATAATATTATGAGAATAAAGTCATAATATTATGAGAATAAAGTCATAATATTACATGAATAAAGTCATAATATTAAGAGAATAATGTCATAATATTATGATAATAAAGTCATAATATTAAGAGAATAAAGTCATAATATTAAGAGAATAATGTCATAATATTATGAGAATAAAGTCATAATATTACGAGAATAATGTCATAATATTATGAGAATAAAGCCATAATATTATGAGAATAATGTCATAATATTATGAGAATAAAGTCATAATATTACATGAATAAAGTCATAATATTACATGAATAAAGTCATAATATTAAGAGAATAATGTCATAATATTATGATAATAAAGTCATAATATTAAGAGAATAAAGTCATAATATTAAGAGAATAAAGTCATAATATTAAGAGAATAAAGTCATAATATTATGAGAATAAAGTCATAATATTAAGAGAATAAAGTCATAATATTAAGAGAATAAAGTCATAATATTAAGAGAATAAAGTCATAGTATTATGAGAATAAAGTTGTAGTATTAAGAGAATAAAGTCATAATATTAAGAGAATAATGTCATAATATTATGATAATAAAGTCATAATATTAAGAGAATAAAGTCATAATATTATGAGAATAAAGTCATAGTATTATGAGAATAAAGTTGTAGTATTAAGAGAATAAAGTCATAGTATTATGAGAATAAATTCATAATATTACGAGAATAAAGTCATAATATTAAGAGAATAAAGTCATAATATTATGATAATAAAGTCGTAATATTACGAGAATAAAGTCATAGTATTATGAGAATAAAGTCATAATATTACATGAATAAAGTCATAATATTACGAGAATAAAGTCGTAATATTACGAAAAAAAAGTCGTAATATTACGAAAATAAAGTCGTAATATTACGAGAATAAAGTCATAATATTACGAGAAAAATGTCATTATATTATAAAGTAGTAATTTTACGTGTAATTTTCTTTTTTTCTCGTAAAGTTATGACTTTATTCTCATAATATTGTGACTTTATTCTGTAAATCTCAGATGTTTTTTCCCTCAATGTGGCTCTAATACTCTGTAGAACATTTGCTCTCTTTGGCCCTCACTGCATTAGACTTATATAATATAAACTTAGACTATAAACTGTTACCTTCATCACAATGATCACATGTTTTACGGCTCTAGACAGATTTTTGCCTAAAATATCTCTTGAGATAGTAAAGGTTGCTGACTCCTGGATGGTCTAACTGCTATCTTAATTATGTAAAACAACTCTAAATTAACGAGTTTAAACAGCTGTTTGCTACATTCACCAACTGGTTAATATTTAATCACAGTTCAGTGTTGATTTGTGAGCGTTAAAACTTAACAGTTGGTTTAAAACAGTGATAGAAAACAATAAAATACAACTTTACTAGTGTGAACGAGGCTAATTTACATGGAATAGATCACACAAGCTGCTTTATGAGAACTGAAGCATATTTTATTAAAGAAAAGTTTACACCTTTTGGGGTGTTAAAGTGTCTAAAGATGAATAACATAAAGTTGTAAATTTAAAATAACACTGAAACCACAGTTAAGTGTTTATTTTATCATTGAGACTATATTTAATTTAACTGTGTTATCTGTGAATATTTTAGTTTTATGTTTATTAATCAAATTATATTTTTAATCATATAAACAATAGAACCTGACTGATAAATCAGTCTGACCCATATTATTTGCCGATATTAACTTGTGACATAAATATATCTATATATGTATCGACATGTCAGTGACAATTGAAGTATAAAAATGCAAAGTATACTGTATGTTTGAGGTCCATTAAATAAGAGATAAGTTTATATATACAACACATATTTTTCTCACAATAAACAAAATGAAGGGAAGCCTCATAAAAGTGTTTGTTTACATTATGAAGGGCTGCAACTAATTGGATTATTACTGGATTATTTTCATTATCAAATGCTGATTATTTTACCAATTAATTTATTAGTTGTTTGCTTTAAGTTACGCAACTGTGATCTTTTCCTAAACCTAACTGAGTAGTTTTGTTGCCTAAGCCTAACCAAGTCAATCTATTCCTAAGCTTAACTAAGTCGTTTTATTTTGAAAAGACTGGAGCGGAAATTGACTCATGCGTCACATGTTGCTGGACATTCGTAGGAAAAAGCACGATAAATACGTTGTTGAAAGTCGTGTTGAGCGTCACGAAAAAAAGGGAAATTTGTGTCTATGTACACAAATCTAATAGATTAAATGTTGTAACTAACTGAGTTGATGGGCTGCAAATATCGTGTTGGATGGAATATCAAAATTATTCTGAAATGTATAAACATAGAGAATGCAGTAGTATCAGCAAACATAAACAAATATAACTAGAAAACTTGTGTATTACCAGAACTCAATATTACTGCAAAGTCCCATGGAGAAAGTCCCAGTAAACCACCACAGACAGTTGGAATATTATAGTATTAAGAGCAGTTTATGTGACTTTTTAATGTTTCCCGTCTGTATTTGTGCAGAAAACCACCTCCTCTGTTGACAATCCACCAGCCAGCTTTATTTTTAGAGCAAAATAAAAAACCTCCAAACGAGGGTTGATTAACTGGCATGGCGACCGGTCCAGTCGCCAAACGAGCATTTGGCTGGTGGTCGTTGGTACTTTCACACGTCGTGAGTCTTCGCATCACACACACTGACCCGTTCCATCATTTACAGTTTCTACTCAGAGCTTCAGCTGCCAGAATCTTTTTTTTATATATTTTCTGTGTGAAATTTTCTCTGCGTTGTGTATAAGAGAGTTTGGCACATTAATGTGCACCATCTGCATGAAATATAATGTTTCGAACAGGATCATGTTCATCAGCGGTGCCAAAAAGAGACGTGTTACATGTCTTATATGTTCACATAATGAGGCAAATGTTAGTAAAAGCCTTGCTGGCGTTTCATTGTTGCTCTGTTGTGTTGTTTGCTTTATGCTTTAGGGCTGACACTGAGATTATTTTTTATCATTGCACAATCTGTTGTTAGTTTTATTAATAATTAATGAAGTCTCTAAAATGTCAGAAAATATTAAAAAAATGTCCATTGTGAGACCATGTGATGTCTGCAACGATCCAAAACTCAAATATATCAGATTTAAAATGATGTAAAACTGCAAAAAATGCTTTACAATAACATTTTGGTCTGTCTGTCAGTTGGTCCACCACTTTGGTCTCGATATTTCAACAATTCCTTCGCAGACTTTTGGAGTAATACTACTAACAAACAAACAAACAAACCAACAAACCAACGCCGGTGAAAACATAACCTCCTTCCCAGGCCTTCGACCTTGGCGGAGGTAAAAATGAACACAGACTACCGCCACCTGCTGGTGTGAAGAGTTATTTCCTCTCACGCAGGCGCAGAACGTACGTGCTAACTGGCCGTCGGCTGTAGGCTTTGCGGTGTGTTCACGTGCAACTTGTTGGCCAAAAAAAAGGTGACATGAGGCGACGCAACGGTCGGCCTTCGTCGGGTTGGTGTGTCTGGGCCTTTAGCCTTGTTGCTTGATAAGTGATTAATTGATCAAAATTGTTGCTGATTAATTTTCGGTCAATCGACTAATCAACTATTGGTTCCAGACGTCTCTCCGTGTCCTGACTCTAAAAGCTGTCAAATAACGGCAGAAATAATCTTTAATAAAACATCGACATGGCGTTAAAGTCCTCTCAGATACAGTTCAGCCACAAGACAAGTTTTCCTTCTTGTTGTTGCCTCTCTCGTTGCTATCGCTCTCACCACCTCCACATCCTCAGAGCTCAGGTCGTGTCTTCGGAGGACGCCAACGGGCGTTGTGGCGAGGGGGAACCACAGGTCCATCTGTCCCTTCCCTTCATGTGCAGCGCTGAGGCACTTAGTCTATTTGTAGATCACAGCACGGCTGCTGTGGCCTGACAAAAGGACTGACGAGGCTCAGGGGGAGCGATCCTCCAGGACGGGCTGTTACTTTACTTCCCATCATGCCTACAGAGGAGCGTCTCGGGGGGGAAAACTGAGGGAGGAGCTGCTGGTTGGACGGAGGTCGAGCTCTGACGAATAAAGACCTGCAGTACTGAGACGTCTGAGGAAAACATCAGGCTGACGGTTTATTCTGTATTTAGTCAAAGCAGGAATAATTAATGATTATAGGGCTGTAAATAATGATTCTTTTCTACATCACTTAATCTACCGGTTGTTTTCTCAATTCATCGTGACTTGTTTAGTCTGTAAAATGTCAGAAAATAGTGAAAAATGACCAACAGTCTGAAATACAAAGATATTCAGTTGATATAAAACAGAGAAAAGCTGCAAATTCTGACATTGAAGAAACTGTATTGATTAATTGATTAATCGTTTCAGCTCTATTTGATCGGCAGAAAATTCGTCAGACTAAACGACTATTTGGAAAATGTCACCCTGGACTCAAGGAAATCTCTAGGAAGGTGTTTTTTTACTTTTTTTATTAGCATTTTATACCTCAAACAATTCATTTATTAGTCCAACAAAATCATTAACAAATAATTGGTCCACAGACATTTAATCGGGAGCTGATAATTGATTAGTTGTTTAACTAATTTTTCCAGGAAAAAACAAATTTGCTGCGTTTATTATGTCATGAATTGAATATTCTGTAGGATTTTTGAAGAGTTGATCGGACAAAACAACTCAAGGATGCACCGATTTACCGGCCGAACATCGGTATCGGCCGATATTTTGCCTTGTTGACTGCCAGCGGCTTATCGGCAAATAAGATGACATTCGCCGACGGCGGTGGCCGATGTTTATCTGTTGTGTTGCATCAATTTTGCGCCGGCTGAATGTTGTGTTGGTTATATATATATATATAACAGTAACCAGCTGCTGATTCAGAGAAGAAGCCCGCTGTCATGACATGACGACGGGCGCCGTGCGCTGTACAAATAAAAGTGAAAGAACACTCGCTTTTACATTTAATTACATTTAATTCATGTTTTACAAAACCAATAGTATTGTTGATCTGTGTACTGAAGCATTCTTCTCATTGAGTAGGTAGTTGTGGTGTAAAGCAGCTAAAAAGGCTTTTGAACCAGTTATTTAAAAAAAAAAAAAAAAAGAATATTTTTCTTGTGAAAATCGAAGTTTGTTTCATAAATTTGTATGTTTGAATTTGTGCTCATTCACAGACAGCGTAATGAAATGCTGAATGAAACAGTTCAGTTATTTTTTTATAATGAAGAGTTTTGTTTCCCAGCGCAAAAGGGGAATAAATAACATCAAAAACTACATAAACAAAAACAACAGTATCGGCGTAATTGTTATTTTAACCATCGGTATCGGCCCAGAATTTTTCAATAATAATAATAATAATAATAAATAGTCGGTCCACAGAAAGTTGATCAGGAGCTGATAATTAATGAATTGCTTCAATAATTTTTCAAGCAAAACTGTAATTTACTTTTTTTTTATCATCATGAATTTAATATTTTTTGGGGATTTCGGACAAAACAAGCAGTTATGATCTGCATTTTTCATTATTCTCTGGCAGTTAAAGATTAAACGATAATGAATTAATCAATCAATTGGAAAATAATCAACAGATTTAAAGAAAAGAGTTGCAGCCCTACTTGTTTTTGTCCAGAAGAAGCTGAGAAACCAACTTAAATTTGATCTATTTGATCGTCTAAACCAGTTCTTTCTGCGTATGTATGATCCTTTTTAAACTTAAATGTGGACATGAGTTGTGAGCAGCTCAACCAAAGTGTGATATTAACTTATCGGCTTTGTGTTGTTTGAAGGATTGTGTAGAAGAAGAAGTAAAGTATAAGAAAAACTACATAAAAATAAGATAAAAGTTTTTTTTTTTCTTTAACCATGTGTTGACCCGTCAGATTTCTGCTAATGAGAAATTAGTGCTAATGAGTGAATCTGGTAGAAAGGAAGAAGGAAGAGGGTCGTTTCCCTGATTCATTGATTCAATTAGGAGTCTTCAACACGACCTTTTCTCCTCAGACATGCTGCAGACACATAAAGCTCTTTCAAAAGGTTTCTAGTTTTAACGAGATTAAATTCAGTCAAAGTGAATTAAAAAGCAGATGGTCAGAGCGACCTCGACCCCGACCCCCAAACTCCGCTCCGTCGCACCACGAGGGGCTTTTACAGCTTGTCGGTTTCCTGGTGGTCTTTTCTCTAAAACTCAGTTTGAGTTTCTGTGTTAGTCCACCAAACAAAACATTCACTGTTTAACTGAAGCTGTGTGTGAGATAGAGTTAAGATATTTAAGATGAAAAAGAGCTTCACAATAAATAAGCAATGGAAGATATAAATAAATATAAATACAAAGCGGAGATATGATATTTGAATAAACATGAAATAAAGATAAGTGAGAATATAAATAAAGAGAGATGAGACAAATCAGCACCAGCTGGAGCATCAATAAAATACCTTAGAGAGAAAAAAACAACTTTTAATATGAGATTTAAATATTCAACAGCTTCATGAGAAAAGTTGGCAAACGTTTAATCGACATAAACTTTATAAAACGTTTGTCCTCTGAAGACCTGAAGGGGTCAAACATTTAATTGTTAAATGGTGGGTCAAAGTTTCTTCATGCTAAAAAAGTGGTAAAAAATATTTAATTTGAATTTCCTGAATCTGATTGTGATCATGATATAATCACTGTCAATCGATTGAAATATTTCATCGCGAATAATCGCAGGATTGTCCAGAGTTAATTGCGATAAATCGCAAATTAATCACACATTTTTTATCTGTTCAAAATGTACCTTTGAAGGAAAATTTGTAAAGTATTTAAGCGTTATTTAACCTCCTTCACAACAAACTAGTATGACATGGTTGGTACCAATAGATTCATTAGGTTTACTAGTTTCATATGATACCAATATCTTCTCTCTAGATTTAAAACTGAGCCCGGTATGGATTGAGTTAATGCGTTTAAGAAATTAGTGGCGTTAAAACAAATTTGCATTATTATCACGTTAAACGTTGACGGTCCTAGTTAAAATTCATTCCTGATTTTTTTTGTATAATTATTGTTTGTGTAGTTACTTATAGAATAAAAACTGTCATTAGTGTTGCAGGTATTTGGTCATGAACCAAAGTATTGTAAAATTTTGTATTTTGACCCAATGAGAGGTCAAAAGATGAAAAGTTATACAATTATTCACTTTCCTGCCGAGAGCAAGATGAGAAGATTGATATCCCTCTTATGTCTAGAAATAGACATTAACATAACATAATATTGATTCATATTTGATCAGCGCTGCCTAGTTTGACCGTTTGGTTGGAGTTCAGAGTGATTGACAGCCGGCTCTCATAGACGGCAGCTGGACAGCAGACCTCAGATCAGCTCTTACTGCTTGTTTTCCTCTGGTCTGTGAAATCTTGCAAGTCAAGGCAGCTTTATTTGTATAACACATTTCAGCAACAGGGCAATTCAAAGTGCTTTACACAAACATTCAAGAACATCGCGACAAAGTGCAAAAGAACATTAAGAAATAATTAAAACAGTCGTAAAAAATAAAAACGTTAAAGATTAGAAAATAAAAACAAGCTAAAAATAAAAGCTAGAATGCAGATGCCGTTAGGAGCACCGTAGGACACCGGAGGAACATGATTTTTCAGGTTACCTGTTTCATGTTCTACTGTCACGCTATAGCGACCGTTTTATAAAAATAACTTTTTAATCACAGTTGCTCCATTCTCGCCTAGTTCAGCTTTAATGCTGTTGATGGTTTGACTTGTGGTTTGTGTTGTATTTTCATCATGTAGAGTTAGTTGGGGTTCATGCAGCAGAACTTTGGACTTCATAGTGATTCAGCAGCTTCTTGACTTCCGTTCACACAGCGAGGAAACGACAGAAAAGCTGTTGTAGCTGGTGGAATATTTTGTGATTGTAAATAGACTTGACATGTTTACGGACGTTCAGCTGTGAAGTCACTCCTGTGTTTAGAAAGGCTGAGCTTGAACTAATTAAACCAGAGAATTTGCAACCTAACCATAATATCCAACAACAGTACATCAGACTTGGCGTGCAGCGCGGTCGCTCTCAGTGCTCTCTGCCACCACCGAATGCTTCGGTAGTTCAGTCACTGCGGTTTATTAAATACAGAAGAAGCGGTGCAGCTGTAACACGGTGGCTAAATCACCAGAGCGCTTTGGCGCCGAGCCACTCGTGCTGTACGCACGCTTTAACACGTGGAGGCCAATAAGTCTGAATATGAGAGAAACCAGCAGTTTATTCTCCCAAACCTGAACCAGATGGCCTCGGCTGTGATGAAGCTGACGTTTCTTTTACACTGCGAGGCAATTACAGCTGCGTGTGTGGTCCTGATCTGGTTCTGGTTCATCTGAGAGTCAGATCAGGTAACTTTAGTCACATTGAATCCTCTTAATAAACAGGAGTTAATAGAAGTTGAGGATGACGATGTGCAGGGCGCTCAGCTGTCTGAGGAGACCGGACGCCTCTCCTCTCCGCCTCTGCATCCACCTCTCGGGGTTCGGGTGTAATTGGGTCTCTGGAGGATTACGTGTCTACCGCTGTGTGCTCGACGTTTCTTACTTTCATCTTTTTTAAAGGTTTGGTTTGTCCCTGAACCGGCTGACAGCTCAGCTCTCTCAAATGGCACCGAGGTGCTGAAGTGTTGGCAGCGATTTGGAATAATTTTCTCTTTTCATCTCACTTCCATCAGGGGTGAAGCTGTTCTTTAGGTTTTAAAGCAATCAGATAACGACTTTTAGTTTGAGACCAGCTCTTGGCGGAGTACTGGAGTTTGATTTTCAGAGTCTATTGTGTCGGTGGGTGTCAGTTTTCACCCTCATTTTATATATTTTTGGAGTCAGTCCCTTAGACAAACTTTTAGTCCCTTGTTTTACTGAGATGTGCAACTATAAATCTGTTGATGCCAGGGTCTGACATTAGCACCCACCTCCCACCAAATGCGGGTAAATTGTCGGCACTGGCGGGTAAAATCGTCAGGCCATCCGCCACTTTGGCAGGCAGGGAAAACGCTAGTGATGGGAACAGAGAACAGTATCCCGTTAAGAACGGGTTCTTAGTTGTCCGATTCTTTGGCATCTCATGCGTCCGTGTCTATCGATTCCTCTGATGGTACGTGTCCACCGGGGTGTTTTTATCGCGAGGGCACGCGCCACTTCCCAGCATTGGACGCGTGGTGGTCTGCCGCTAGACACAACACAATCGACACCTGATTGGACGAACGCTTCCCCTCCGTGGGCTTCTGCTCCCAGCTTTCAAACCGGAAACAATATGGAGGCTCGTTTGGAAACTTTCTTCTCTTATTTCACAAAAATAGTTCACTGAAATGTGTTTCTGAAACATTTGAGGTGAGAAATAATCCATGGAGTTGCTGAATCTGTCTTTATTTTCGATCAACAACGTCAATTTTAAAAGATTCTCTGGAGTTTCGAGAGGCGGCGAGTCGCGTCAGACGCCCGTGATTTTACATAAAGTAGACTAGACCTCAACTTTATGCAAATAAAGAACGGCCGTCGCGACGCTCCGTCTCTCGAATCGCGCCGCCATAATACCAATGCTTTCCAACAGTTCCGCATGCACAATGACGCATACGTACATTGTATCATGTTTCAGTTTGTTTTGGACCGTAGACACGGCGGAGAGAGAAAAACGCTCAACAGCATGACGCTACTAAACCTGAGGGGATGCATCCTATTTTTTCCCTGATAAAGCGACACTGTGAACAACAAACCTGTGTTGAAATCAGCAGGAGGAGAGTTAGTAACGTTAGCTGTTAGCAGCAGGTGGGCAGCACAATCCAGAGCTACTAACGTTAACGGAGGTGCCATTGAGTTATTATTATGAGGCGTTCAAGCTCTGCTCAGTAAAAATGACAATTGGGCGTAAAGGTAAATTACAACTTTATTATGATGTGTTCAAATGTAATCTCGTAAAATTATTTTTTTGGCGAGAAACTTGAATAAATCCAGTTGTTTTCACAGCAATATAAAATAGATAATAGAGAGGGGATTATGACCTGTTTAACTTCCTGACAACTTGCCAAGATTTTTTTAATAATTATAATCATTTGAATTGTGTGTTTTTATGCAAATAAACACTATAGAGGACAATAACAAAGTACAGTACTGTGTACAGTACCCTCCCTCCCCCGAAAAATAGGGCTCCCCTAGAAGCTATGGTGTAATTTGAACACTATAATTTACCGTGTATATAATGTTTTTTTATGTAAAATATATCGAACATTGAATGACATCAAATCTAAAATGTTATTCCTTCATTTAGCGCAGAGATTTAAAAAGTTGCAGGTAAAATTTCTCAGTGTTCGGAAGTGAATAAAGTGAATTTCCGACCCTGCTTGATGCTCACTTTAAAGACGCAGCAGCAGGCTGTGCCTGAACTTTGAGTTCAGGTGCGTTTGACGGAGCTCGAATCTGCATTTCAAACTGATCATTAAACACTTCAGAGATTAAAAAGAAAAACAGTTTCAGTTCAGCTCTCCTAAAAAACTGCTCAGCTGGTGCAGGATTAGTCACCATCTCACCTCATCTGCACATGAATGTGATTTATTTTTTTTTTTTTTCGTGCTGAGGAAATGAAGTAAGGAGCGGGGAGAAGGGCTGGTTGCTGTGTGGGCAGCGGCGGCTGTCAACAGATTTGGAAGGTCCTCCACATCCGTGAGTCATGTGCCTTCTGTTTGACGGGCGGCATCGTCTGCACTGAAACCTGTAGCTGTACGCAGGAGTACAAAACAATGTGCTGCTCCTACAGTATTACATTATTCAACACAAATATAGTGTATTATTATTTCAGCAAGGTCATTACTTAACATCCACAGAGGGATCCCTCCCACGTTGCTCTTCCAGAAGTTTCCCTACGTTTCTTTTTTATGAGATTTTTTTGTGGAGTTTTTCGTCTTTCAAATTAAAGCTTCAGTAGGCAGTATATTTTTGGCATCATTGGGTCCCATAATAACCTTTCAGCATATTGTAATTCAAGTTTTCTGAGAGATAACTAGACTTCTGCTCCTTCTCATGGCTCTGTTTTCAGGTTGACGAGTCTCCCCTTTACAGACATGCCCACTTTATGATAATCACATGCAGTTTGGGGCAAGTCATAGTCAAGTCAGCACACTGACACACTGACAGCTGTTGTTGCCTGTTGGGCTGCAGTTTGCCATGTTATGATTGGAGCATATTGTTTTATGCTAAATGCAGTACCTGTGAGGGTTTCTGGATCAATATCTGTCATTGTTTTGTGTTGCTAATTGATTTCCAATAATAAATATATACATACATTTATATAAAGCAGCATATTTGTCCACTCCCATGTTGATAAGAGGATTAAATATTTGACAAATCTCCCTTTAAGGTTAATTTTGAACAGGTAAACACTGAGTAAATGTTAAGTGTGATGAATCATAACTACTACTACTACTTGTAATAAATATTTATGTTACAGAGAAATAAATATAGAGAAGTTATAATCACATTTTAATAAAACACAGAGCCCGTCTCTGCATCCTAAAGCTGCATGTTTGGTTGTTTTTGTTAGTTTGCTCCAGAATGATCTGGAACCAACGGTCTGATCATCAGCTCTCTCTCTCAGATCAATACGTGGTGGCCCACAGGGGACGGTAGTCACTTTCAGTTTTAAACAAAAGCTTTGTCAGCAGCAGAGATCCAGACAAAGAGCAGCTAAGTACCGGAGGATCAGTTTGTGCACTTTTAATTTGGCTGCAGTGTTGTTGTCTGTCTGGTGTTAAATCTTTACAGCTTCACCGGTTAGTCATCGGTCTCTCTTCATGTTTACTTTCTGCTTCAACGTGACTAATAGCTCTGCAGTTTTTAATCACGTATTGAAAACAAAAAAACATGAATCATGCAACACAAAGTCACTGTGCATTATTGCATTACGATGAATCACTCTCATTACTGAAGTTTTTCTTTTTGTTAGACGTTTTCCCGCCCCGGCCTGATGTACTGTAGGTAGCGTACAGTACAGTAGCATCGCAGCAACAACATCCATCATCATTACACTCCTGCTGCCATGTGGTGGTTGCTATAGCAACAGCCAGACATTAGGTCGACTACGAGGGTCATCGTGTGAACTCATCTGTGGAGAGCTTTGAACTGCTTCTGAATTATGGCTTAAGGAATATGTTAATACATGTGAGACTTGAAACTGCATCTCCTCAACGCTGTCACATCTTAGCGTGGAGTATCATGTGACACGCTAGAGTCATAATAATAATAAACTGAAATCATACAGAATGCAGTATTTTCTTTCCCTTAATTGAGATTAAAAAGGATATTTATCTTTAATTCAACAGTGGCTAGTGGATTTGTGAGGCGCAGTGATGATTTGAGCTAAATGCTGATGTTTAGCATGTCTAAGCTGCGTCCCAAACGGGATACTTTTTACTTTTAGTACGTACTGTTGCATGCAGTATGAATGCAATTGGAGCATACTACTTTGTCAAAACATTGCACCTTGAACTTTGATCCTCTTGTTCGTATATCTGCTATATGTGATATCTGTCAATGAGCTGGTAATTAGCACAAAACTATTAGACAAATCTAAACTTTGACCTGATGATGGTGCTAAATGAAAAGTCTATGGATCACCAAAGTTATAATAATTCATCCTGAGAGGGACATGAATGTCTGAACCACATTTCACAGAAATAGGATAACGCCTGTATTGAATTTGGTACATAGAGATATTAAACAATAAAATATTAATGTATAAAACTAAAATAAGAATAGAAATAGAATCTTAAACAGAACAATTAACAATTAAAGGTACGGTAAAAGTGACACTGGAGGGATGTGATTAGTAGCAGCAAAGTCAGCAAGGTATAGTGTACTGTATGTTTATAATGTACACCAGAATAATATAAATATATATATATTATTATATATAATATAAAGTAGTGATAGTAGTTGTCTTAATTGTATTTTTTATAATTAATTATTAATTGTATTAATATAGAAATATAGTATATAATGTACTAAAACAGTGTAACATATTAACATAATATGGTATAATATTTTATGGGATATAATATATCATATAAAGTGAAATGTAATATAGTATAGAATAATAATATTATAATAATCTAGTATATAATATTTATAGTATAATATATAACAAAATATTTAAATCAGTCCATCAGATAGATATTACACTAAAAACCACAAATATAAACCTCATGATGGCGCTAGAGAGAAAAAAGAATAAGAACGAGAAACTAAATATTACACATCAGTCATTTAATACGTGGTCAAAGAGTCACACTTTGATTATTCTGAGTTTTAATGTGTTTTTGCGTTTTGATTTCTTCATGAGCGTATAAATACTGTACAACACAACCACCTACAGTAACTCATCTGTTTTCTCTCTACAGCTGATGTAAAGCAGTTCAAGGTCAAAGGTCAAAGACTGCCGTCCTCTCACCTGCACTTGGACCCAAGAGCCATTAAACAGGTACATATGGTACGATGCCTCCTGCTGCTTCTCACTCCCACTGTCCTTTAACTCTTCATCTCATGTTGGTTCAGCTTCATCTCTGAGGTTGTATTTCCTTTAATCACCCAGGAACTCGTGCTTTCATCCTTCTGTCTGTTAGTTAGAGGGGAAAGCTTTAGTGGACCGTTGAAGACATTTATGGATGACAAGTTCTTGATTGTTTAATGGAAGTTGGGTTCCTTTGTTCTGTTAATCAGTAACGAGTGAAGTATCATCTCACCGACCGCTGATCAGTTTCAGTCGACAAAGAAGCTGCAGGAGCCGTTAACTTAACATCTCTTCACCATGTTTGAATAAGTATTCAGATTTAGGAGTCATTGTTTCTGCAGCTTCTTCAAATCTCATACACGATTGTCGCCATTTTTATTATACTCCCGCGACAACGTATTCGGGGGTATATAGCGCTCCGCGTGTCCGTCCTTCCGTCCTTCCGTCCTTCCGTCCTTCCGTCCGTTCGCGTGTCACACTTCCGTTTCCGGAGCAGAACTCGAGAACTATTTAACTTAGGAACTTCAAATTTGGTCTGATGGTTGACAGTTTGGTCTAGTTGTGCCTTTTGGGGGTTAGAAGTCCAGGGTGCGCAACATTTTTTACATTTTGGTAAAAGAAATTTGATTTTTTTCGACTTCAATTTCGTTTCCGGAGTAGAACTCAAACTCTTGTCTTCTACTGACTTCATTCTGAGGAAGATGACCTAATAACAAGCTAGATTGTGCTCAATAGATTAATTCCATTAGTTCCAAAAGGGAAAAACCTTTGGCCCTACTTTAGTAGGGGTCAGGCAGTGAGCGGGGGGGAGATGTGAGCCATGCTCACTTTTGATTGCTCCATCATTATTTTTCATGGATGTAACAAGGTAGCTTTAGGAAGAGCTGCTTGGTCGAGTGTGTTTACAACCCCGAACAGCCGCCAGTGAGCACAACAAATCACTGCACACAGATCAGAGCTGTGGGAAGTGATTTAGAGGTCTGGAACCAGGATATCTGTCTGTACACTGATTTTTGTTTTATGCCTTCGTGCCGGCGTCAGACATGCCCATTATGTTTCTTCAAATTTGGAACAAACGTCCACTTGGACTGGAGGATGATTAGAATTTGGTGGTCAAAGGTCACTGTGACCTCACAAAACACATTCTGGCCATAACTCAAGAATTCATATTCTAATTATGACAATTTCTGCAACTTGACTGGACTTGTTAGTCAGTGTTAGTGTTTATTTATGCAGTTTTACTAGAAGAGCAGTCTGTGATTGACTGCTGCAGTCTGGAATGTGTTTTATCTCCTCGCTGCGTGCTGCGTGGACCGAACCAGCTGGTGGTGAAACATGCAGCACACACATGTGGTCATGACCACGTAATTATACGCACACACGTGAAAGCGTTTCAGTGTGTGACTGCAGCAGATGGCGAGCTCGACTGTTCAGTCCTCAGCCCTCTTTACATTTAAAAGATTGTTTCACTGTGTTTATTTCCCCTCATCATTAAAACGCTCATCAGATGTTTGAACCGCATATTTATCACAGATTTTCCTTCTGTCTTTATTTCAATTAAATAAATTAATAGTATTCACAGTAAGTGAATCAGACAGTTTAACAGTGGTGGAAGACAGATCTTTAGTGATGTTAAAGGGACTATTTGTAACTTTCAGAATGTCTTGTTAACAGCGACACCTGTGGCCGTTAAGTCAACGAAAGTCAGCGTCGGGCTCGAGCTTGCTCGCTCTACATAGACATGAACGAGCATCGCTCAAAACAGTGAGGCGACACACGTCAGCTAAAAGCACAATATCACTCTATATTTCAGCTGCTTGGCAGTAATGTTAGCTGACCAGACAAAGGTCTCTCCATGAATCAATGCTGATCCTAGTGCTGGCTTTTCCTGCTTCAGCTGAAGAGAAACGTTATTGTCTCCCGACTGCGCCTGCAGGGAGACACCGACACCCGGTCGGAGACGACAACGTTTCTCTCTGCGGAGCCCCGTCACTTCACAAGACACGGGAAACCTCTGTTGGTCTGGAGGAGCTGCAGCAGTTATTTCTGCACAAACGTCCACTGTACATTCACTAGATATTCTCAGAGCTAAACTAACTCTTCTGCAGTGTGGAGTGTGCACGCATGCACGTCTAGAGGTGGAGTGAGACAGCGAGAACGCGCGCGGTGTGTGAGTGAAGGCAAGCAGGCAGAGGAGCAGAGATTCCGGTCACGCGAGCGCGCATATGCGAGCGCGTATGGGAAACCGACCCGATAGATTTATACGTGCAAGAAGTTACAAACAGACCCTTTAAGTAAAAGCACTTGCTGGGGAGAGAGAGTCATATTATTATATATATCATATTATTTTAATATTATTACTGATGTTTTAACACATAGGAGCATTTTAATGTTACAGCTGATGGAGGTGGAGCACATTTTAACTACTTTATATACTGCTGGATTGTTTAATCTGCAGCACAGTGTCATATTTCATAAATTCATCACTTATTTGTTTGTAAAATCTTAATCTGTAAAGTAACTAAAGCTGTCAAAAAAAAAAGTTACAAATATAATATTTTCCCATTTCCCTCAAAAAAGGTAAAGGAGTCGAAGTTTGGGCTTCTCATGATTAAAATCTGAGATAAGGTTTATGAATTAATGGACCAGTAGCGGAGAAAGTGTTGAAATAAATAAGTGTATTCTTCCTTCTACTCCTTTTTGAACATGTAAAATTTAAATTGAGTTGTTTATGATAATTTATGATCATTTACTGAGTATGTGTAAAGGTTTATCTTTCATTTCATTTAGCTGACGGAAAATAAAATATAAACAAACACAATAAGTTAACATAAATGAAAGCGTCATCATAACCCTCTAAAGCAGCCTTCAGTTTGACCAACAGAGAGATGAGGATGACGTCGTCGTCCTCCTCTTCCTCACGTCAACATTAATAAGAGCTCCGGACTAACAGGCTGGAAAAGCAGAACCCGCGGCGCTGACTAAAACATGACATGTGTGCCAATAGTGAGTCATGTAGTATTTTAGGAATGTCTTAAATAATTAATAAACGACTTTTAAACTCTATTTTAGGAAACAACGTGTCCGAATGTGCACAGTCAGCGCATCATTACATCACTTTCACCTCAGTTCAACTTGTAAAACGACGTCATGTTCACTCTCACGGGACGTCTGCGTCACTCAGCTTCAGACGTTTTATCACAGATGAGCCAACTGATATTCATTTCACACAAACTACCATTCATTTTTAATCTAATTACATTTAAATCACAAAAAAATGAATATAAAGATCTTCTTCTATAGGTAACATCACAGCCTTTATAGTGTTTTATGAAACTCTGCTGCAGATGTAACAATAGAAGAACGAGGCTCGTGTATTCCCAGTGAAAATGACCTTAATCTAGCGTCTAATAATCAATAACTGTCTCTGGAGGGAGGCTACAGACCGATACCGGCCGGGACTGTCTAAACAGGTCAGACAGTGGACAGCTCCTGGTGCTGAAATCAGGTCAAAACTTAACCAGATGAATGCCGTATTGCTCTCTGAATATGAGAAAAACACACCTTTTTACAACACCTGTTTTTGGAAAAAGACTTTATGAAAAAGATTCAAACCTCTTTCAGCGTCGTCCTGTTGGAAAGTTTCTCTGAGAAAAGAGTCCTCATCTTTATAGTCTTTTCTCCCATAAAGGTGAAATATTAAAGACATTAAAGCAGAACATAAATCCCATCTATATTTTCAAGAACACCTAATTCACCTAAAAGTTAGAGTGAAGATCCTGGTATCATATGAAACTAGTAAACCTGATGAATCCATCAGTACCAACCATGTCATACTAGCTCGTCATGAAGGAGGTTAAATAACGCTCCAAACTTAAGCTAAATTTTGGCGAGGAAAAACTGTCATGGCTATTTTCAAAGGGGTCCCTTGACCTCTGACCTCCAGATCAGTGAATGTAAATGGGTTCTATGGGTACCCACGAGTCTCCCCTTTACAGACATGCCCACTTTATGATAATCACATGCAGTTTGGGGCAAGTCATAGTCAAGTCAGCACACTGACACACTGACAGCTGTTGTTGCCTGTTGGGCTGCAGTTTGCCATGTTATGATGTGAGCATATTGTTTTATGCTAAATGCAGTACCTGTGAGGGTTTCTGGACAATATCTGTCATTGATTTTGTGTTGTTAATTGATTTACAATAATACAAATATACATACATTTGCATAAAGCAGCATATTTGTCCACTCCCATGTTGATAAGAGTATTAAATACTTGACAAATTTCCCTTTAAGGTACATTTTGAACAGATAAAAAAATGTGTTATTAATTTGCGATTGGAAAATTGGAATAAAATACATTATTCAACAAAGGTAAAGGCTAAATCCAGCTTTTGTAGGTTATGAAATGCAGCTCTCTATAGGTTATAATGTGAACTAGGAGTTATTTCTACTCTGAAGAGAAATGATAATAGATGTTTATCTCACATTGTTATGATGTACAGTATATCTTCAGCAGCAGTATGAGAGTCCTGGGAGCTCTTCAGGTTTCAATGCTGAGTGTTTAAAATGTCCTCCACGGCAGTAACTTCTACAGCACAGATAGTAATGAAGCAAATGAGACTTTATTGACCCAAACCGGTCGGAGAGGCTCACTGAAGTAGTCCATGATTTGGCTAATTAAACTGAATTGCTGTTGACCCCCCGAGAGCTTCACTTCTTCTCCACTTCTTTACCTCCACATCTGTTTAGCATTCAGAGCAGCAACGTCAGTCCATACGGACCTTTGAGAGAGGCTTACACCACCTCCACCTTAACCTCAGTGTATTCTCCCCCCACCTGCTTTTATTTGGCATGCATCTCAGGGCCTTCACGAAATCAAAGTGTGTGAAAGAAGATAATTTGATGTGTCCCATGCGCGGCTCTATTTATGGTTATGAGGCTCGGTGGCGGTCCCTCAAAGGGAGAAACTGTCCACGTGACTGGTTTTCATAACAGGTATAGCGTTCAGCCAGGACAGAGAGAGCAGGGAGTGGTAATAATTACCTCTCTGAAACCCCCCCCCCCCCCCCCCCCCCCTCCCCCCGAGGCTCGCTTTGTCCAATATTTCTCTTCTCCAGCTTTTCTCTCCCAACTTCACAACTAAAATGAATTAAAGTCAAAAATCGTTCGTTCAATTTGCTGAAGTTTCTTTCTAACAGACTAAAAAGCTGATTTGATTCAGAGCAGAACTGGCTGAGCTGAGCTGAGCTGAGCTGAGCTGAGCTGAGAGATTCGAGGTCGTTGAGTCCAACAGATTCTTGATTTTTTTTTTTTCCCAGCACAATTAAAAAGATATTGATTTGGTGATTTAAAAAGTACTCTTTCTAAGCTGTTTTAAAGCTGCTTTAATCGATTTTTGGACACCAGGAGGCAAAACAACTTTCTCTCTTTGGGTTTCTGGCAAACGCAGAAAATCTCTGTGCAAAAGGAGAAGACAAGAAGAAAGTATAAGACTTGTAGTATTCTCTATTTTTCCTCATTGTTAACAAATCCCATGAAAAGATCACAACTAGCAATGTGTTAGTTCATCTCTCAATACTACCGAAGAGCATACACAGCAGAGCTATGCTTCCACCATTTTGGACTGAAAGCGACTACCGGACGCCAGTAAAACGTCCGCCTACAAAGTGCCGTACAAAAGTAAAACTAAATCAGTCGTCAGTTGAGTAAGCGGTCCTTAATGTGGCCCAGGTCACATCCACTGCTAAAACAATGTGATCATATGTGGCCCAGACCACCTCTAAATGTGGTCAGAGCAATCGGATCTCAATGCGTCTTGACTGCGTTCACACCTGAGCTGTCCACTTGTGAACTTGTTTGGCGATAGCCAAAAAAACGAGATGGAGACGGCCAAAAACCAAGATGGCGACGACCAAAATAATAATTTTTAATAAAAAAAAATTCAGAAAAAAAATCAGAAAAATGTCGTAAAAAAAAGTAAAAAAAAAAAAAAGTCAGAAAAATGTCGGAAAAAAGTAAAAAAAAAAAAAAAAAAAAAAAAAGTCAGAAAAATAAGTTTTGAAAAATGTCAGAATTTTTTTTTTTTTTAAATGTCACTTTTTTTTTAAAAAGTCAAAAAAAAGTTTTAAAAAATAGTAAAAAAAAAGTCAGAAAATTAAGTTTTAAAAAATGTCAGAAAAAAAGTAAAAAAAGAAAAGTCAGAAAAATGTCGGAAAAAAAGTCAGAAAAATAAGTTTTAAAAAAAAGTCAGAAAAATGTCAGAAAAAAAGTCAGAAAAAAGTCAGAAAAAAGTCGGAAAAAAGTAAAAAAAAAGTAAAAAAAAAAAAAAGTCGGAAAAAAACTAAAAAAAAAAAATGACAGAAAAATAAGTTTTAAAAAATTTCAGAATTTTTTTTTTTTTTAAATGTCACATTTTTTTTTTTTTTAAAGTAAAAAAAAAGTTTTAAAAAATGTCAGAAAAAAAGTAAAAAAAAAAAGTCAGAAAATTTAAGTTTTAAAAAAAGTCAGAAAAAAAGTAAAAAAAAAAAAAGTCAGAAAAATGTCCTTAAAATGCCCGAAAAGCAAGTATATCTCCTGAATACAGGCTTACAGCATACAGCCCATGGGTGTATTAGAAGATAATAAAAGTGATGAATTACAGCCAATATGTCTGACAAATGTCAAAAAAAAATGTCAGAATGTTTAAAAAAAAGAAAATTGTCAGAAAAAAAGTTAAAAAAAAAAAGTCTGAAAAATGTCAGAAAAAAAAAGTTAAAAAACAAAAAAGTCAGAAAAATGTCGGAAAAAAAGTAAAAAAAAAAAAAAAATGACAGAAAAATAAGTTTTAAAAAATGTCAGATTTTTTTTTTTTTTAAATGTCAGATTTTTTTAAAGTAAAAAAAAAAGTTTTAAAAAATGTCAGAAAAAAAGTAAAAAAAAAAGTCAGAAAAAAAGTTAAAAAAAAAAAGTCAGAAAAATGTCCTTAAAATGCCCGAAAAGCAAGTATATCTCCTGAATACAGGCTTACAGCATACAGCCCATGGGTGTATTAGAAGATAATATAAGTGATGAATTACAGCCAATAATATCCATTATTACAGCCACATACAGCTAGCAGGAAGCTGGCAGAACCCGATATGTCATATTAGCGTGCAAGGCGGTGCAGTCCCGTGGGTAAATTTAACTACTTTTATGTCATCATGATTTAAATGAGGGCTATTTAAGTGTTCGTACTGGGAAGTTGATTTACCTAAAAAAAAAAAAAAATGATTCTCTGATTTACAGACATCTCTTAATACATCCATGGACTCATTGGCCTTTTCAGTCCGAAATGGTGGCAGCGCTGTTGTTGCGTCTATACTCTTTAACATGGAGGTTTTTGGGGATTGAGTCATTTTTGGAGCCTCAAGTGGCCATTTGAGAAACTGCAGTTTTTGGCACTTGCGCGTTGGTTTCATTTCTCAGCACCGGAGATTGCCACATCTTCAGAATATCAGGACCCATACAGAATAGCAGCAACCACACACCAGTATACCTGAGATTTCCCACCATCAATACCAGTCTCCCTCTTCTCTCGTTACTGATGTAAGGATGCAGAAAGATTAAATCCCCCGGGGTTCATCCCTCCGTCCTCGTTCAACGCTGCACCGCTCTGATGGATGAAGGCAATCTGAGGAAACACACTTCTGTATACGCTGCACTTCCCTCTCAGCCCCTCTGACTCTGTGATTTATTGGACCGGAGCGTCCTGTCACTGGTGGGTAATCTCTGCAGGAGCAGTTACTCAGTGTGGCTGTGGGAAGCCTGGAGGATTCACACTGGGATCTGGTTCCACTGCTGCAGTGTGCTGACTGTGCAGTCCTCCACACTGTGGGCTGCTGGCTGCATTGTAAAAGCTAATAAAGGTGTCACATGCAATGAGTGTCAAGTAAAACTGAAGTGAAATATTTCATGATTTTTTGTTAACTTTTTCAACACTAGACCATGGGATGGGAAAAAAGTTGAATCATACACTTATAGGGACTTTTACTTTGGAAAGTATCTAATTTAATCCAGTGAAAATATTTGTATTTCAGCATGTATGTAGTTAGAGATGTCCTGAAGTCAAATATATCAGTCATTGTCAGACATTATTTATAGTTTTTTTATACTTCCAATCAATCTTATTTCCATAGATGTATTTTGTATTTACAGTTTCCTTTGTTAACACCTTATTTTGAAAAACGGACGTAGCCACACGTGTATACTTCCGCTAACTTTGCCAAGTCCGTCGCTTGCTCTCCCGTCAGCTCCGTTCTCTTTATCCATCCATGGTCAGCTCCATCGGGGCTGTTTGAATGCAGAGAACATAAATGTCAGTATATAGGTGCTCTACAGTTGTAGCGTCGACCCATTTGACCACGGAGGCGAGAGCGACGGCCGGCTTGACCGCCTCGCGATGTGTAACGTTTCCTGCTAACTTTTTCGGACATTTTGCTGACATTTTTCTGCCTTTTTTCGCCTTTTTTCTGACATATTTATGACATTTTTCAGACTTTAATTCAGACATATATCAGCCTTTTTTTCTGACATATTTCTGACTTTTGTTTGAACATATTTCGGCCTTTTTTGGGAAATATTTTGGGCCATATTTGGGACATTCTTTGGCATTTTTGGGGCCTTTTTTTGGACATATTTCAGCCTTTTAAAAAAAACACTCAGCCATATTCCGGCTTTTTTTCAGATTTTTTTTCAGCCTTTGTTCTGACTTATTTTCAGACATATTTTGTGCTTTTTAAGAAGTTAGCATGCAGCTTTAGCCATGATGTCTAGCTCTGCTTTTCCTGTCAATGTGTGAAACCCAAAGTGTTTCCATCCTTTTCTGGATTTAACATGTGAGGGTGCAGCTCGTATCCACGCTGACCCTCCGCCATTTTCTACTTTCTCGCTTCAGCTTTGTCTTTCTTGAAACAGATATGACGTCACTTTACTTTAAAAACTAGCCGTTGGCAGATGTGGTAAACATTTCCATGGTAACAGCAAGCTCCACCTATCAGAGACATCGCTGTTACACTTTAAGATTGTGGGTAGTGTGGTACTTCTCCATGACATTGCGAATAAAACATATTTTTCTTGTGGCTTCTACAGGAGCATAAATCATCGTAGCTCGTGGTGAGTCTACCTTGGATGGCTATCCAAATCTTCCATTCAGAATATGAATGTGATTTTCACCTCCGTAACCTCACTGTTGATCTCTATACGTTTACATCTGCTGTATAATGAGGCCGTCCCAGTGTGAGCTGATCAAACACCTGAAGGGTCTCCAGTGTTTTGGCTCACAGGAAACTGCTGCAGGATTATTGAATCCAAGCGGAGCGATTCTCCATGACTGCAGAGAGCAGAAGGGAATTATTTGTGGCCATTCTCTGTCTGGCTGCGTGAAATTACCCAGCTGCCCCCGGACCTATTTTTGAAAGGAGCCACAGCTGCTGAATGGGACCTGAGCACCACTTTGTGCTGCTGTGAATGTGTGTGAGTGTCTTTGTGTTGAAGGTAGACCTGCATCTCTGTGACAGAAACCAGCATTAAGATACAAGCATACTTCTGATTGTTCAGCCTGAACTAAAGGAACAGTCACTCAGGTTACTCAGGGTGAAAAACACCACCACAGAAACACAGATTTATCTCCCTGCTGCAGGGCTCGGTCCCTTCAAACACATTTGATCTGATAGAGTTTGGAGTAACGACAGATACGTGGACTTTTTGTGAGAAAAGAAAAATAACAAATGCCCCAGAAAAGGTACAACGTGGTGGTTAAAAAAACAACTGTTTTACGAGAAAAGTACTGTAATGTACTAAATGAGCTGATTAGACTGTTGTCAGTCTATTAAATAGGCTTTATCAGTCCCTATAAGCCCCATAGATGTGGGTCAGTAGGGGCCTACTACACCCACTAGTATGTTTTTATCATCTATTCACATGGTTGATCACCAGAAGAAGGTAGGGAATGTAGTTATCTCTGTGTTTGTAGTTATTTTAACCCAAAGCACTATGTTTTCCCCCTAAAAAAGTGTTTTTTGTTGCCTAAACCTAAAGAAGTTGTAATTTTTATTGCCTAAACTGAAAGAAGTTGTAGTTTTGTTCCCTAAACCTAAATAAGTTGTAGTTTTGTTCCCTAAACCTTAAGAAGTTGTAGTTTGTATTGCCTAAACCTAAATAAGTTGTAGTTTTGTTGCCTAAACCTAAATAAGTTGTAGTTTTTGTTGCCTAAATCTAAAGAAGTTGTAATTTCTGTTGCCTAAACCTAACAAAGTTGTAGTTTCGTTCCCTAAACCTAAATAAGTTGTAGTTTTCATTGCCTAAACCTAAAGAAGTTGTAGTTTTTATTGCCTAAACATAAATAAGTTGTAGTTTTGTTGCCTAAACCCAAAGAAGTTGTAGTTTTTGTTGCCTAAACCTAACGAAGTTGTAGTTTCGTTCCCTAAACCTAAAGAAGTTGTAGTTTTTATTGCCTAAGCCTAAAGAAGTTGTAGTTTTGTTGCGTAATCCTAATGAAGTTGTAGTTGTATTGCCTAAACCTAAATAAGTTGTAGTTTTGTTGCCTAAACCTAAAGAAGTTGTAGTTTTTATTGCCTAAACCTAAATAAGTTGTAGTTTTGTTGCCTAAACCTAAAGAAGTTGTAGTTTTTATTGCCTAAACCTAAAGAAGTTGTAGTTTTGTTGCCTAAACCTAAAGAAGTTGTTTTTGTTGCCTAAACCTAAAGAAGTTGTAGTTTTTATTGCCTAAACCTAAATAAGTTGTAGTTGTGTTGCCTAAACCTAAAGAAGTTGTTTTTGTTGCCTAAACCTAAAGAAGTTGTAGTTTTTATTGCCTAAACCTAAATAAGTTGTAGTTTTGTTGCCTAAACCTAAAGAAGTTGTAGTTTTTATTGCCTAAACCTAAAGAAGTTGTAGTTTTGTTGCCTAAACCTAAAGAAGTTGTGTTTTTGTTGCCTAAACCTAAAGAAGTTGTAGTTTTTGTTGCCTAAACTGAACAAAGTTGTAGTTTCGTTCCCTAAACCTAAAGAAGTTGTAGTTTTTGTTGCCTAAACCGAACGAAGTTGTAGTTTCGTTCCCTAAACCTAAAGAAGTTGTAGTTTTTATTGCCTAAGCCTAAAGAAGTTGTAGTTTTGTTGCCTAAACCTAAAGAAGTTGTAGTTTTTATTGCCTAAACCTAAAGAAGTTGTAGTTTTTATTGCCTAAACCTAACTGTCTTTTTTGCCTAAACCTAAAGAAGTTGTAGTTTTTGTTGCCTAAACCGAACAAAGTTGTAGTTTCGTTCCCTAAACCTAAAGAAGTTGTAGTTTTTGTTGCCTAAACCGAACAAAGTTGTAGTTTCGTTCCCTAAACCTAAAGAAGTTGTAGTTTTTATTGCCTAAGCCTAAAGAAGTTGTAGTTTTGTTGCCTAAACCTAAAGAAGTTGTAGTTTTTAGTGCCTAAACCTAAAGAAGTTGTAGTTTTTATTGCCTAAACCTAACTGTCTTTTTTGCCTAAACCTAAAGAAGTTGTAGTTTTTATTGCCTAAATCTAAAGAAGTTGTAGTTTTTATTGCCTCAGCCTAAAGAAGTTGAAGTTTTTATTGCCTAAGCCTAAAGAAGTTGTAGTTTTTATTGCCTAAGCCTAAAGAAGTTGTAGTTTTTATTGCCTAAATCTAAAGAAGTTGTAGTTTTTATTGCCTAAGCCTAAAGAAGTTGTAGTTTTGTTGCGTAATCCTAATGAAGTTATAGTTGTATTGCCTAAACTTAAATAAGTTATAGTTTCGTTCCCTAAACCTAAGGAAGTTGTAGTTTTTATTGCCTAAGCCTAAAGAAGTTGTAGTTTTGTTGCCTAAACCTAAAGAAGTTGTAGTTTTTATTGCCTAAGCCTAAAGAAGTTGTAGTTTTTATTTTATTTATTTTCAAGGTTTTTTATCGAAGTTAGATATTTCAGTATTGTGACAACACTATTAAATATATTCGTTGCTTAAACCTCTGTGATTTTATGTGAAAGTTTTAACGCAGGACTTTTACTTTTAATGGAGTATTTTTATACTGTGGTATATCTACTTTTACTTAAGTGAATGATTTGAATACTTATTCCTCTTCTGCTAATCTGCCGTCATACAACAAACAGCTTCAGGGTGCTAATTACCAACTTTTATGTGTTCATGATCATTGTGGTACAGTTTGATTTGTTTATAAAATGTTATAAATTCAAATTTACAAATATTTAATCACTTATATCTTACATTTTAATCAACAATATTATAATTTCAATATGAGAGTTTCATCTGATGAACTAAAGAGAAATAAAAGACACCGTTTACATCAGTCATCGGTGGCAAAATGGCCATTCTTTCCTTTTTTTCAACCCTTTTAAGAGCACGCTCATCGCTGCTGATGTCTCCTGCTGAGCTGAGGAGAAAATTACAGCCTTTACACTTCGTACATGTTTCTCTTAGAAAGCCTGTCAGTCTCTGAAAGGTTAACGTCTGAAGAAGAAGAAAGTTTCTGAGATTAAAACCGCAGCTGGTGTGAATTCTAAACAGCGGAGTTTTTTCTTCTATAACAGCTGTTTCATGTAATTATAATTGTAGTAATTTAATTATGATTGATTAAATCATGATTACTTGTAATTGTGACAGCTGTTTTTCTTTTTTTGCATTTATGGCCCCTGTTGGTTTAATCAAGACGTCTGTTTCTGCCTCCATCTTTGTAATTACGGCGGTGATTGCAGTAAATGTGACAGTAATCATGTTTTCTGTGACGCCGCCACAATGCTTGTTGTTGTTTCTCTGACAGCTCTTCGTGTATTCTTGTTTGTCCTTCTTTGTTCACAATCACACGTCTATCTGCGTTATTGTTAATTGTGCTGACATGAGTGATTTACAAAGATGTGCTAATAATGCTGAGTGCATGTGCAGACAACACGGCACACACATGCCCTTATTTTATTAACCCTGACCTCACCCAAAGACGCGGCAATTACCCAGAGTGCACCGGCAGCCGCAAAACCTGCGTTTAATTGCAGTGAGAGCAGAGCAAGCCGGCGTTTTACTCCATTAAAGTAAAAGCTCCACACAGAGTGGTTAAATTAGCAGTAAATACACATTTACACAGCTGAGAGCTCGCCACAGTCACACAAAGAGCGAGATGGTAAATAAGCAGGAATTACTGGTGTTAACCGGCACGTCGGCGGCGTTAAAAGGGAGCATCAGAGGACGGCTGCTGGTTTTAATCTCAGAGACCTGGGTACCACCAGGACACAACACAACTCACCTTCCTACAGTTTATTTAAAGCTATGTTGGTTTTAATTGTATATTTTCAAACAGACAAAATCTAATTACGTACAGAATGCATTGCACAAAGATCAGGGAAATGTAGACAATATAAAAGTACAATAAAAATACATAAATATAGGGATATCACAATACCAGAAACTTAGTCGTCCATACCTGAAATTCCACGATTCTTGATACCAATTCCAATACCAAGGTAAAAAACAAAAGTAAAACAATAAATCCCATGTACTTCAACATCCACTCCTTTATTACAGTTTGCATACTGCTTTTTGCAAATTAATTATGAATCCCTGATGATCCGCCTCCAGTTTCTCGCCAAAATCAAAATTTTACAAGATAACATTTGAACACAACGCTCCAAACTTACGCTGAATTTTGGTGAGGAGAAACTGTCATGGTCATTTTCAAAGGGGTCCCTTGACCTCTGACCTCCAGATGTGTGAATGTAAATGGGTTCTATGGGTACCCACGAGTCTCCCCTTTACAGACATGCCCACTTTATAATAATCACATGCAGTTTGGGGCAAGTCATAGTCAAGTCAGCACACTGACACACTGACAGCTGTTGTTGCCTGTTGGGCTGCAGTTTGCCATGTTATGATTGGAGCATATTGTTTTATGCTAAATGCAGTTTTTTTTTGCAAATTAAACAACAGCATACTTATATACTGTACAGCAGGGGTCTTCAATGTTTTTCAGGCCAAGGACCCCCAAACTGATGGAGAGATGGAGCAGGGACCCCCTACTATATATATTGTATAAAATTGTGTTTTATATTAAACTGGGCCTAGTGCCATGTATAAATGTACCTTGTTATTGTGCATTCAATACTAAGCTATTCAAGTAATACACAGGTTCATATATTCATGGTTTTATTTTAAACATGTGCAAGGTACAGTGAGTAGGGTGGCCATGCCACTGCCATTTATAAACACCATACCTTGTTGACTGATACCAATGCCAATATCAACAATGTCTATCAATTGCATGATATTACTTCTGCCTCCATTTATCTGTTCGCTACAATATGTTGGATTCATGTTAATGTGTATTTAAAGACATTTCAATTTGTGGGGGGGGGAATAAAAGAAAAAAAAATGGTCTAATCAACCAAAAATTAATATAAAATAATAATAATAAAATACTAATAATTAAAAATAATAATAATGAGAACATTTCGCGACCCCCCAGCAGTACCTCTGCGGACCCCCTATGGGTCGCGGACCCCCTGTTGAAGACCTCTGCTGCACAGTACTAAGGCTGTCAATCGATTAAAATATTTAATCGCGATTAATCGCATGATTGTCCATAGTTAATTTTGATTAATCGCAAATGAATCACACATTTTTTATCTGTTCAAAATGTACCTTAAAGGGAGATTTGTCAAGTATTTAATACTCTTATCAACATGGGAGTGGACAAACATGCTGCTTTATGCAAATATATGTCTAAAAAGGGGAGCCTCGTAGGTATCTATAGAACTTTGACCGTCCTTTGGAAACGCTCTGTTGACCCGTCCATCCACCTGACCTCCTCCCTCTTCAGACTAACATCACCTCCTTCCTCATAGAGCCACTGGAGAGCTTTATTACTGGACCCTACAGTGATGTTGACGCTTATATTAAAGCTTCATCAAATCAAACAAGTCTCAGTGTTTATCAGAAATAAGGACATTTTAACGTGCTCATTCAAAAAGCTCATATTGGACTAAATGAGTGAGCTCCCTCACAGCCGTCGTGCTTTTGATTAAATGTGCAATTATTAAACTGTGACAGGTGGCTGCATGTTAGCTTTAACTGGTAAACACCATCAGGGACCATAAGTGCACAGTTGGTCCTCTTCACACCCCCCACCGATGGCCCAACATGTCCTCCTCACCAGCAGCAGCAGCAGCAGCAGCAGCGTCCCTCCATGTGTCGACCGATCCCACGGGGACAGGCTGTCAGTGTCACGTCCTCAGAACTGACAAAAACTGTGACTGACGATGTCTCATCATGTTTCTCTGTCCGGCTTCTCGTGTTTGCTCATATCGACCGCAGATAACACTCCGATGTAGTCAGAGAGTCTGCGGGAACTTCATGGAACATAAAGTTACACTATGTGCTTTTTACGTTTGTGCATGCTGTAAGTTTGTTATAAATATCCGTGTTGTCATTTAAGAAACTTCAGCCATCTTTGATCTTAAAATAACCTTTAAAATCACAGGAAATGTTTTATTGAATCGTGTTGAATTAACTCAAACAGCCTCAACATTTTGGATTGGGACATAAGTAGAGCTGCAAGAAACAATCATTTTCATTATCAGTTAATCTGATGATTATTTTCTGGATTCATCGACTAATTGTTTTGTCCATGGATTGTCAGAAAATTGTGAAAAATGCTCATCACAATATCCCAGAGCTCAATGTAACATGTTCCAATATGGGCCGTCAAAGTGAACGTGATAATAACGCGTTAACGCAAATTAGTTTTAACACCACTAATTTCTTTAACGCATTAACTCAACTTGTGATTTTTAGGTTGTAGCGGACTCAGTTTTAAAGCTAGAGTGAAGATACTGACATCATATGAAACCTGATGAATCCATCGGTACCAACCATGTCATACTAGCTTGTCATGAAGGAGGTTAAATAACACTTGAAATTTACGCAAAATTTTGGTGAGGAAAAACTGTCATGACCATCTTCAAAGGGGTCCCTTGACCTCTGACCTCCAGATTAGTGAATGTAAATGGGTTCTATGGGTACCCACGAGTCTCCCCTTTACAGACATGCCCACTTTATGATAATCACATGCAGTTTGGGGCAAGTCATAGTCAAGTCAGCACACTGACACACTGACAGCTGTTGTTGCCTGTTGGGCTGCAGTTTGCCATGTTATGATGTGAGCATATTGTTTTATGCTAAATGCAAGTGGTGAGGGTTGGTGTGGTGGAAAAAATCTGCCCGGAATCTGATGTCATGATTGTCGGCCAGCTAACGTTTAATAATTCAGGTTGTGTCGATTTGCCCCGTACAACATCAGGAAGATCAGAAACCTACCTCTCAGAGCACGCAAAACAACTCCTGGTACAGGCTCTTGTAATCTCACGCACTGATTACTGCAACTCCCTACTGGCATGTACATTCACACCTCTGCAGATTATCCAGAACGCAGCAGCAGGACTGGTCATCAACCAACCCAAAACAACACACGTCACTCCGCTGTTCATATCCCTCCACTGGCTTCCTGTTGACGCTCGAATCAAATTCAAAACTCTGTTGCTCGCTTACAAAACAGCAACAAAAACAGCTCCCTCCTACCTGAACTCCCTCATCCAGGTCTACACTCCCTCCCTCCTACCTGAACTCCCTCATCCAGGTCTACACTCCCTCCCTTCTACCTGAACTCCCTCATCCAGGTCTACACTCCCTCCCTTCTACCTGAACTCCCTCATCCAGGTCTACACTCCCTCCCTCCTACCTGAACTCCCTCATCCAGGTCTACACTCCCTCCCTCCTACCTGAACTCCCTCATCCAGGTTTACACTCCCTCCTTCCCATTATGCTCGGCCAATGAAAGCTGCCTGGTTCTCCCATCATAACAAGGCTCTAAGTCGCTAGCTAGACTCTTCTCCTCTGTAGTCCCCCGGTGGTGGAACGAGTTACCGAACTCCATTAATTATCTGTCCATTGACTCATTGATTAATTGACTAAACATTTCAGCTCTAATACTCCTTCTATATCTACTACTAGTTGTATTTACTATGTAAACTGAGCCTGTTTGTGTGTTTTCAGGGTCAGGGGGAGGTTTCAGCTCGAGGCTCGGCCATGGAGGGGGACTGCCTCAGCTGTATGAAGTACCTCATGTTCATCTTCAACTTCTTCATCTTTGTGAGTTCACGGCTTCCTTTTGCTCTCTTCTTCTTCTGTGGTTTCAGACTGAAAGAAATCATAAAAACAGTCCTGAGAAAATGATAATGACTTTGATTTGTTTCTCAGTATGTCTTTATGATAAAACTGTAAAATGCAGCATCTTTCCTTGTGGTTTCCAGTTGTAAGATAACGATACAGGATGAAACATGAATGACCCTGTTGCATTTTAGTTTTTATGGCTCTGTCAGTTCTAATGATATTGTACTCACTAATGAGTTTCTGTGAACGCAGCAACATGAAGCTAAAACTTCATCCAACGGGGCGACAAACACAAGCTACTGACCGACTTCCTGCTTCAACTTTGACCCACCGTACTTGCCGTATTTATTTTTACAGGGACAAAGCACACCAGTTAATGTCAGTGTAAATGTGCCAAGGGTTAGATAAAACAATAAAACAACAATAAAACAAACAATATGTTAAAATCAGAGGAAAGTCGGCTATAAAAATGTGAAAAGAGTGAGACAGGAGGGGAGTGTTTGGATATCTGAACCCTCCAGTCCAGTAAATATCTGAAGTACTATAGAAATCCCTCTGACTGAATAATGAACCCTCTCTGTCCCAGCTGGGCGGCTCCTTCCTGCTGGGTGTTGGCGTCTGGGTGCTGGTGGACCCGATGGGCTTCAGGGAGATCGTGGCGGCCAACCCGGTGCTGTTCACCGGCGTCTACGTCATCCTGGCGATGGGCAGCATGCTGTTCCTGCTGGGCTTCCTGGGCTGCTGCGGAGCCATCCGGGAGAACAAGTGTCTGCTGCTCTTTGTGAGTCGATCATCTACTGATCGGAGGGATTTACTGCTTTTATTGGCACTAGGGCTGTCAATCAATTAAAATATTTAATTGTGATTAGTCCATACTTAATTGGGATTAATCACATTTTTTATCTGTTCAAAATGTACCTTAAAGGGAGATTTATAAAGTATTTAATACTCTTATCAACATGGGAGTGGGCAAATATGCTGCTTTATGCAAATGCAAAAGTTGGGAATTACTGTTAAAGGCCTGTTTAATTGGTATTATATTGAAGTGTTATGATTTCATATCAGCTTATAAATAGTGGTTAAAGTGAGTTAGAGTCAATGTCAATCCTCCATTACATCCCTGTTGGTTATATAAGAGCAGAGAGAAACAGTACGAGTGCTCCATCTAGAGGAGCAAATCTGCAAGATATTATTACTGCCAGTGTTTATTTATTCAACCTTTACTTCACCAGACAAATGATTCTTCACAGCCAGTGAATGAGACTTCTATTAAAATATATTCATGACTCATATGGAGTCATAATACAGCTTTTATTTAGACAGTCTGTGCAGAGTATTATTATTATTATTGGAGTATTATTCCCTGATTAACACTGACTGTTGTTTCTGTCTCTACTGGTCTCAGTTCTTCATGCTCATCCTCTTCATCTTCCTGGCCGAGCTGGCAGCCGCCATCCTGGCGTTCCTCTTCAGGGAAAACGTGAGTCCCGTCTCTCGATCGGTTCATCCTCAATGGAGCTCAAAGTTCATCAGTTCAGAGGTCAATGGCTGAGCTGCTGAAGTTTACCCCTGAATCAAATATAGAGTATAGAAGCAAAGAGACAAAACTACTGTGTCTTTTTGACAACAGCCGCCATTTTTGGACTGAAAACGCTTATTATATTTAGAATATTTTATTGTTCAACGCAGGCCATTTTGGTAGAATATGACAATAGAATAGAAATCATTTTGTTTTACTTTGTATATTTGTAATCTCTGTCAGAATAGAAGTTGAGCAGTTATTTATTTCCTCATGCTGCCACTACACAGGTAGTTCAGTTTGAACTACTTTTAAGTTGTTGAAGTGAAATTAATTTACGTACTTCTGTTTCCCGAGAGACTTTGACTCTCTCGGTGGCCGGGTCCAGCGTTTGAGTCTTCATGTGTGAACGGGGGGGTCGAGGGAGGCTCATGAATATTTGATGCACATTTTATCTTTTATTTAAAAGGTTCAAAAGTTTAACAAAAGGTTGAGATGGAACTACAGGGGCTAAGTGTGAGTTTAATAACAGACCGACCATCTTAAACCCATTTGTCCGTGTGTATGTATGAGAGTGTGCTTGTGTATGTCACCTGTTTTTGTCGTTCGTCTCCTGTTTGTCTCACACCGTCTTCCCCCCCGAATGTGTAAAGCGTCTTTGAGATCTTTAAAAAGCGCTATATAAGTTTAATCTATTATTATTATTATTATTATTAAAGGGATAGTTTGGGTGTTTTGTAGTACTTCTCCATAGTCAGTGTATTACCTACAGTAGATGGAGTCTGGAGAAACAGACAGGAGTAGAAGCACGGGAGCAAAGTAAAGTACTGCTGTGGACGGATTTTAGACACCTAACGTGATGCCATTGGGCATTGGGGAAAGAGACGTCTGTAACTCAGCGAATAATTTTTTTTGAGGTGAATCAACTCCCCAATATGAACACTCTAACAGCCCTTATTTAAAAAATTAAGTTTTTTAAGTTGTAAAACGCACTAACAGCTGAATCCAGAGTTATTTCCCTTCCTCTGTTCATGTGAATGAGACCCAGACCGAGGCTGGAGCGCCAAGCCGTGACGACGGCGTGACGTTGAGACCCCGTGACCGAGTCATGTGATCGAACAGACGCTACTGTGCATGTTCCATGAGCCCAAGATCCGGGTACTTTTCCGGACGGAAGTCGAACCGTTTTGGCTTCATGCTCCGCTGAGCAACTTTCATAGGAATGAACGAGGCCCCGCCTTCAACGCTGTATCCAGTTCTCTTTATACATCCATGGAGCAAGCACCGCGTCAACCTGCGGAGCCTGCACGCACGATGCGAAAGCTGTGATGACGTCATTTTCTGCCGTGTGCACCTCACACGGGCTTCACTACGGCGACCATAAACTCACCTTAACTAACAGACCGATTGAGGCAGCGGTAGACCAACAACTCCCGTGTTCTGTGAGGTCAAATTACTGTTTTTCTCAATGAAGTCTGGTGGCTTTGAAGAGAGCATAGATAACGGCTTCAGTTCCCCGTCAGTACTGACGGCGAGGTAAAGCGGTGAAAATATTCTAAATATAGCGTACACTTAAACTGATGTTGATTTATTTAGGTGTCTAAAATCAGTCCACAGCAGTACTTTACTTTGCTCCCGTGCTGGTACTCCTGTCTGTTTCTCCAGACTCCATCTACTGGAGGTAATACACTGACTATGGAGAAGAACCTCATACAACCACACTGAGAAACACCTGATCTATCCCTTTAAGAGTTGAATGGATCCCTGGTTACTTGTTTACTGTGTTTGTGTCTCTGTCCAGTTAACCAGAGAGTATTTCAGCAGGGAGCTGAAGCGCCACTACCAAGGTCACAACAACACCGACGTCTTCACGTCCACATGGAACGCCATCATGACCACGGTGAAGCATCCATTTTACAACGTTTACCACCTTATACTAAATCAGCCCAGTGTGACCGTCCATGTCTTCAACATGTCCTTCCACGTTGTCTCTGTACAGTTCGACTGCTGCGGCGTCAGCGGCCCCGAGGACTTCGAGGAGAGCCTCTTCAGGCTCCTCAGCCCCAGTAAGACGGTCCCCGAGGCCTGTTGCCAGAGGAACGGTTACCCCGGAGACGTCGGCGTGGAGCAGTGTGTGAGCGGCAGCGTGGTCTTCAGACACAACAAGGTCATCACAGAAAACACTCCAAACTCCAGTGCACATCGTGAGAAATGTACTCACCTCAGGGCAAAACCACCTGGAAGACACTTTAACAAACCTGCCAAGCTTCACCATTTTAACAGGAGACTCCTGTTTTTCCTCGCCTTCTCCTGGTTTCCTCCCGGGGTCACAATTCTCCCGCAATTCTCCTGATTTCTGGCAATTTTTCACACCTTTCTTTTTCTTTTCATTATCTAAACATGTTTCTCGTTCTGTACAGCGTGTACCCACCTATCACTCAAAGCATAGACGCCCTTAATTATGTAGAAATTTAAGCTTTAATATAATTTAAACGGGTGAGTTATATAAAACTTCACCCCCGTACAGTTGTCATGAACGAGGAAATTTGGCTATAGAGACCAAAACCGTTTTTTGTACCAGGCTGTAAACACGTTTATTTCTGCTGTAAAGTTGGTCATTTTAACGTCGAGGTCTGTGGAGATTGATCCGTTTTAGAGCCTCAAGTGGCCGTTTGAGGAACTGCAGTTTTTGGCACTTCCGCTTGGTATTTAGTAAGAATTTTTATTTATTTTTTAGTAACATTTCTTTTATTTAGTTAATAAATATTCCTGAGTTCATTAATTAATGAGTTGTAGTATTGATATATTTAATTAAAGTAAAGACTTGAGGTACTTCTGCCATCTATGAAACATATTGTTTCATAATTAGGGATGCACCGATTTTTCAAACCGAGTACAAGTACTTACATTTGGGAACTCGTCAATACCGAGTACCGATACGAGTACTTCTCTGTGCCAAAAGACCCTCGTTAACAGCCAGCTGGAGGGTGTGAGCGACACACGGCAGGCTGGGGAGTCCCACATACGAGGCGGTGCGCCGCGACCGGCTCTAGCTCGGCTTGGAAAGGCTCTGGGCGAAGGTTATTCCCGGGGGCCGTGGCCAAAGTGCAAGCAAAACCCCGTGGCGCAATGAAAGTGAGGGCCGGCGCGCACCACAGACCCGTCTCGCCCGCACCGTCGGGGAGGTGGAGCGTGAGCGCGTGCTATAGAACCCGAAAGATGGTGACGAGAGGTTAACGTCACGCTGTCGTAAAGTGGTATCGGTGCCGTTGTATCGGAGCCATTTTGCGAATACGAGTACATGAGCACAGTATCGGACCCGATACTGGGTGCATCCGGGTGCATCAGGGTGCAACCCTACTTGAAAAGAAGTTAATGTGAAATAAAGACACAGATGTTTTTCTTGCTTTCATGCACGTTTAAATACAAACTAGACACAATGTCAGAATAATTAAATATGGTTCATAACCTTTATATATATCTGTGTGTTTGGTTCCTGCAGGGCTGCTACTCCGCAATGGTCGACTACTTTGAGACGTACATTTACACAGCAGGTGCTCTGGCCATCGTGGTGATCACTATTGAAGTACGTAGTCTGTTTTTCTCACTTCTTTATATTAAATCATTTATTGATTGTTCTCATGTGAGGGATTCATGACAGTTGTTGGTCTACCGCTGCATCCATCGGTTAGTTTGTTTGTGTTATTGTGGGACTTTGGTGAATCTGAAACTAACTCTTTAAAACCTCAAAGTCACACAATAACACAGACAAACTAACCGACCGAGGCAGCGGTAGACCAGCAACACCCGTCTTCTGAGAGGTAAAATTACTGTTTTTGTCAATGGAGTCTGGTGGCTTTGAAGAGAGCATAGATAACGGCTTCAGTTCCGTCGAAAATCTGAGATTTACAGAATAAAATCATAACTTTACGAGAAAAAAAAGTCGTAATATTATGAGAATAAAGTCATAACTGTACGAGAAAGAAAGTCGTAATATTACGAGAATAAAGTCATAACTTTACAAGAAAAAAAGAAAATAACACGTAAAATTACCACTTTATAATATTATTACTTTATCCTCATAATATTACGACTTTGCACCACTAATAATAACGGCTTCAGTTCCCCGTCAGAAAGGGCTGCTGTCTGACAGCGAGGTAAAGCGGTGGAAATATTCTAAGTATAGCGTACACTTAAACTGTTATTGATTGGCCCGTTATGTTCAGGAAATATATACAGTATGTAGGATAAGAAAGTCTCATTGAGGTTTGTCTCGTTCTCTCTGCAGCTCTTCGCCATGGTGTTTGCGATGTGTTTGTTCAGAGGCATCCAGTAACCGCTGCGTCCACACAACGCATCATCACCAGCCGCCAGACGAGCACAAAGCAGAAGGAAAACAAAAAAACTGTAAAATATGAAATGTATTTGTACAGCGATAGTTTATGTGTCTCATTGGTTTTGTGACATCATTTTGTACTTCACAGCAGCAGCAGGAGGAGGAGGAGGAAGAGTTTGAGGTACTGCTTTGGGCACAATAGACACACACAGGAAGTAATCCGCCACCTGAGGATGAGCTTCTGCACTGTTTTCTCTAAAGTAAAGGATTAACACTGGTGCTAAGAGGCTCTGCAGGCTAAACTCTGAGATGGTTCCTTCAGTTCTGAAGCTGGAAAACACATGATTTATAGACTCCATTTGGCTGATGGTTGATTTTCAGGATCATGGAGAGTCTGAACACAGTTCAGGTACGATGTTAACTAGCAGTGAGCCTCAGAACAGTCAGAGCTGTTTAGGATTATTATAACAACAATGTGAATCAACTGAACACGTCGAGCCTCATGCAAGAACGTGTTTGTTTTCTCATCATAAACCTCTTTTATTTTTACCGTGAGGTAGTTTCCGTTTAAGAAATTCGTAATATTATGAGAATAAAGTCATAACTTAACAAGAAAAAAAAGTCGAAATATTCCGAGAATAAAGTCATAACTTTACGAGAAAAAAAAGTCGGAACATTACGAGTATAAAGTCATAACTTGACAAGAAAAAAAAGTCGTAATAAGACGAGAATAAAGTCATAACTTAACGAGATAAAAATGTCGTAATATTACGAGAATAAAGTCATAACTTAACGAGATAAAAATGTCGTAATATTACGAGAATAAAGTCATAACTTAACGAGAAAAAAAGTGCTAATATTCCGAGAATAAAGTCATAACTTAACAAGAAAAAAAAGTGGTAATATTACGAGAATAAAGTCATCATGAAAAAGAAAATAACACGTACAATTACTACTTTATAAACGTATGACTTTATTCTGATAATATTACGACTTTGCACCACTATTAATTGCAGGCCTACTCATTATTTGATGAGGTGCCAGAGACATAGAAGAAGCTGAACATAGTCCTACTTGACCATTAAGTAGCCGGCCTTATTTCATGTATAAAATCAGTGTTTTGTCAGGGATCATGTACAGCGAGCTGGTCGTTGTTGTGAAATAAACCCCTTCAGGTCGATGCGGAGGAGGCCGTGACGAGACGAAAAGACGAGAAGAAATACATTTAATTACATGTTAAACTGTCAGGTGTGAACAGAGACCTTCATACAGACCCAGAGGGAGCTTGGCACACCGATACATTTTGTTTCACTTCATTTTAATGTAGTAACATATTTAAAATCTTAACTTAATTCAGGTTGTGATTCTCTGTTTTTAGTAATTCAAGTTTTTTTTTTTTTATTAATTTCTCCAACGTCATGCAACACAAGACAACGACGTCTTACAGTAAATCAATGAAGAACAATTAACAAAGCAAACGGAACAAAACAAAACAAATCATCAGGTCCCATGTAGTAATTAACTTTAGTAAAACAAGCTACACCGAGGGCACGACATTTAAATAATATGGCTGCAATTTACGATTATTTTCATTATCCATTAATCTGCAGATTATTTTTTAGATTAATCGTTTGGTCTATAAAATTTCAGAAAATAGTGAAAACTGTCAAAGTAGACCCAAAGATATTCACTTTAATATGATATAAAACAGAGAAAAGCAGGAAATCTCCATATTGGAGAAGTCCAAAACTGAATTTTCTGCCAATTTCACCTGAAAAAATACTTTGATTACAAAATAGTTATTTTTCTGTCGATCAACTAATCGTTGCAGCTCTATAAAATATCACCTAAATACAACATAAATGAAGTAAAGCTCTGTGATTCTCGTGTTTTTCACTGTCTGTTCATGAATCGTACAACAGAACTCGTGAATTTCATTCATAATCTAAATCCTAGAGAGTTCCTGAATGCATCACATTCTCTGTTTGTACCGGAGGTTCTTGCATGAGGCTCGTTGTCAACAACACGCGTCATAAATCATTAAATGATTCAGAGTCCGTTCACAGTCAGGATTTAAATCTAATGTTTGTTTACAAGAGTCTGTTCACTCCTGCAGGGTTCAGTGTAAAGTATTAAGACAAGATAAAGAGTTTTCAGTATTTAAGTTTGTTTGTGGAGCTCCTGTAAATGAATGCAACTTCACAACGTGAGACCGAATGTGAGTGAATGTGTTT